>NW_004567121.1:19514291-19532468 GCF_000260355.1 Condylura cristata
GATTTGGTGATGGGAAACCCGTGGGGATTACAATTGAGATGAAAAAAAAATGTGCAAAATGATGTAAAAATAAACTTTTTAATAATTTAAAAAAAAAGGAACTAAGTACTACAAGAATATGTCCTTATTAAAATTTAAATAAAACAAAGTAGAAATTCCCCTTAATATTCCCAAGTCATTCTTGGTGTCTTCCTAGACGTAACTATCTGGTTCAGATTGTTAAGTCGTTCTATACGTTGGTTTGTATGTTTACTTTATTAGAAACAGCTACTTTTTGGGTTTCCCTGGTGGCACAGGTTGAAGACACAGCACTGTCAGCCTGTCACCAGCCACTGCGACATGTTCAACCCCAACTGGCCAGGGAGCTGATCCACGTGGCTCAGCAGACCTCTCCTGCCTTATCTGCCGCTCCCCTCAGCAGTGTATGTCAGTGGATCTGCCTGTTCTGCCCCCCACTCTGGTGAATCCTGTTACCCCCACTACCCACACCTCTGCTTACATTACAGTTTTTATGTGCATAAATAAATTAATATTTTTTAAAAGTAGGTACTTTTGTTTCCTGAACTCTCATCTTTACAGAAAAAATACATTCATTGAAGAGTCACAGACTACTATATCCCAGGCATTGTTCTAGATTACTGAAGTAGTAACCAAAATCTCTGTCCTCGGAGAGGTAATACTCTAATGGGTGAGCCTGACAATAAGCAAGATAAATGAGTAAAATGCAGAGTATATTGAGTGCTGAGAAGAGAAGGGGTGATGTGAAGTACAAGGGAGGAGAGCAGATGAATGTTTAAGTAAGGTGATCAGGGAAAGCCAGGCTGAAAAGGTATTTCTGAGTGAAGATTTAAAAGGAAGGGAAGGAACTACCCATATGAACGCCTGGGAAAACCTCTGTGGGCAAATTAAACAGCGAAGACAGTGTGGCTGAGTCCGCAGGAGCAGCAGGAAAAGAGTGGTGGGGTGCAGGCAGTGGCACGTTGGGCTGTGGCAGTGAGGACTTCACTGTGTCACTGGACTATGATGAGCAATAGTGACACGGTAAAATTTATGTTTGAACAGAATTATTGTTTGCAGTAATTGAGAATAGATTGCAGCATGCTTGGACTGAAGCAGGGATATTAGGATATTGCAGCTCTACAGAACATAGCCTACAATTTGTTGTATTCCTTAAAAAGATTTTATGTATGCACATAAGAGCTGGGGTATTGGCCAGAGGTGTGGGGTGGGGTGGTGAGAGGATTCACCAGAGACAGAGAGGGAACAGAACAGGCACTTGGACTGAAATACACTGCTGAGGGGAGCAGCAGGCGAGACAGGAGATGTTTGCTGTGCCATGTGGGTCAGCTCCCTGGCCAGGGATCGAACTCATGCTGCAGTGGCTGTGGACAGCTTCCTAGTGCCACATCAAAACCCCTTAAGCCACCAGGGAGGCCCTGTTTTTGCTGTTGTTGTTCACTAATAATATGTCCTAGAGGTGATTTCATGACCATATCTAGTGTTCTACCTTTTCCCTTATGTCATCTGTTTTTTCATAGAATAGATTATATTTTTATAATAAACCACTTCTTGGTTGGTGGATATTTAATCATTTCCTGTACTTTACCATTACAACCAAGGCTCTGATGAAAGTCTTTGTATATAGCTCTGTATGTGTATGTTAATACCAAATCTAGAGTCATCAATGATAATTCATATTGACGGTTTTAGTACTACTGAATTAAGTTTATTTGGAGGAGAACCAAGTCTCAGATCTAGGAACACATCTTTCTGTGTTACAATTTTTGTCACATAGATCTTATATTTTCATTATTTAAAATATATCAACAGCTGTTAATTTTCATGTGCTGGATTCATTTGATTCTCAGATGTTTCTTTTATTTTTCTCTAGTGACTTCTTGCTTCTGGTTTTGAAGGACATTGTGATACAGAAGCCAACTCTTCAAGTTATTCTAATGAGTGCAACTTTAAATGCTGAGCTCTTTTCAGAATATTTCAATTCCTGCCCAATTATTACTATACCAGGTAATTAAAATATATCATTAAATACATATTATTCTTATACAAAAATAAATGTTTTAAAGGTCATCTGAGACATAAATTAGTAGGTCTTTATACCTCTTTCTAGACAAGAGGTGATTAGTTGTTGTGTGTTTTTTTTTTTAAGATTTATTTATTCATATAGAACTGGGGTATAGGCCAGAGATGCGGAGGGTGAGAGAATTCACCAGAGACAGAACGGGGAGTAGAACAGGCAGATCAATGAAGTACACTGCTGAGGGGAGCATTGGGCGGGTCAGGAGAGGTCTGCCTCGCCATGTGGATCTCCTCTGGGACAGGCGGCAATCGAACTCATGTGGAAGTAGCTTAAGCTTCTTAGTGCTGTGCTTTAACCTGCTGCGCCACCAGGGAGGGCCGGTGATTAGTTTTTATCAAAATTGTAACCATATAAAATCTTCACAAAAGGTAAAATTCATTTGCTGGGAGATTTCAATTATTTATGTGCTTTTGAAAAAGTATAGTCTTTCTAGCATTCCACCTTATGTAATTACCATCAAAATATTAGTTTATAGTGGTGATTTGTCATAAAGAGGGAAGTGATATGTATCATAAAGAGGGAAGTAATATGTAGTGTAGCATGTCTTCATTGCTGGATTCAGCAAATTTATAGATACTGGTTCACTCTGAGAGAAAGGAAAGTTGCATCATCTGTATGTTCACTTGGTGTTTGCAGTGTCATTGTGGAAATAACTGATCACCCTGGGCTTTGATTTATTCTTCTCTTATTGTTTGCCTAGGAGTAATTTGGAAGCACTGACTGATGAATGATAGTGCTATTTGTTCTAGCTGTGGAGAGTATTGACAATAGATTTAAAGAAGAGATTATGTCTGTAATCGAGAATATAATTGTTGAATGTTTAGAGTCCCTATGAGAGAAGAGGAGAGGGTGGGAAATGTTTAACACTGTTTAAAAAAAGAGGAGTAAAAAAAGTCTTATGGGCAATTAATCCACCAATATGCATCTATTTGTTTTGCTAATAGAATATCCCTCTTCCAGTTGCTATCAAAACCTTTTTTTTTCCATACTTTTAAGACTGTAAAACAAATAGGACCTTACTATACTAAGCTTTGTTTTAGAAGAATTTTATATAGACAATCTATTTCCAGATAATCAAATTGGTATTCTGAGACTTCTATTTTCTTGTTTTTCTAGGTCGTACATTTCCTGTTGATCAGTTTTTTCTGGAAGATGCAATTGCTGTGACAAGGTAAGGAAGATATTAGTTACAGCAATAGGTCAATGAAAGTCTTAAAAACAGAGTTATGTCTTACCTAGTTGAGCTGAGACACTAATAAATGTATTAATTTTTTTCTCTATGTTTCTCCCTTTCAGCAAATATTTATTACAAAAATTACTTGCAATTCACAGGCCATATTATTTATTAGGAGTACTGACTTTGGAGCCCTAATATAAGCTCTGGACTTTGGATGATAATATGTGTTGATGTGGGTTCAGCAGATGCAACAAATGTTCAGTTGTGGTGGGAGGTGCTGGCAATGCCAGAGACTGTGCTTGAGTTTGGTCAAGGGGTGATATGGGAACCACTATACCTTTTACTCATATCGCTTTGAACCTAAAACTGCTCTAAGAAGTAAGGAAGTATATGGAGAATTTAACATTTTTTAAAAAAATACTGATTCTCAACGTTTCTAGGGTACAATTTTTTGTTTGAATGCCAGTCATTCCAGAACATGTTCTTTCGTTCTGTGTCATTTCAACAAGAGTAATCTATCATTTCATGTTAGGGAAGGAAAATAAGAAATGGTTAGGGAAGGAAAATAAGGAATGTAGGAATGTGAAATATTTCCATAGCACTCCAAAACCTGCCCACTCCAATGGCTGAAAGCAGCCCTATTCTTTTTTTAAAAAAGGTAACTGTCCTACATACTGTCAAATGGCTAGTACAGGGCATAATTATGTTCTGCTTTCAGTGGAAATGAATTGCTAACTCAATATAATTTATTATTAATTAGGAAACTATCTCAACTGTAAATTTAATGTTTGAAATTAAGTTACTTATAAATAACATTCTCAATAAAAGACAAGAATTAACTCAAAAAAAAATACTGAATCTGTAAATTGCTTAGATCTTTCGACTTAATAACCTAAAACATTCATCAGTAGCTTAACCTCTCTGTGACTCAGGTTCATCTTACATAAGACGGTTATATTAGTAGTAGCTGCTTCACAGTGTTATGAGATTAATTAACTACTACTTGGAAGCATTTGAGTTGGATGCTCCCAGCTCAACATACTTACAGAAAACTTAGAACTGTGCTTAGTACATAGTAAATGCTTTATAGATGCTAACTACCTTTATCATTCTACCTCAAGGAGTATGCAGTAATATAGTGTTAAGATGTCTACAGAATTTCAAGACTACGTAGAAGTTGGTAGTGTCAATGGATGCAAACAGATTTCTTTCCTTTGAAAGCCGAGTTTCTTCCTACTTTTTGACCTTGAAGATTCCCCAGGGTTTTATATTTGCACATTATCCTATTTCTTCTGGCTATTAAACTCTTCCTGTGCTCTCTGAGACTCATGTGATTTCAGCTTACACCTCTGTGTCAAGGTGAGGAAGAGGAGAAAGGAATAAAGACAGTAATAGTACGGCATGATCGAGAAACAGTCCTTAGCTTAGTAGTACTGAGCTTTGTGTGGAATAAATGTAAAGGAAACCAAGTGGAGGCTGATGTCTTGTGTGAGGGAGGCCTCGCATGTCCACATAATGAAGGTAGTAGGGAGCCAATGAAAGTTTTTAAGAAGAAGAGGGATATAATTAATTCTGTGTTTTAAGATAATTCTGGAGGCAATGAGTTTGAAAAAGAGGATAAAGATAGGTTAATTAGTTAAAAGATGATTTCCCCTGAGAGTCATATTCAGTGGAAGTGGAATAGAGCCCTGAAAATAGTAATTTTAATAAACTCCCTAAGTATGCTTACTGCACACTAAAGATTAAAGGTTTGAGCTCGAAACTACTGTATCATTAAATAAATATAGAATTGGGAAGGAATCTTATTAAGAATGGAAGGAACAAGGAGAAGGAGAAAATTGCTGTGTTGAATTTAAGGGGCCAAACATTTCATTCTGAATATGAGGTTAGGGTCTTCCCTGTTGGCGCAGCTGGTCAAATTGCAGCACTGTGAAGCTATCTGCAGCCACTGCAGCACCAAATCGATTCTCAACCTGGAAGCTGACCCACATGGCACAGCAGACCTGCCTGCTGCTCCCCTCAGCAGTGTATTTTTGTCAGTCTGCCTGTTCTGCCCCCTACTCTGTCTCTGGTGAATCCTCTTACCCCCACCCCTTATCTCTGGCCTGTATTCCAGTTCTTGTATGCATAAATACATAAATCTTAAAAAAAAAAAGAAAGAAAGAAAAAGATGAAAACACTGGTCTGGGCTTCTTGACAGACACAGAGGTGATAGCTGAAATCACATGAGTCTCAGAGAGCACAGGAAGAGTTTAATAGCCAGAAGAAATTCAGGTCAAAAAGCAGGAAGAGGCCCTCCCTGGTGGTGCAGCGGGTTAAAGCACAACACTGAGAATCTAAAGCCGCTTCCGCATGAGTTCGATTCCCGCCTGCCTCGGAGGTGACCACATGGCGAGGCAGACCTCTCCTGACCCGCCCGCTGCTCCCCTCAGCAGTGTACTTCGTAGATCTGCCTGTTCTGCTCCCCACTCTGTCTCTGGTGAAGCCTCTCGCCGCCCCTGAGCCTCTGGCCTGTACCCCAGTTCTGTATGAACAAATAAATAAATCTTTAAAAAAAAAAAAAAAGGCAGGAAGAAACTCAGCTTTCAAAGGAGAGAAATCTGTTTGTATCCATTGATACTACCATCTTCTGTGTAGTCCTGAAATTCTATAGACATCTTAACACTGCATACTCCTTGAGGGTGGAATGAGGAATGATAATGGTAGTTAGCATCTCTAAAGCATTTACTATGTACGAAACACAGTTCTAAGTACAGTTCTAAGTATTTTGCAAGTACGTTAAGTTGGGAGCAGCCAACTCAAATGTTTCCTCCATGAAGTTTCCTATTTTCTTTCATTTGAGATTAAACATTCCTTTATTAGATGTCTTAAAGTACTTTCTGGTGCTTCTAATGACATCTGTTTCCATGTATCTGACAGTATGATAAGTTGTTTGGTTTATCTACCCCTACTAATTTGTCATTTCAAACTTGAAGGAATATTCATTTTATGTACCAAATCACCCACATACCTCCATATTTACTTGCTCAGAGTAAAAATTCAGTAAATGTTAAACAAGCAAATGTTGACTGTGAAAGGAGATTGTGGCATTAGATGGAGGGAAGAGATTGGAGGGAATCAAAATTATAGACTTTGAAACTATTTTAAGCTACAATTATTTACTGACTTTAACTGAAATCTTACAAGAAATTATAAAGAAATGAAAGCTAAAGGAAAAGCGACCTGGTTGGAAAAGATAGAGGGGAGGACAGGGTTTCCCACTTACCAACTGTGCTCTTATCCCAGACCCTCTGCTGAGACTGAGAAACCTTTAAGGTTCAAGGAAAATAGTTTCTAATTTCTTATTAAGGTCAGTTCTCTCAATACATGAAATGATTTGTTCAAAGTTCCATGGGGCCTCCCTGAGGCCTAAGAGTTGGCTAAGTGTCAGCGCTGTTACTGCTGTGGTCTAGGTTCGATCCCCAGCCCAGGAGCTGACCCACACAGCGCAGCAGACCTCTCCTGTCTTACCCGCTGCTCCCTTCGGCAGTGTACTTCAGTCAGTACTTGTTCTGCTGCCCATTCTGTCTCTGGTAAACCCTCTCACACCCTGCACCTCTGGCCTACACCCTAGTTCTTCAATGCAAAAATGAAACATATATATATATGTGTGTATATATATATAAGTCCACACAGCAGGTTGATTTAGTGGCAGATACAGAATTCAAAGACAGATCTTCGTATCTCAATTTTAGTCATTATTCCAAATAGTAAGTCAGAGTTTTGAAGTGTTTTAAGCATAGTCAGTTGCCTGGGAATTATAGTTGAAGCTATGGAAGTGAATAAAATTACCAAAGAAGAAAATAAAAAAGGGATAGTACTGAAGTACAATTTGAATAAATTTTCTGAACACCCATGCCACTTTTAATGGGTAGAATCTTTCCCCAAGGTCTTACCTGATCTCCTGTCTTTTAAGTCAAGCAGTGCCGAAAGCATTCCAGTGTCTTCCCCACCAGAAATCAGGCACAGCCAGTGGAATCCTGGACTGAGAAGAAGCACTCATGAATTGGGTCGAAACAGGCCACCATGTGCTGATCGGGCACATGCAATAGGTGAATGTGCCTCCCTCCAGCAGACCCTACACACACTCCTTTGTTTCCCTCCCTCAGATACGTGCTACAGGATGGGAGCCCGTACATGCGCTCCATAAAACAGATGGCAAAGGAAAAGCTTAAAGCAAGGCGCAGCCGAACGGCCTTTGAAGAAGTGGAGGAGGACCTGCGGCTCTCCCTTCACCTCCAGGACCAGGATTCTGCCAAGGATGCAGTGCCAGATCAACAGTTAGATTTTAAGCAGCTCCTGGCCCGCTATAAAGGTAATGTGCATCATTCCTAGGAAACATAGCCATGCCAGAGACTTCAAGGATTTTCCCCACCATGATCCTGAAGAAAAAATATGGTTCTTGTTTCATAGCTGCTTTGTTTTAAATTCATCAGCGCAACCTTAAATCTAGAAAGTAGCAGTTCTATCACATAGAGACTGTAGTTATTATAGCTACCAGTGGGTTTATTTCTGTGCATAAAGAAATGTGATATAGTAAAATATGTTTTTAAGTCATTTGCAACCTTTTATTTTGTTATGATTCAAATTTACAGAGACATTTGTAAGACTATGCAATGAATTTTCATATATCCTTTACACCAGTTTGCCAATTGTTTGTTAATATTTTGCTTCCTTTGCTTGTCACTTGTTCTGTATGTATACAGATATTTCCTGAATCTTTTGAGTGAAAATTCCAGCTATGATGTCCTTAACCTGTAGCACTTCATTTAGTATATATTTTCTAAGAACAAAGCCATTACTTTATATTTCAATAGTACATGGTCAAAATGAAAACAATTGACAGTGATGCAATACTATTATTTAATCCACGGTGTGCACACTAACTTTGCTGGTTATCCCAATTATGTCCTATATTGCTGTTTTTCCTGACCTGCAATATGTATTGCATTCATTTGCCATGCTCTTTAGTTTTCTTTGATCTGGATTAGTTCTTTAGCCTTTGTCTTTATGATCTTGGCATTTTTAAAGAGCTCAGACCAATTATTTTGAACTGTTCCTCCATTTGAGCTTGTCAAATGTGTCCCAATGATTAAAGTTAGGTTATGTGCTGTTGGCTAGAAAACCATAGAAATAGAAACTATGGAGACTCCTCAGTGCATCCTGTCAGGAGGCACAAAATGTTGGCTTGTCACATTACTGGTCACATTAACTTGGTCACTTGGTTAAGGTGAATGACGTCTGGTAGGCTTGCCCCTGTGTAGTTGCCATTTATTCCCTTTGAGTAAGTCAGTCATTTTGTGGGGAGATGATTGACAATAAAGATCCCATAACAACCTCAATATTTCACTACTTGTTGGAGTTTATTCATGGCTGTTTAGATGGTCTAGTGTGAGGGTCCACTCTATGCTGAGCCTCTTCATACATGGTGCCAGGTGTTTCCTTCTCCATTCCAGACCCCATGAGCAGCATGCTCTTCAGTCCCGTCTAGTCTTCTATACACATAAACTGGGCTGACTGGGCTGACCCCTGGAAAAAACCAAGGTTACCTCCTCTTTTGCTTTCTTCCTGCAACCTAGGCCAGAGGCAGTTTTGCACTGCCTTTTCTGCTCTTTTCCCTGGACTGCCACTCCAGGTCTTTTTAGTCCTTCCAACCCCCCCCAGAAGTACTTATCTTGCCACGAGCAAGAGCTCAACTCCTACTACTGCTTCTACACTACAAGAGGCAGGGGCGTTCTTTCCTCCTTCCTGGGAAGATTGTCTTCCCAATCTGGATGGGAAAACCTAGTCTTCCCAACATAGTAAAGTTAAGCGCATGGACCTGTATCTTACAGACCTGGGTTCGACTCCCAAGGCTCTCATAAAATCAGCTCTATGATCTTGAGCACGCTCCTATCATCTGTATACCTGATTTTCCTATCTGAAAGTGGGAGTCCACAGCATAATGCAGAGTTGTGAGTCCAATTAAAATATGTCTGACTCAGCTGTTGATGTTCTTATGTTCTTTCTCTGTATCATACTAGCTGACAGTTCCTTTTTCCTGATTCTGTTAAACTGTGGAACAGGAAAATCCCTTAGTTTCTCTTGAAATTTCAGGGTTACATTTAAAGAGTTATAACTGTATGTAAGCCAAGCTTTTCTAATTTCAGGGATAGAAGCTACTGAAGTCCAGAAAGCTCCTCTATGGACTCCTTTCCAAGGAAAAAGAAGGGAGAATTTGAGGTCTAGAGACCTGATTCTGCCACTAGCTACTGTGCGATGCTGGGCTGATTAACCTCTTAGCTCCTGGAAGCCTTCTTTCCCTGTGAGGAAGCACTTGGTCTCCTGGATCTCAGTGCTCTTTACTTTTCAGAAAATAAAAAAATTTCCTAGCTCAATTCTTAAACTTTTCTAGCTTTAAAAAAAGATAATGAGCCTTTTAAAGTGTATACTGATTAGTAACAACTGCTGAGTATTTAAAAAGTAAAATAAAGTATATTTTATTTCTCATCTTTTCTTCAATTAGCTGGTCCTCTTTCCTTTTTGAAATGACTATTTGGAATCTTGGCAAGTAAAAGCCATTCTTGTCCTGCCTCCCACTCCAACCATACCCTTGTTTGTGTAGCTTGTTTCTTCCTTTCATTTTTGGACAGTGTAGGATTGGCCTTGCTCCCAATTACATTTATTTGATTTGGTTAAACTGTACTTAGGGTGATGGGCCCCTGGGAGGACTGAAGAAGAAAGGGGAACAGTCTTTAGAGAGTTAGTCTCCTTAAGAATGTTATTTGTTTTTCTGCCTCATCCTTGTTTGTTAGGAAAAAGTTCTAGTGGTGGGGAGAACCTAGATGTCACCACAATTAAAAGAATAAATTACTGAATGAAAGGATGAATAAGAATACCAAAAAAGTAAGTAAATAAAATTGTAGTTGAGTATGGAGAGATTAAAATAAAGCATATTGTATGACTGTGAGCCACACAGAACAGGAAATTGTAAGCCTGCATCACTGCTCAGCAGGAGCCTTCTCGCAAGGTTCAGTGATGAATTGGAATAAGTGCATGTGCCGAAAAGACTGAAAATGTGCTCTTCAGAGAAAATTTGTAGCATTTAATTAGACATTAAATTTCCAATGATATGTCAGTATAAAATAACTACAACCGGTTTATGTTTTATGGCTAAAGAAAAGAATGTTATTTGTTTTTAAGTGAGCTGAGGCTTATCTGATAACCCCAACATGTATCTTTTTTTTAAAAGATTTATTTATTTATGCATACAGAACTGGGGTACAGGCCACTGAGAGGATTCACCTGAGACAGAGTGGGGAGCAGAACAGGGAGATGTACTGAAATACACTGCTGAGGGGAGCAGCGGGCAGATAAGGAGAGGTCTGCCACACCATGTGGGTCACCTCCCTAGCAGGGGATCGAACTCATGCTGTAGTGGCTGTGGATTGCTTCATAGTGCTGTGGCACCACCAGGCAGGGTCCCAAAAATGTATCTTTTACTGGGCCTGAGTTGTGTTACATTGAGGGTCTTTGGATAGACCTCAGGGGTGCTGTGAAGCCATTAAAATCACATGTATTTTTCAGGGAAGATTTATATTTGTATTATTTTTTCAAAGAAGCCTAAAGAGTCACTGTTGTAGGACCCTCCCTAGTGGTACGGCAGGTTAACGCACAGCACTGTGAAGCTGTCACAGCCACTGCAGCATGGGTTCAATCCCCGGCCAGGGAGCTGACCCACATGGCACAGCAAGCAGACCTCTCCTCCCACACCTGCTGCTCCCCTCAACAGTGTATTTCAGTGGATCTGCCTATCTTGCTCTTCACTCTGTCTCTAGTGGGTCTTCTCACCTCTGTATCTCTGGCCTATCCTCCAGTTCTTGTGTGCAAAAATAAATCTTTTAAAAAAAAAAATAGTACTCCAAGAAACATAAAACAAAACCTTCTTTGAAAAACAAAGTCACTGTTGTAGAGGTACAGTGACAACTGTGGTCACTACCCCTTGATTTCCAGGGGTTACTGTTACCCAGACTTCTCCTGGTCTGACTCATGGTTTGATTGAATCTGGAAGGGGTCTCTAAAATGTATTTGACTTTGAATTTTGTTTCTAGAACATAAACTGTCAATATGTGTGTAATGAATATAAGGGGAAGAAATAAGGAATGTTAAAAGTGGCTGGTAAGTGTCTTTCTAACAAAGGCAGATATCTCTGGGTCATTTTTCAAGCAGATAGTATTTATAGTGTGCTGTGTTTTCTGAGAGACTGAAAGAAAAAACTTCATTTTGGTGCATTAATGTAAATGTGTTATAAAATCAAATAAAGACATTAACCTTATTCACAGGCAGGTTGGATTCCATATGTGTAATTATTCTGATTTTTACCTTTGTTTCAGGGGTTAGCAAGTCAGTCATCAAAACAATGTCTGTCATGGATTTTGAGAAGGTTAATCTTGAATTAATAGAGGCCTTATTGGAGTGGATTGTGGATGGAAAACACTCCTACCCTCCAGGTAACTGCTTCCTGCCTTCATCTGTGTGAAAGATGGCAAGAGGGATGGGAGCTTACTTACTGAGATAATGAGCACTAAGATGACAGCCTCCTGGAGTTTTCCCTCATTTCCTTACCTTTTTACCCAGTTGCTTGCATACTTTGCAGAGGGAAATTTTACCTCAACTTTTTGAGAATCACTCGGAGCAGAGATGTTAACAATTTGCAAAGTCCAAAAAGAAGAAAGCCAAAAAGAAGGCCTAGATGATTCACATATTAAATGCTCAGTTCTGGGTGGCGCAGGAGTTATAGTCTCAGCACTATCAAGCTATCACCAGCCATGAAGCATGAGTTCCATGTGTGGCCAGGGAGCTGACCTGCATGGGGCAGCAGACCTCTCCTGTCTTTCCCACTGCTCCCCTCAGCAGTGTATTTTAGTAGATCTGCATGTTCTGCTCTCCACTCTGTTTCTGGTGAATCTCTCACCCCCCACACCTCTGCCCTACACCCCAGTTCTTGTATGCATAAATAAGTAAAAGTATAAATATTTAAAAAATAAAAATACATAAATGTTCAGTCCTTGGTTAAATGGAGCCTAATAATGAGTGTTTAAGTCACCTGGAGACTGGCACATGGAGCCACAGTAAAGTGGGGTTAAGAGAACAGGCTTTGTTGCTGATAAGTTCCCCAGCTCTGCCACTCAGCAACTGTGAAACCTTTGATAAAATCTTTATCTTTTCTGTGCCTCAGTTTCTTTGTTTGTAAAATGAAGACAATAATAAATCCCTTTCCATAAAGTTATCTTGAGGATTAAAAGAACCCATATATATGCCCAGTAGATATGACCCCCCATAATGATCACGTACAGTTGGATTCATCCATCGTCATCATGGTTACAATCACCGTCCTACTGCTAACTTAGCACAGAGCAGTCATTTCTTCCCCTTTACTCCCTATCTTCCAGGCCTTCTGGGTGGCCTTCTTAAGCTCACACTTAGGATCTCTTATCCTCAGATCTTATGGCTGAATCCTTCAATACCAAATGTCTTCTCTTCAGGAAGTCTTCTCTGACCACCCTAACTGTTGCCTTACCCTCTCTTACCCTGTCACAATATCCAAAATGATTTCCATTATAGTACTTACTGCTACCTAAAATTACAGTCCTGCTTACTGAGCGTTTTTTTCAATAGAATGTAAGCTCATGATCCTTCTGGACCTCTGTATTCATCGGCTGGAATATTTAGGTTCAGAGTGAGTATTTGTTTCAGGGATAAGTGCAGCCAGTGGAGGTTCATCAGTAAGTGGGATAATAAGTCAAATAAACTGTATTATGCATTCATTCTGCCCATACTTAAAGAAATGAGAGAGCTGCCTTCCTCTGCTTAGACTTCTCAGTTTTTCTACAGAGATGTGTGCTGCAGAAAATGCTTGAAGTGCTTTTTCTTTAGCTCTTGGCAGGGAGCCATTGTTGGCTAATGCATTATCACTGGATTTAATATCCTGTTCCATCCCAAAGGAAAAGCCTGTTGTTGAAAAAAAAAGCAAGTATAACAGCCAAAAAGGAATGCTAGAAAAGTCCCTAAAATCACAGCAGAGTAGACGTAGTGATTAGGAAGTATTCGTATTTGTGGGTATTAAAGATATCCCCTGATGGTCAAGGCAGATGGTCAAGCCATGAAGGCAGAGCAAGTCAGAAGGCACGTCAAATTTGGACAAAAATTTGTTTCCAGGCCTCCCTGGTGGCACAGGGGATTAAGTCTCAGCACAGTGAAGTTATTGGCAGCCACTGCAGCACGAGTTCGATCCCCGGCCAGGTAGCTGACCTATGTGGCACAGCAGACCTCTCCTGTCTTGCCTGCTGCTCCCCTTAGCAGTGTGTTTTCAGCTAATTTGCTCCCCACTGTGTCTCTGGTGAATCTTCTCACTGCCCCCAAGCCACCACACCTCTAGCCTACACCCCAGCTCTTATATGCATAAATAAATAAAATAAATCTTAAAAAAAATAGTTTCCACATATATATAATTCCCATATATAATTTTACCACTCAAAATGAGTGGTGTTTTAATAGAAAGGGCTGCAAGATATGGAGTATAAAGAGCATAGATCTTGTGCTAGAAACCCTCAGTTTATATCCAAGTTCCTCATCCTGGTCATTCTGTGACCTGGCCGAGGTAGGAGGTCATTTGTAAGAGTACTGACAAACTCTGTGGATGTGTGTGGGATCAGATGAGATAATGTACATGAAAAGTTACATACTATGAAGTATTAAAAACACAAGAAATATATTTTTGCTCTTCTTATGTCACACACAGTTCCATTTTTGTAATAATTTAGACTCCTTATTTATTTAGTGGTGAGAATACTGTGACAAATATATCCCATTATACCTTGCACAGAGCTGACTGACATAGGCACCTAATATGTATTTGTGGCACCAGGGATGAGGCTAGTGAATAAAGCCTTATGGTCCGCAAACCATTAATGTGGATGGCATGGCTAGTTAACGCTTCTTCAAGATATTTATGAATTTGTTTTATTTTTTTTAATTTTTCTCTTTTTATATATTTGGATTTATATCACCAGTTGGCCAGCCAATTATAATCTCTTCTATCAAGTAAAATGTTTATGGATTTTATTTACCTACAGCTAGAAGAGTCTTCCTGTTCTATACGATTAGAAGGTGACTCTTCCTCTGGAAACAAAATGTCAGAGGCCAGGGGACTGAAGAAGTATGTCTAAAGTCCCTTGAAATGCTTTGCTGATGACTCTTGTATTACTTAAGGCATTATTTTTTCCCCCACACTTGAGTTTTTCCTGTTGAAAGCTTGAAAAATATGAGTACTTATTTTATAATTATTAAATTAGAAAACACTAAAAACAGTTGGCTATTCATTGGAGACTTTACAAAGAGAAGAAAGTTGACAATGAAAAATTCTCAAGTTATTACATGTTTTGGTTTAAAAGAGCTTTATAATCTTTATTAGATTTTCCTTTTTCCATCTTTAAGAGTGATTCTTTTTCTCTTCCTAGGTGCTATACTTGTATTTTTACCAGGACTTGCAGAAATCAAAATGCTTTATGAACAACTTCAGTCTAATTCTCTTTTCAACAACAGACGCAGTAATAGGTAAGTTACTTGCTTTCTATATCCTTAACATTCACTGCAGTTACATGTGAAGATGAATTGCCAGAAAGGCCTCTGACGCTTATCACCCTCTTTAGATCCTGGTGTCACACCTCAAGAATATGTTTGTTTATGCCAGCTGGAAACAGACAAACCTGCTTGCTCCAGGAGTCAATTTTTTCCATTCCATTAAATAAAAATATTTCCCCTCCTTTAGTGTAATGACTCATCTAACTTGTATGTCATTTCAGTTGTCAGATACAGAAGACAGGAGAAGCCAGTATTAGTAACATCAAAGAAATGTTACCATATTGAGAAAAAAAGAATTTTCAACAATGTGTCTTCAAGTCTAAGGCAAAAATTACTTGATAGATTAACACTCCTTAGAAATATAAGAATATAGTTTCTTAACTTAAGTCAGTATCCTGCCTGCCTCTTTCTGGACTTAAAGTCTGGGAGAAAATGATTCTGTGTTATTTAGTGTGCTTGAGGGTTTACATTTGTAGAATATTGATTATTTATATCTCTTGATTACTTACTGCCAAATTGCAATCTACTCTTTTCCCCAAGTTGATGCAAGGTTTTTAGTTCACAGAACTGAGTAGATGTTTTATAGGCATCAGAATGAACCTTCGAAAAGCTGGGTCCTGAGGACAGTTTATGGAGAAGTTTCACATACTTGGTGTACCATCAGTGATTTTAATAGAATTCTCCCCCTGTAGCCAATTTCAGTGTTACGTATTAGAACACTTAATGTGCTGTGATTTCCTTGCAGGTGTGTCGTTCACCCACTTCATTCGTCTTTATCCAGTGAAGAGCAGCAGGCAGTGTTTGTAAAACCTCCTGTAGGTGTAACCAAGATTATAATTTCCACCAACATTGCTGAGACATCAATAACCATTGATGATGTTGTCTATGTCATCGATTCTGGAAAAATGAAAGAAAAAAGGTACTACCCTTTAGACATGTAAGAGAGGGACTAAAAATGCTCCTTTATTGGCTCATGTTATTAAGCTCTGTAGTTCACAATATGAAAACAATACTTCCTGAAAACTGTTTATGGATGTATGAGTGAATCTACAGCCAGGACCACGAATCTTAAGTCAAACAGAAGTGAAAAGTTTAAAGTGTTTACCCTGGAAATAATTATTTTCCTCTCTTTTTCTCATATTACTTTACCTGTGCTTGAATGAGAAAGAGTTAATATGGGAGGTGATAGATATGTTAATTACTATGGCAATCACTTCATAATGTATACATTACAAAACTTCACAATGTGCACCTGAAAATATACAAGTTTTATTTATCAAAAATAAAAATGAAGAAATTTTTTTTTAATTTGAATGAAGAGTGTACATATAGTGACACTTGATACTTTTAAATCGGTGCTAGGTGTTCCCACCGGGGATTCAGTTATCCCAGATCTCTTAGAATACACTGTCCTTTTGTGGCCATAAGGTGACTCATCTGTTCTGCCCATGCTAAATAAAGTCTTGGCCACCTTCTTATAAAATAACTCTTCTTGACATTTTCTTAATAGATATGATGCCAGCAAAGGGATGGAAAGTCTAGAGGATACTTTTGTGTCTCAAGCCAATGCTTTGCAAAGAAAAGGTCGAGCAGGCCGTGTTGCATCTGGGGTCTGTTTCCATTTGTTCACTAGTCATCACTTCAATCACCAGCTTTTAAAACAGCAGCTACCAGAAATACAAAGAGTGCCACTGGAACAGCTGTGCCTAAGGTATCTCTTGATCTTCGTGCTTTACTTTCAAAGGTGTTAATGTTCCGTGTTTTCTTTTTCTTACTTAAAGACTTTTTTTAAAACGTATTTTTTTATTTATGATACAAGAGCTGGGCTGTAGGCCAGAGGTGCAGGAGGTTCATCAGAGCATCAGAGACAGAGTGGGGAGCAGAACAGGCAGATCTACTGAAATATACTGCTAAAAAAAAAAAGGAATACACTGCTGAAGGGAGCAGCGGGTGAAACAGGAGAGGTCTGATGCAACATGGGGGTCAGCTCTCTGCCTGGAGATTAAACTCATGCTGCATTGGCTGCAGATAGTTTCATAGTGCTTACACTTAACCCCTTGTGCCACCAGGGAGGCGGCCCCCTAAATAGAAGAGATTGTGCAAAGAGTGGCCATGGATGAACTTCATTCATTTGCAAAGAAAGGGCACTTGAATGTTCCTTTACCATTTCTTTTAACTTTTTGCTCATAAAAATGTCTTACACTGCAGAAGATGTTCCTACACTTGTAAGTCAGGAAAGTAATCTAATTTACTAAGAAATTTCTGCTGGGGTAAACCAATATGAAATTATCACAGGGAAAAATCTATAGCTCAGTAAGAGCAAAGAGAACAACTTGAAAACCCCAGTGTTTACCCGATGAACAAATATCATAAAATAGGATGTTATAAACTAATGAGCAAACTCATTATTATTGAAACTGGGAAACATTTGGTTCAACCATTTTGAAAAGTGCTTGGTATTATGGAACTCTAAAACTACCTTTACACTTTGACCAGTTATTTTGAGGGTGACCCAAAATATTCTAATTGAAGAATGTTACAGCTCTTCTTTTATCTAGATGTTATAAATCTTTAATTTTTTAATTTGGATTTTTTCCACATGCAATAAAGATATTATTATTTTGAGAGCCTTCCACTGACCAGGCATTGTGCTAAGTAAGCACCAGGGATACTAGAGAATACAAGACGTAATCCCTGCTTTCAGGTGTCCATGATCAGATCTTAAGAAATTGGGCAAACAGATGTCTTGACCTTAGTGCAAATGAAGAAATGAGAAAGCTATAGAAATCATTTGACTCATGAAGGAGAAAGAGGAGGAAAAATAAAATATAAATGGCACATATGATTTAAAAACAACTCAAGGTCTCCCTGGTGGCTCAGGGGTTAATTCTCAGCACTATCAAGCTATCACCAGCCACTGCAGCATGAGTTCTACCCCCAGTCAGGGAGTTGACCCACATGGGTTCAGCAGACCTGTCCCATTTCACCTGCTGCTCCCCTCAGCAGTGTATTTCAGTAGATCTGCTTGTTCTGCTCCTCACTTTGCCTTTGGTGAGTCCTCTAACCCCCTGCACCTCTGGCCCTCACTCCAGTTCTAATATGCATAAATAAATAAAATAAACCTTTTTTTTTTTAAAGATTTATTTATTCATAGAGAACTGGGGTACAGGCCAGAGATGAGGAGGGTGAGAGGATTCACCAGAGACAGAGTGGGGAGCAGAACAGGCAGATCTACGAAGTA
>NW_004567121.1:19533268-19592456 GCF_000260355.1 Condylura cristata
GTAGGTTAGCTTTTTAAAAAGGAATTTTTATTAGAGAAATTAGAACTTTTTATATAATATTTTTTCTCCTCTAAAAAGTTGTTGAAGTTAACAATTTTAGGGCCCCCCTGGTGGCATGAGGGATTAATCTTAGCACTATCAAGCTATTACCAGCTGTATAACCTGTGTTCTTCAATCCTCAGCCAGAGAGCTAACCCACATATCAAGGTCTCTCCTTCCTTCAGCAGTGTAATTCAGTAGATCTTCTGTTCTAGTCTCCACTCTGCCTTTAGTAAATCCTCTCACCCCCACACCTTTGTCCTATACTCCAGTTCTTGTATGCATAAAAAAATAAAAATAAATCTTTTTAAAAATTAATTTTAAAGCAGTAGCTTTACTAGAACTGTCACAGGCAGGATACTCAGATTGAATTTATAAACCATCACTATGTGATCTCATATATGAAAAAAGGTGGATCGTTTTCCACTGTTGCAAAAAAAAGAGTTTTGAAAGTTACAGAGTTTTATTCTGAATCTCAGTTTCACAACCTCAAAGAGTTCTGCAGTTTATTACTGGGAACTAGAAATGTAAGAAGTATTTAGAAAATGTATTTAAACTAGCATTGTGCAGTTTGTAAAAGCATATGTCTGGGAAATTAGAAATTATCTTCATTCAGGAAAGAAACTTGGTCCATTTTGTCCTCTCACCAAAAATAAAACTGACAGTTGTTGTTTTCTTGTTTCAGAATTAAAATATTAGAGATGTTTAATACTCATAATCTGCAGTCTGTGTTCTCTCGGCTTATTGAACCTCCACACTCTGATTCTCTCCGTGCCTCAAAAATACGATTACGAGACTTGGGAGCATTAACTTCAGATGAAAAGCTGACCCCTCTCGGGTATCACTTGGCCTCTCTGCCCGTGGACGTGAGAATTGGCAAACTGATGCTGTTTGGATCTATCTTCCGCTGTCTGGACCCTGCTCTCACTATTGCTGCCAGTTTGGCCTTCAAGTCTCCTTTTGTAAGTGAAGAACCTTTCATCTCAGTTGGAGCTCACTGTTCTCGAAGGGGACCTTGCTGAGTTTACGTGTGTGCTCAGGAGCAGTGAGAATTAAGGTCTCTGCCCATTTTGCTAATTTGTAGAGAAAACTGAAACCTGTAGACAATGTATATACATTGTGTAGTGACAATGTACATAAAAAATAGGAACAAAACATTACTTTAGGTATGGAAGTTGGGGAGATGAAAGTTTAAGTAATGAATAAAATCGGTAAGGTAAGGCTATCACAAAGTGAACAGGATTTTAGGTTTTAGATCTAGCTTTTAAGAATGAATGATGCTTTGATGGCATCTCATCAGTTGGATCTGAAAGACTCAGAAGAGTTTATTTTGGATGTGCAGACAGACTCACAAAGATAAATAAGACTATTAACTTGCCACTTATCAGCCTCCCGCTGGCTCCACACACACCATTCCCAGGGCACCTGGTTTCAGCAGGAAGAAAATATCATTCAAAACACCAAGTGAAAACTTGCTTTTTCTCATTCAGGTATCTCCCTGGGATAAAAAAGAGGAAGCTAATCAGAAAAAGCTAGAATTTGCATTTGCAAACAGTGATTATCTGGCCCTCCTACGCGCTTATAAGGTAAGTATATCATCTGCTAGCTGAGGTTTATTATCAGAATTGGTATTAGTGACAGTATCAATTCATTTTGATTTTCTCTATAATTTAGGGATGGCAGCTGAGTACAAAAGAAGGTATGCGTGCAAGTTATAATTACTGTAGACAGAACTTCTTATCGGGAAGAGTTCTTCAGGTGAGTGGTTTCTGGGGCAATTTGTTTTCATCATTTTCTATTGTAGTAACTCACCAGAAGTGTTGCAACTTTATCTTGCTTGCCCTGTGCTGACACTGAAAATGTTATTTTTGGAATATGCTTGGCTTCACCAGCTATGTAAATCAGACTCCTGAACTGCATCAGACCTTCTCTGCTAAACTTTTCAACTGAGCTGTGTTTTCTACTTTTCAGTGAGTTTGTGTTTACTGATGATAGGAAGATACTGGAATTCATTTTTTTTTCCAGTAATTATTCTGGGCATTCTTAACCAGGATCAAAAAATCCCTGAAATTATATGTAAAATCATATGCGTTCAGCTATGTGCATTGTTCTAGAGAAAGGTACCATAGCTGGAAAAGCCCCCAGCCCCTTACCTTCCCCCAGAACCAAATAAATACCAAACAAATAATCGTTAATTGTTCTTGTGTCTATCAGAAACTATGTCAATAATGAATACACAAGAAAGAGAAAGGTTTATTCTCTGCTGTCTAATAATAGCCAGGACTCTGCTCTGCGGCAGCACTGCTTGGGGCCCCTTTCCAGCGCCGTGTGAGAAGCCAGAGTAACGATGCGCATGTCTTTGCAGAGCATGTATTTTATTCAAAGATTTTGATCTGGATAGCAGGAAAAGACTTCATTGTCATATTGAAAGATGTCCTGGGGTAGAACACAAAATTAATTTTCTTACTACTTAGCCACTGAGACCCATTTATTTATCTCTCTTTTCCAAGAGCTCCATCAAAACAGAGATGCTGCTTGTTCGACACTGTCTCCAGAGCCTAGAACAGTGCTAAGCGTGTACAGTTGTTACTCAGTAAAGGTTCATGAATAAATACATGAGTGAGTGAATTCAGTTTCTTTAGATGGAGAGCTCAGAAACCAGTATTTGCCTTCATTCTCCTCTGCAGTGAGACATTTTCAGAAGACAAAGTCTGTGGCTTTATTCTAAGTACATCAAAAACATTAATTTCCAATAATGTGCAATCTTAGTGGCACTTTAGATTCACCTGAATTGAATAAAAAAAAAAAAAGATGCCTACTCTGGGCCATTTATATCCAGGTCTCTAGAGGTGAGACCTAAGCACCTTTGTTGAGGGTTACTCAGGTGTTTCTGATATGCAGCCATGGCTGAGAGCTGCTGGTCTAAAGGGTATTTTATATGTAATAAAGAAAATAAATGTACTAATAAATATCTGCTTGCACTGTTAAGATGTGTAAGGGTAAAATGAGGATATTTCTTATAAATTTCTTACTAAACTTATTCTTTTTCTTAACAATATAGGTAGATTTTGTTGTCATTTATGAGGTCCATCAAGCAGAGTCCTTTTCAATATACTCCAGCATAAATTGTTACATTGTTTTTATTAAAATGTAAATTAAAATCTTGTCATGAAATAAGCTTGACACATTTAGCTTCTAGTTATATTTTGCCATGTATACTTGAGACAGCCCCAAAAAATACTAAGTTGTCAAGAGATGGAGTGACATGGCTTAGTTTACAGGCCTTTGATTGTCATCGTCTGATATCCAGCCTGTATTTGAACTGAAACCACAAGAGAAAAAAGGTTTTGCTTTTCTTTCTCATACTTGTGCTTGGCTACAAAAAAGGGTGTCTGAATCTGAAGCATTTAAAATGTCCCTATTCCTAAGGGAAAATGTGAGCCAGCGAGACCACAAGGTACAAGAAAGAGACAGTTCTGCTGAGGTGGGTGTTCTGTGCCCTCTGAGAGAGAACACTAACCACTCTTGGCTCTGATCAAACATGATGGAACCTGAACAGAAATGCAAGCAGGAAAAACTAGATAGTGTTCTGAACTGGTGTTCCAAAAAAGTAAATTGCATCTTTGGCAGTTCTAAAAATTTCCAGGAAGTCAGACTTACCCAAAATCCAATGTGTTTGTTAAATGTAATCTAGAGGTAAATAAATTATCTTTGGGTTTTCTGAAATTTCTAGATTTCTGTGTAACTGTTTCATTCTGTCTGTTGGTTTGCATAAATGAAAACTGCCTTTTGGGAAATGACCAAACAAGATCACCTTCATAGCTGAACCCCTATGAGTTGCATTAGCATAATGTGTTTTTTATTTTTAATTTTTTTTTTAAGATGTATTTGTTAAAAAAAAAAAAAGATGTATTTGTTTATGTATGCAGAACCGGAGTATAGGTCAGAGGGGGGGGGGGGGGGATTCGCCAGAGACAGAGGGAGGAGCAAAACAGGCAGATCAATGAAGTACACAAGTGAGGGGAGCAATGGGCAGATCAGGAGAGATCATGCCATTTGGGTCATCTCCAGGGGCGGGAATGAAACTTGTGCTGTAGTGGCTTTCATCGTTTCATAGCGCTGTGCTTTAACCCCTTGAACCACCAGGGAGGGTCCCATAATGAGTTTTTTAAGTTGCTGCTTTCATAAGACTTTACAGTGATCTTTGATGTGTTAAAATCTCTGCATAAAGATTTCTTCCACTTCTTTCAGGAAATGGCCAGCCTTAAACGACAATTCACTGAACTGTTATCCGACATAGGGTTTGTAAAAGAGGGACTCAGAGCAAGGGAAATTGAGAAAAGGGCCCAAGGAGGAGACGGTATCTTGGATGCCACAGGAGAGGAGGTAAAAAATGTGTAGTTACTTCATATTTATATTTAATGTAGCACCTGAATAATATATCAGCTCAGAAACATTTACAAACATTCTTCTTCACTTAAGCTCTATGAGCAGTAGGGTAGTGACATTCTTGATTTTCTTCTTTCCACAAATAGATGTCAACTGACACTTGTAAAAATAGGAGGGTTTCCTATTGCTATTGTTTTGTTTTTTTAAATTTCACAGTTGTTCTTGATAAATCCTTAAGATATTGAATAGATTTTCCTTAATACCTTCTTAAAATAGAATAGCCTTATTCTAACCAAAGATAGCGTTTATACAGAATGGTAGGAAGACTACTTCTTCAAGACAAACCTGATGCCACATTGTTCTAAGGGCAGTTGATACTTTCTCGAATTCAGGAACATCTCATGAATTAGAACCGTAAGTTTTTCTGACCTGTGCGAAGACTGCCTTTATTAACAGCTTTGCAGAGATTTGGGAATTCTTGTGGGTTTCTAAGAGTGGATCTTAAGTGAATGTGTTTAGTAGATTTATTTTCTACTTAGAAACAAATAATTTTTCAGCAAAGAGAAATTAGATGTTTTCACTTTTGTTTAAGATAGAAATCTAATAAAATATAATGGTAAATTCCAGAGCCAAGCCAAAGTAACCACATTACTAATAAATATTGTATTTTTCTCATAGGCAAACTCAAATGCTGAGAACCCCAAGCTGATATCAGCGATGCTGTGTGCTGCTCTGTATCCAAATGTAGTACAGGTAACAAAACACTTTTGCCAGGATTTTCCTGGTTTTTGTTTGATTTTAGCCAAAGGAACGTGCATATTAATCCTCTTAAAGAGATACACACACATACTCATGCAGGCTTTAAACTTAGTACACACTTCCAGTCCTTTAATTCCCCAATTATATTTAGACATGTCATTTAAGAATACATTTATTGTATAAAATAAGGTGCCTCTTTAATCCTTCTGGTATACTATGACAGTACAGAAATTAAAATGGACATAAAAGTCACTGATAGCCAACCTGTACATAACTAACCTTTCAAACAGAATCAAACAGAAATTTGATTCTACTAGCTTCCCTTTTATCCACTACTATGGACCAAAATTAGCTAAGAACAAAATCTAACAGTGTTTTGCCATGGCCAGCCTTCTGGAACCCCTCTTGAAGTGTGCTGCTGGACTTTTACCCTAGTTTTATTTATTTAGTCCTTGTCAAACTCAGAAATAATTTGAATTTGTCAGAATTTAACTTTTTGTTAAATGCTTGGTTGACATCTGTTGATTAATTTTTGACTTATTCACCTTAGTACTTGCATACTCTTCAAATAATTTGAAATTTACTTCAAAAAATCATTTGGAATGGTGGGGGGAGGGAAGTGCACTGGACTATGGTGATGGCACATGGGTGACTTGGTGATGGGAAACACACGGGGATTACAATTGAGATGAAAAAAATGTACCAAATGATGTAAAAATAAGCTATTATATTATGTAAAAAAAAAAAATTATTTGGGCCCTCCCTGGTGGCGCAGCGGGTTAAAGCAAACCACTGAGAAGCTAACGCCACTTCAGCATGAATTCAATCCCTGCTCGTGCCAGAGGTGACCCACATGGCACTGCAGACGTCTTCTGACCCACCTGCTACTCCCTTCAGCAGTGTACTTTGACGATCTGCCTGTTTTGCTCCCCACTCTGTCTCTGGTGAATCCTCTCACTGCTCCTGCACCTCTGGCCTGTACCCCAGTTCTATATGCAAAAATAAATAAATCTTTTTTTAGAAAAATCATTTGGAGTAAAACTATGAAAAAAGTAAAAAATATCAAATTGGAGGGGATGAAAGTAGAAGATTTTTAGAGTTTGGAACTATTCTATGATACCATCATGGATACATATAAATATTCCCATTCCCAGAGAATATACAACACAAAGAGTTAAACTCTTTGTGTGATTATAAGACAATTTTTTTTTTTTCAGTCATAATACCGGTATTTCCATAAGCTCCCAAAAATGAACTTTCTCAATCCTGGTGATTATATAGATACACCCTTCCTAGACAACATTTTCATTTCTAAGGATTTCTTACTCTGAAATAATGTATTTGTGCTATAAAGTCAGAACTAGAAGAATTTCTATAGAAGCACTGTTAAAACTGCAAAGCAATCTAAAATTCCAATATTAGGGAATTTATTGGTAAAATTATTATAAATCCTTATAACAAAGTACTTGGTAGCTATGAGACTTGCCTTAGGAAGCTGTCTAACATGGAAACATTCTCTGTTGTTTCAAAAGTAGGTTATAGAAAACATATTTCAAACTGTATTTGAATTTATATGTGTATGGTTTTCTCTATTTCAAAATGTAAATCTAGCAGAGAAAACTAAATGGTTTATCAAATACCAATGCTAGTTTTTTTGTTTTTTTTTTAAGATTTTATTTTATTTGTGCATACAGAACTGGGGTACAGGCCAGAGGCTCAGGGGCGGTAAGAGGCTTCACCAGAGACAGAGCGGGGAACAGAACAGGCAGATCGACAAAGTAAACTGCTGAGGGGAGCAGCGGGCGGGCCAGGAGAGGTCTGCCATGCCATGTGGTCACCTCCAGGGCAGGCAGGAATCAAACTCATGAGGAAGCGGCTTTAGATTCTCAGTGCTGTGCTTTAACCCTCTGCGCCACCAGGGAGGGCCGCTAGTTATTTTTAATTGTAGATTATAGCAGGTCTTTATTTTCTTTTTTCTGATATGTTATTGTGTACAGTAAACATGTATTGTTTTTTGCATTACATATACATACAATCCATACGTAAACATTGTATGCACAGTTGCTTTTTTTTTCCCCCAAATGAAATAATCAGTACATTTATAAATTTTTATTTCACTGTGTTTTGAAAATCACTTGGGATCGGGATTGATATCAAAGTTCTGGTCAAGTGTTGCCAGCTAATCTCAGTACCTGTTAGTCAGTACAGACCAGAAAGATCAGCATTTTCTCTCCTTTGTGGCTGCTCTGCAGTATAGCCAGCCAGAGTTGTTGTGCCTATATCCACACTATGAGTGGTGAAAAAAAAAAAAGTGTTCTTATATTATTTTTAAAAAGAAACAGGGAAGATGGGGCCCTCCCTGGTGGTGCAGCACGTTAAAGCACAGCACTACGAAGCTCTGCAGTCACTGCAGCATGAGTTTGATCCCCGGCTAGGGAGCTGACCCACATGGCGTGGCAGACCTCTCCTGACCCGCCCGCTGCTCCCCTCAGCAGTGTACTTCATCGATCTGCCTGTTCTGCTCCCCACTCTGCCTCTGGTGAATCCTCTCACCTGGCCTTTACCCCAATGCTATATGCATAAATAAATAAAAATATTTAAATTTTAAAAAAAGGAAGAAACAGTAATGGCATTCAGACAAGGCATACTTTGTACCAAGGGATACATCATGCG
This sequence comes from Condylura cristata, assembly GCF_000260355.1. Classification (NCBI taxonomy): domain Eukaryota; kingdom Metazoa; phylum Chordata; class Mammalia; order Eulipotyphla; family Talpidae; genus Condylura; species Condylura cristata. Next base: position 19,541,129 of record NW_004567121.1, read on the forward strand.
GTGGAAATATATATTGTTATAAATGTATATATCTGTTTTTGCAAATACCTGTATAGGTGAAAAGCCCAGAGGGAAAATTTCAGAAGACCAGTACTGGAGCTGTCAGAATGCAGCCAAAATCAGACGAATTGAAGTTTGTCACCAAGAACGACGGATACGTGCACATTCATCCTTCATCGGTGAACTATCAGGTCAGCATAGCGGGATGTGCTTTGACTTGCATATGGCAAGTCCTCATTTGAGATACAACACAGACCTTTAAATTTAGCTAAACTTTGTTCTATCATTTGCTGTCCATAGCAGCACTGCTGACTTTGAAAAGGTTGAATAAGCATAAGCAGAATAGAAATTGGACTATTTCTGGAAAGGATATTTCCATTTCAAGAAAATTCTGCAGGGTATGAAAATGTGCTCAAGCCTGCTTTGAGTATAAAATTATTTCATTGCAATGGTGTTTTAAGAAACCACGATGTAATGACATCATTGAATCTCTGCTTAAAAGGGAATGAGTGACCTACACTTGCTGATCCCACTTCCACAGTATCAGCCTATGCTGTGAGGCCACCGCCCCACCCAGGCACCTCCAAGTTGTCAAGTCCATCACACGTGGACGATGGGCCTCATCATACTTCGCTCTTACACAGTCTTCACTGACTTCCTTCCTCTTGACATTATTTTTTATTTTTTTTAAAGATTATTTTTATTTATTTGTACTGTGCTTTAATCTGTTGCACCTCTTTGATTTTTCCTTGCCTCTAGAACAGCTGTGCTCATCTTCCTCAGTCTACTAGCGTCTCTTCCTTTGTTCTGAAATAATGGTTCTGTCCTTTAGTACTTCTCTTCTCTTTCTCCGGTACCTACTCTTCCTGAACTACCAGAAGACAACAGGGTGACTCTAACTGCCATCTGCATGCTAATCTCTCCCCAGTCCTGAGAAGTTTTCAGATTTCCTCTGCCTTCCAGTCTCTCAAACTCACAATCTCCCAATTCACTCTCTTTCCGTGGTCCCTGTCTTGGTAGATGATACTTTCCAGCTCAAAACCAAAAGTCCCATAGGCCCTGCTTCTTTTCTCCTTACTCCAGTCTAATTGGTTACCAGATCATAGCATTTGCACCTTTTTACATCTCTCCTGTTCACTTGCCCCTCTTACCTCCACTACTTCCTTCCAATTCAAACCCGAAATGTCTACCACTTACCTAGAGTGTCATAATAACCTTACTTCTGGGCCCTCCCTGATGGTGCAAGGCGTTAAAGCATGCTTGAAGCTATCTGCAGCCTCTGCAGCATGAATTCAATCCCCAGGCAGGGAGCTGACCCACATGGTGCGACAGACCTCTTCTGACCCAGCCAGTGCTCCTCTCAGCAGTGTATTTCAGTAGATATACCTGTTCTGCTCCCCACTCTGTCTCTCAACTTCTGTACCTCTGGCCTGTACCCCAGTTTTTGTATACATAATAAATCTTAAAAAAAAAAACAAAAAAACACCTCACTTCTGGTGCTTTCTCTCTACAACCTTTTATACTGCTGCTGCCACTATTATATTTACAAAAGATATATTTGATCATATCATCCCCTTGCTTAAAGTGTACATATGGAGAGTTCATTGCAAACTCTCATATGACCCTTTATGTCTTATCTTACTTATACCATGTCCCTCTGTCATTCTGTGTGCTACCAGACTACCAGCGGTGTCCAGTGTCTGGAATTGCATTCTTATTTCTCAGCAAGCTCCTACTTATCTTTTAAACTTCCATTAAAAATCACTTCCTTGGGCCTCCCTGGTGGCTCAGTGGGTTAAAGCGCAGCACTGCAAGTGAGCCAGCTGCTTCAGTGTGAGTTTGATCCCCACCCTAGAAGTGATCCACATGGCGCAGCAGACATCTCCTGACCCTCCTGCTGCTCCCCACTCTGTCTTTGGTGAGTCCTCTCAATCCCCCCAACACACACACACACACACACACACACAATCCTTTCACCTGTATTCCAGTTCTTGTATGCATAAATAATCTTTTAAAAAAATCACTTCCTGTACCTCCCTCTCAGTTGCTCATTCCTTCTACCAACCATCACCATAGAGTACACATTTTGCATGATGCACTTATCACATATTTTATGGTTAATGGTGTATCTCTTTCATGGAATTTTGAAATCCCTTAAAAATTGAATTTTATTCATTTTTACATTCTTAATGTCTGGACGGTGCCTCACCGAAAACTCATGTTCAGTAACCTTTTTAGGAGAAATAAAGGAGGAAAGAAGAATGGAGGAAGAGATTTGAGCAGTGTCAGCCAAATGTGAGAAGGTTCTCCCTAAGCTCAGAAGTGTTTAGGGATCAGGGGTCATCTGTTGTCTCAGCTTCATTTATATTGAGGAGGCAGAGAACTGAGTCTGAGCCTTTTCTGAATCTGTCTTTTAGACAGATGAGCCCCATGAGCCTTTAATATCTACTCATACCTCTTCTGTATCTGGCACTGTTGTAGGGCCTGAGGGACAGCCAGCAGATAGACAAGGTCTCTGCCCTCAGGAAGCTTATGTTCTGGTGGGGAAGACATGCAGGAAGTTAATAAATGATCTCAGGTTAGGAAAAATGCTATGCAGAAAAACAAAGTAAGAGAGTTTGAGACTTACAAGAGAGAAACTGTTTTGTGTTGGAAGATCTGGTCACTATTTGATGAGGAAACCGGAGAGAGTCTACATGAAGTAAAGGGTGAGGCTTGCAAATGTCTGAGGAAAGAAGATTCCAGCAGAGGAAATTAGTGCAAAGACCATAAGATGGGAGAATATTTTGTATATTCCAGGAAATCCAAGAAAGTGCAGTGTATGTGGAGGGGGTGATTAGGCACGGGAGTTGAAACAAGCAAGCAGGGGTCAAGTTGTGTAGGACTTAATCAACCATGGTGAGGACTTGATTTATCCTTGGGAAATCATTGAAGGGTTTTGAGCTCTAATTGCATTTATGTGTTTAAGAGGTCATAGTGACTGCTCTAGAAAAGATACCAAGATGTGAAAAGCAGGACAGGCACTTAGAAAACCACTGTCATGGTCTATATGAGCTGATGATTTGTACTAAGGTGGTAGCTGTAGAAATGGTGAGAATTTGTCACCTCATGTCATGTTTTAAAAATAGAGCTGACAGGATTTAGTGATGACATAGATGGAGTGAGAGAAAAAGAGCAATCAAGGATGGCTCCTAAATTTGGGGCTTGAGCAGCTGGGAGAGTCATTTTCTGAGATGGTAAACATAGTAGGATGAGGAAAATAAGGAATTTCTCCTGAACACACAAGTTTGAGGTACTTGGTCTATGTCCCAGTGGACACATCAAGCAGGCAGTTGCATGTACAGGTCTGGAGCTCAGGGGAAAGGTACAGGCTAGAGATGACGTGGGGAGTCATTGGACAGGTGACATTTAAGTTCCTGGGCAAGTGCGTTTCCCGTTTGTTGCCAGTGACATCACACTGCCATGCCTCTGTATTCCAGGTCAGACACTATGACAGTCCCTACCTGGTGTACCACGAGAAGATCAAAACGAGTCGCGTGTTCATCCGAGACTGCAGCATGGTGTCTGTGTACCCGCTGGTCTTGTTCGGTGGGGGCCAAGTGAATGTGCAGCTGCAAAGGGGAGAGTTTGTCGTCTCCTTGGATGATGGTTGGATCCGTTTTGCAGCCGCTTCCCATCAGGTGAGGTCAAGAGCCTAAATCCGTGCTCTAAGGCTGAGACCATGGGGGCTTTGACATATCTTTAGGAGCTAATTGAGAGTGAACAATGAGTCTGTAGCAAGACTCAAGAAAAAGGGAGGCTGAGGTGCTTGTAGAGGTTAGGGCCTAAGAGGTCGAGGCAGCCCCAGGTAGGTGGGTGAGAAAGGTTTGGGACAGACACTGAGTGAGGTGTGACCTTGCCAATTGTTACACAAATTAGTATATGTTCACCAAAGAAAAATCAAAAAGAAAAGATGAACAAAAATAAAAATCATTTTGGTACCACTACTACCATTAAAAACATAATAAAAGGCCCTCCCTGGTGGCTCAAGCGGGTTAAAGCACAGCACTGAGAATCTAAAGGCGCTTCCGCATGAGTTCGATTCCTGCCTACCCTGGAGGTGACCACATGGCGTGGCAGACCTCTCCTGACCCGCCCGCTGCTCCCCTCAACAGTGTACTTCATCGATCTGCCTGTTCTGTTCCCCGCTCTGTCTCTGGTGAAGCCTCTCACCGCCCCTGAGCCTCTGGCCTGCACCCCAGTTCTGTATGTACAAATAAATAAATCTTTAAAAAATAGTAATAATAATAATAATAAAACATAGCAGGTCTAATTGCCCTTTTACTGTCAGGACACAATTATTCACTGCATGGAGTCTCTGGAGAAAACATTTAGGGAGAATATATGTTTAGGAAATAAAATTTTTTTTTTAAAGGTTTATTTATTTATGCATACAGAACTGGGGTACAGGCTAGAGGCTCAGGGGCGGTGAGAGGTTTCATCAGAGACAGAGTGGGGAACTGAACAGGTAGATCAATGAAGTACACTGCTGAGGGGAGCAGCGGGCGGGTCAGGAGAGGTCTGCCACGCCATGTGGTCACCTCCGGGGCAGGCAGGAATCGAACTCATGCGGAAGCGGCTTTAGATTCTCAGTGCTGTGCTTTAACCCGTTGCGCCACCAGGGAGGACCTAAAAATTCATTTTTACATTTGAATCTGAAATTTGAAATTTTATGTTATAAGAAGAAATACTGATTCAAACATTAAAAGGTATTTATTGCAATATTTAACTGTAACCTTGAGATAGTACAATCCAATACAAAGATGTGAGTCATGTGGTTTTAATTTCTCTGGTAGCCACAGCAAAATTAAAAGAAATAAAAAAAAATAAGTGGGGGAGAAACAGTGAAATGAGTCTGCTTTTAAAATCTAATATGTCCAGAATATTTTTACTTCAAAATATATAGTTGAGGTATTTTACTTTTTTTTTCATACTAGTCATCAAAATTAGGGGTGTGTGGGCCCTCCCTGGTGGCACAACGGGTTAAAGTACAACACTGTGAAGCTAGCTGCAGATGCTTCAGCACGAGTTTGATGCCCACCAGGGAGGTAACCCACATGGCCTGGCAGACCTCACCTGTCTCTCCCACTGCTCCCCTCAGCAGTGTACTTCATCAGTCTGCCTGTCCTGCTCGGCACTCTTTCTAGTGAATCCTCTCACCACCCCTGCACTTCTGGCCTGTACCCCAATTCTATATCCATAAATAATAAATAAATCTTTAAAAAATATTAGGGATGTGTTTTACACTCACTTGGCATAGCCATTAGGACCGACCACATACTACGTGGCCATTAAACCAGTGACTGGTGGCTTCCTAGGACTGCTGTAGGACAAGGTCGAGAGTGCCAGGCAAGCTGGTCTGATTCAGCAACTCAGTGACAAAAGCCTGGCTGACCTTGTGGTAGCAAGGCGACTCCAGGCCTGTCTTAGTGCAACATAATGTGCTGAGGACCTGATTTCCTAAAAGCTCCACTAAACCTCCTTTCCTCACCCATTTCCGATAGCCAGCGAATGTTTAGATTACCTGAACATTCTCTGTGGCAAGGCACATGCATGAACTTGATTTAGGTCAGGGTACACACTACACAGTGGCTGAACAATGGGAGAGGGGCAAAACAAATGTTAGGAGGTATCCACAGTGCCACTGCATTGTAAACATAAGCAAAATGCCATCAAAAGAGGGAGTTCTTTTGTGTGTACAAAAGTATAAAACATATCCACAGATTAAAGACATTTTGGGGGTCTGTTTAATATCTACCACTAATTCCCCATTTTCCTGCCTCTCTTAGAGCAAAAAAGTTGGTCAAAACTTTAATAGGGAGAACACTGCATAAAAGCCATGCTTCCCAGATTTAATTGTTTAAGAAACATATGATAGAGGATCCTTTTTATAGTGGACTCCATTTATATTGTAGAGCTAACTCTGAATGAACGTTCATATAGTTGCATCAGGAAATTTTAGGCCTCCCTGGTGGTGCGAGGTGTTAAGTCTCAGCACTGTAAAGCTACTGGCAGCCACTGCGCACGAAATCAGTCCCCAGCCAGGAAGCTAGCCCACACGGCACAGCAGAACTCTCCTGGTACGCCCACTCCTCCCTCAGCAGTTTCTGTTGATCTGCTTGTTCTGCCCCTCATTCTGCCCCTAGTGAATCCTTTCACCATACACACCTCTGGACTTATCCCAGCTCTTGTATGTATTAATAAATAAATCTTTAAAAAAAGAAAAAGAAATTTTAGAAGCTCTTTTGGAATGAAAATGTTTTGTTTCTCTCCCCCGCCCCCAATCATAATGTAGTTAAAACAAGGACCAGAACTCTAGATGATGAAAATCATAATTGAGGCAGTTTCTTCAATTGCTTGTTGGTCCAAGCACTGCTGAATGTACAGCTCTCTCCCTAGGTGGCTGAACTAGTGAAGGAACTTCGCTGCGAACTTGACCAGCTGCTCCAGGACAAGATCAAAAACCCGAGCATAGATCTGTGTACCTGTCCTCGGGGATCCCGGATCATCAGTACAATTGTGAAACTTGTCACCACGCAGTAAAGAGCAGTGTCAGGAGAGACCTATTGCTTGCCTGCTTCTTGCTGACCTGGAGATCGCAGCAGGACCCTACCTCCGGCTGTGGCTGGCTCTGCCGAGTCAGCAGAGGCACCTCGTACCTTTAGGGAAATTTCTAGACTAAGTATTCCCAACAAAGAGGCCCCACCTAGCACAACTTGGAATGTCAGTGTATGAGACCTTCTGAAAACCAGCTTGCCTGTATTTTTCTGCAACTATCCTGGAAGGCATGAAATTCACCTGATAACATAAAAGTGAGTGTTTATTATAATTCTGTTTCAATCTATGTGTTCCTTTTCTTCTGCTTCTTACTAGAATGAAAAAAGAACATGAGGGGAAAGGCCAATTTGGTTTTCAGTCCTAAAGGCTCAACTCAGAGTCAGAACAAAGAAGGGGGAAAAATGGAATCAAAACAAATCATGTGAGGAAAAAAAAAATTACCATTTTAGGCTGTTGATTACTGGATAAACTTTATTTATGAGGGATTTTTATTTTACCTAATTAAAGGTCAGCCTAAATAACCAAATTTAATGGGCTCTTATTTGGTACTAAAACATGAACCAGCCTTATCAACAACATTCTTATTCTTAAAAGCAGATCATGTGTCTGCTGGGTGCCTTCATTCTCCTTTGGTTTTCCATTTAGGAATCTTTATCTCACCCAGACCTAATGACCACATTTCACAGTGCCTGGAGAGGAATTTAAATGGTATTCTGAGCATGGGTTGGCACAGTTGAGATAGAAAAGGTCTGGCTAGTGCCAGATTTACAAGCATAAAAAAACCTACCATGAGGCTGCTTACTGCCCACCACTACTTAGATTATGGGGCGCAAGCATTTTGAAAAAAATGTGAACACACTTGTGTCCCCCTGAACATTTATCGGTGTGCTCAGGAAGACCCCCAAAGAACATGTGTTCACCTTGCCCTCAGGTGGTCACTCCAGGTTTCATACTCTAGGTAGAATTCAGACTGATCAGAGTCACCTCAAAAGGGTGTTTTCTTGATATTATTTTAGTTAACACTTTCAGGAAACCTAGACAGACCAAAATTATCACTATCAAATGTGTTTAAGCTTCAATGCACTTGCATCACTTAGAGTAAGCAGTATTGTTAAAAGGTGTTAGTTCATGTCATCACTTTAAATGAAAACTCACGTATGCATAGAGCCACAGTACCTGAGTTCCACCTTGATAATGAAACCACACTGATCGTTACAGAATTAGGCTAGGACCTTATGAAGAAATGGAGAGAACTGCACTAGTCCCCTTAAAATGCTTTTAAAAGCAGTGTTGATTCTTGGTGCTGTAGAGAAGCTCTTGACGCTCTGGCTCCAGCCATCTGTGCAAGGGGCCTGTGGTTTTGCACGTGAGCTTGCTGCAGAAAATATGCAGGGAAGCATTAATGAGGAAAGTTTTCACCCAAGTGCTGAGAAATTGCTCCCTCAGGCAAGCCATTGTGGGCACTTGCAAATGCACAAATCCTGTCGTTTTATAGATGTGGCCAAATGTGAAAAAAAGGTGGGAAACCTTGACTGAAGGCACTTAGAAAGAATCCTCACACAAATAACTAAACTTCTTAGAGTCACCATTAGAATTATGGAATGGAAATTAAATAGAATTACCCCTTTGCAATTAAAGATCAGAATGCAATATAATATTTCAAGGTGAAACTAAATTTCTAACTCCCAACAAGGTCATCAGCATTTAATATTCATTTTGTGATGAACTCTGTATATGGTTTCTTAAATATTTCACTTTTACTGGAATCTAGCTAGACAATACTAATAAACTACTTGCTACAAAATTAGTTTTCACTACTGTTTTGTTACTATGTAAATGGGAAATAATCAGAAAATGAAAACAAATAGCTGGACATTTGCATAGGTGGCCAAGGCACTGGTATTGTCTTCTTGAGTTCCAGATCTGAATATTACAACTGAAGCTCCCTGAGAGGTAATGAATTTTGGTCTTTATCTCGCATTCTATTATCTGAACAGTTTAAACCACATGTTGAGGCACACAGCCTCTGGAACTGGAGGCACATGCTAAGTGTTCTCTTTGCTTTCTAGGCAGCGGTCTGAATGTGTCCCAAGTGGTAATGATAAAATAAGATCTTGTGAAAAGTACTTTTATTATAAAGCTTAGTATGATTTTCAGATGCAGCCCCAAGTGGCCACCACCCAGCTGGTCTTGTGCTCACTGTTGTACTCTCAGTTGGGCTGAGAGCGGGTGAGCACAGGCTTCACACTCTGAGGGTATCTTGTGAGTTGCCACCCAAATAATGGACCCCTGAGGACAGCGGAATATGCTCCCATTGCCATTACTGTTTGCAGATGTCTAAATAGTGGCTGGCTCTTACCTCCCAAATCACACTGAAATTAAGCATAATACCTAGGGCTTCTAGTCTTGCAAATGCAGAGGAAAACTCAAAATATTTAGCCAGTTAAGATCTGCAAAGTGAGCCTTTGTTTTCAGAAGTGAGACCTGGGTGATGAATCTGTCTGTCCATATTTGAGGACTCCCAGGGCAAAGCGCCTCGGGTAAAAGCATACAAACAAACAGCTAGTGTATTTTGTCACAGCATGTTTGACTGTTGTAGAACAGGCTTCTCCCAGGTCTTACAGCCTCTCCAATTAGGACTGTGCAATGAATATGTCAACAGTAGACTGCAAGGTCACGTGTCCTCCTGGCATCTAGTGGTTAGAAGCCAGGGGTGTCCACAGTGTCCGACAATGCAGCCCATCACCCCGAGTGCCAAAGTGGCGAAAACTGTTTAAAGAAAAGGAGAGGTGCCCACTCATAAAGTCTAGTTACACGTATGCTCATAGTTGACTCAGAAAACATATATATATTTGGACTAATGAAAGTGACATCTCTGCCAAAGCAACTCTAATATAAACACACTGTGTGAGTAAGAATTTATGATAACAAAATTATATATACAAATGGGGAAGGCCAGGCACAGATTGGCAGGGGTACTCTAAAACATTTTTCAAAAATGTTTAAAATTTTTGTTTTAAAAATCACTCATTTTGAAAATGTGAAAGGTTAACCAATGCTTTTTGAAGCTATGACTTGTGATACTAAGACCACTAATACTTACCACTGAAAACTCAAGGTCTCACTCTTAAACATTAAGATGTTTAAAATCACCAAACATACACTTAACCGTATGTTTGTGTTATCAAAACAAAGTTCAACCTCACAGACTTTGGTCAGACTATACTAAAACATAATTAAGATTTAAATTTCAAAAAGAGGAATGAAAGTCAATAGCTCTACAGGTATAGAACTGTAGGACACTTCAGAGAAGCCTAATTAGGAATAGCCTAATAGTCTCTAGGCTCAGTAAAACTTCCCCTAATAAGTATAATGGACCAGGCGAGAAAAATAATAATGAACAGCCATATACCAGAGACATTTTATGGGGGTGGAGTGGGGAATGGGATCAAAAACGGTTGGGGGACGGAAGTGCACTGGACTATGGTGATGGCACATGGGTGACTTGGTGATGGGAAACACATGGGGATTACAATTGAGATGAAAAAAAAAATGTACAAAATGATGTAAAAATAAACATTATTAAAAAATTATAAACACTGATATTTAAAAAAAAAAAAAACAATTTTCCCTAATGTTGCAACTGTTTTAGGACTGTTTTAGGACATTCAGGAACTGAATGTCAAAGATCTCTCGTGTTTATTTAAAAAAAAAAAATAAAGGTTTATTTATTTTATGCGTACAAGAGCTGGGGTATCAGCCAGAGGTGCAGGGTGTAGGGGCAGTAAGAGGATTCACTGGAGACAGAGTGGGGCACGAATCAACTGAAAAATACTGCGAAGGGGTGCAACAGGTAAGACAGAGGTCTGCTGCTCCATGTCATCCCCCTGGCCAGGGATTCAATTCTTGCTGCAGTAGCTGGCAATAGCTTGATAGTGCTGTGACTTAACCCCTTGTGCCACCAGGGAGGCCCCGTTGTCTTTATAAACCAGACCCATGCTATCCGGTGGGCACTGAGGGACTATCCCAGGTGATGAGGACCTAGTGTACTGATTATATTCCTGGCACAAACAGTGTCTAATTACAGGCGTTTCTGTTAGCGCCACCCTTCTGTTTCTGAAATTCACCTGTGTACTTTTCCCTTGCAATCCCAACTGTCCCCATGGTTTCTAGTTCCTTTTGTACAGTAAGCATGACTACAGCTCAACTAATTAAAGCGTGTGATCTGATTAGTTAACCTGGAGGCCTGTTGTCCAGCTTATAGCTAATGTGTGCTGCATGGCTACTGTCTCTAGTGCCTGCCTCTCGCTGCCTTGCACCCCAGTTCTTCTATGCATAAATAATAAATAAATCTTTTTTTAAAAAAAAAAAAGACCATTCTGCTTGGTAATAGAAGCAATTAAAGTACATGCTGAAATGATTAGAACTGGAGGAGAGGGAATTATGCTAAGCAGAGTAAGTGAGAAGAAAGACAAATATCAGATGATTTTACTCATACGAGGAATATAGAGAAGATACACAAAATCAAGCCAAATAAACCCTAGAAATATGATAAAAGTGAGGCTTCCAGATGGGGATAGGGAGCAGGGTGGAGGGGACCCATTGACCTATGGTGGCCTGGTGGCGGGTATGGTGTGGTAACATACATCTTTAGAAGTGTGATCCTATACTCTGATCATACAGTGTCATAGACTGTTACAGTAATAAAAAATACAATTTTTTAAAAGTGTGTATGTTGTAATTAGTCTTTCATCATTCTGATTTCTCTCAAAATGTTGTAACCCTTAGCCCTGACAACTACCTGACATTCTAGAATCTACTTCAAAAGGCATAAAATTTCCATTGCTTCTTATCAAATAAAAGTTATAAAATGATTTTAATTGTTCATTAGCGATTTTTCTTAAATGCCTGGAAAAATCCATTTCAGCCATTACATTTTTAGGAGAAAGTAGAAATTTAGGAAATCAAATGGAAAATAGCAAGAAATCAATGCAAGATCAGAAACTGTTCCAAGGAAACCAAAACAATTAATGAAAAGTCCTAACCAGCTTTTTATTTTGAAACTTATTCTTGATACCACCCCAGTTTGTATGGGGCAGAGCCAGCTATGGGGACAAATTGCCCTCCGGAACCTGGAACCAGCGGGATCTCAAACGGTGAGTTCAAACTCCAGGGAGAATCTTAGTTGAGGAGTTAAGAGGGTGGGAGAGGGAGTACTCCCTTAGCAGGCAGGTTTCCATGGCAAAATTGCCCTCTCCAGTACTCAGGTTTTGTTTGCAGGCAAATTATTTAAACAATCAGAGGATTCAGTTACCAAGAAAGTCTCCTTCTTCGGCTCATTAGTCTGACAGCAAATGATTGTACCAACACTGGTGCACCTGTCCCTGGGCTAAAACCCAAGCCAACTTTCCCACATAGCTTCTCTTTTCTCAAGACTGCCTTCATTTTGTCAGAATTATTTCCATGCTAAATTTAATTTGTTCTTATTCCCCCTCTCTCATTTGCTTTCTGAAGATAGGCCAAGGTTTGGAAAGTTACCAGGAAAAAGACCATGTGCTAAATTTAATTTTAGGATTATGGAACTTCAAAGCTGTGAAGCAAGTTTTTTGCTCCTCCAGTCTCTACACTGTTTTTGCAAGTGTGGCCTGGAATCTGCAGCATCACCTTATCTGAGAATTTGGTAGAAATGCAAATTCCTGGGTCCCAATTCAGTAACATGTCTTACAGTCTTTGATTCCAATGCTTCTTAAAATAGAAGCTACATCCTGTTACTAGACAATGCAAGAAAATAATTCAGCTATTATCAAACTGCACCAAAGACTCCCAAAAGCCTAAAAATTTAAAAGTATTTCTTTGCAAAAGTACTAACTCTCTTAATATATAAATTCCAAGGGACATAGATGAGAAAACTGAAAGTTCATCTCCTATGCAAAGACAGGGAGAATGGGGTGGGGCAGGCCCAGAAAGTGCCCTGACTACTGGCAGACCAACCTAGTTCAAGTATGTCCTAGGCGGGGCACACTTTTCTCCATAAGTCAAAACATTTCTGTTGCAATCCTCAACTCTGCCCTTACGGCATGAGAGCAGCCGTGGACAATACATACATCAGTGGGTAGGGCTCTGTTCCAATAAAGCTTTAGCGAGTGGCGGCAGCAGCAGACTCTGTTTGCCCCGAGGACCAGAAATTTACTGACCCATCTTAGGAAGTCAGGGGCTCAGGACTAATCTGACGTCACTCCAGACGTGCCCCTTAAAAGACCCAAGACTGTAAGTACTTTTCAGTCCAGAGCCCTCCTTCTACAGTCCTGTCCTCTAGTCAGAGGGCCAGTCGCTTAGAGAGAACTAGCTGCAGCAAAGTGGCTTCTGGTACTCTCCACTCAGCAAAGCCCGACCTGGGAAATGTAACAGGCAGAAGCACTACCGGAAGTCCACTAGCAAAGGACCTGGGTTGAGTTTAACAGCAGAATACTGTGTCACCTTTCTCCTGAGATATCTGCCAGTGCTCACTTTCAAGGTCTAAAGATATATCAAGATTTTACCAACTGGCAAAATTTTCAAATTTCAACTACCAAAGAATAGATTCTGATTAAAAAACTACCTCACCATTATACCAGTAAATTATGCATTTTAAAATAGGCACAGTAGAAATACAAGAGATTTAGTAAGTCATGTTATATTGACTCTAACATATTTTCTACATAACATTTCTTGCCTAATAAAAACGGAGGTATATGGCCGCATCAAAAGACACTTAAAATTCTGACATCCCTGTTCTAATTTTGTTTTGTCTGAAGCCATTCTTGACCCAGTTCACTTAGTAACACTCATAATCCAAAGCTTTAATTTTCCCAAAAACAAAACATACATATTCATGTACCTTGAAAGTCCTGTAATATAACAGACTTAACATTCAATACATTGTATTGGAAAAAAAGATGTCCTCAATCAACGCCTCCTATTTTCAGCCTTTCATTGGGAAGCTGCAAGATGTCCTCGAATAAGATCCTGAACACGGGACAAAATAATCTCATTAGAACTGCTGCAATTTTCTGGGCCATATGGGGGGTCTATAGTCAAGACCCCAGCCACACAGAGAGTCCTTTGCAAGTCGCCCTGTTCCGTGATAGGAATGTGGTTCTTTTCCAGCCATTTCTTTAAGCTGTTCTTTCTCTTTTCCAGATCCTCAGGGCTGTATGCACTGCAGTCTCCAGACATAAACAAGTGCATCAACTTCTCTCTTACTCCATCGTCTCCTTCATTCACAATTTCAACAAACTGCACGGCATGTCCCATAATTCCGGTCACAGACATGCTGCCATCTTCAAGGAAGTTCACGAGGACAATACTTTGGAGGAAAAGTAAGTTCAGAGAAGATTTGCAAAAGAAGAATCTAACAGTCCACAAAACTACAGGGGAATCTGGAATAAGGCATAGCCAACTCCAAAAGGTGACTAGAATAACAGGAAGTATGCTTCCCCATTTAAAATTAATCACCCGGCCACCCAATTGTTTTAATTTGTTCAACAAGTATTCACTGAAAGTCCTAAGCATTTGAAACTTTTCTTCAACCTAAAGCTAAGTGCTGTGAGATGCAATTAAAGCATTAAAAAGTTTAAGAATGCCTTAATTGTGTGTTAGAAGTCAGGACTTGGATTTAACTTTGAGTTAAAATACAACAACTGAACAATTCCCCTGCCCCCCAAGCAGACCAAAGGAAAAAACCCACAAAATTAATAGAGTAGAAAACAAGGTCTCCAAAGCCAAATTAGTTCTTTAAAAAAATACGTATAATTTACAAACTCAGCCAAGATTAATAAAGATTTTAAAAGAAGGCATATACAAAGAGCATTAGGAATAAGGCAGCAAAGAATAACAGTGTAAATATACAGAAAAAATTTATGCCAATAATTTTGAAACTTATCAAAAAACTTCCCAGAAAACAAATTTCTACTGATTCAAAAAAAGAGCGCAAACAGTCCTATAATCTTTAGTAAAACATTCCCATGGGGGTAAAGGGGTAAGGGCTGGCACATTTCATAAAGTTTTCAAGAATCAAACATTTCTAACAATTATTCTAAGAACTATATAAAGGGATTATGCCTTGTGTGAGGAGACCAATGTAGACTTGATACCAGAAGCACAGGAGGATAGGATTAAAAAATAACTACAGGCCCTCCCTGGTGGCGCAGCAGGTTAAAGCACTGCACTGAGAAGCTAAAGCCACTTCCGCATGAGTTCGATTCCCGCCTGCCCCGGAGGTGACCACATGGCGTGGCAGACCTCTCCTGACCCGCCCGCTGCTCCCCTCAGCAGTGTACTTCCTCCATCTGCCTGTTCTGCTCCCCACTCTGTCTCTGGTGAAGTCTCTCACTGCCCCTGAGTCTCTGGCCTGTACCCCAGTTCTGTATGTACAAATAAATAAATCTTTAAAAAAAAAAAAAATAACTACAAAGTAGGGTGTCCCTGGTGGTGCAGGGGTTAAAGTCTCAGCACTATCAAGCTATCACCAAGAGTTAGATCACACTCAGTCTCTCAATTTGAATTTGTGTGATGTTACCACACGTGTGAATTTGTGTGATGAATTTGTGTGATGTTACCACACGTGGTGCAGCAGACCACTTACCCACTGCTCCCCTCAGCATGTTTCTCAGCCTGTTCTGCTCCCTACTCTTTTGATGAATCTTCTCACCACTCACCCCCACCTCTGGCCTGCACCCAGTTCTTGCACCACAATAAAAATTTTAAAAATCCTTTTAAAAAGTACAAAGTAATCTCACTTAAACATGCAAATGTGAAAACCCTAAATAAAATGTTTATAATAAGGGGCCCTCCCTGATGGCACAGTGGGTTGGAGTGCAGCACTGTGAAGCAGGCGTGACTGCTTCAGTGAGTTCCATCCCCTCCCAGAAACCCTCCCCAGAGGTGACCAAATGGCTCAGCAGACCTCTCCTGACCCGCCCACTGCTCCCCTCAGCAGTGTACTTCATCAGTCTGCCTGTTCTGCTTCCCACTGTCTCTGGTGAATTCTCTCACAGCCTCTGCACCTCTGGCCTATACCCCAGAGTTCTGTATGGATAAATAAATAAATTTTCGTTTTAGTTCAGAAGTGTTCAATTCTTAAAAAAAAAACTTCAGTAGTCTTCAAAAGTTCATAATCATGAAAAACAAGGAGAGACTGGAAAACTGTCACAGATTTGAAAAAACTAAGGAGACAATGATTAAACATAAGATAGGATTCTAAGATTTGAGCCTGGAACCAAAAAGGCCATTAGTGGAAAAACTGGTAAGATCTACATGGCTATGGCTTAGTTAATGCTGACTTTAGTTTTGACAAATGTACCATGGTTATGTAAGGTGTTATCATTAGGGAAAGCTGGGTGCAGGCTACTCTGTACTTTCTTTGCAATTTTCTTGTAATCTAAGTAGAAAGTGTGTGTTTATATCAATACCATTAAAATAGCCTGACAAAAGATCAATCTAATCCTCATCAAGCCTCTAAATATGAGTACTGATTTATAGGCTATAAAGAGAAAAAAAAAGAACATGGTAAACTATACCAGTGAAAATGCAGAGCTAAGTTCAGAATGTGTTCAATTCTGTAACACACACCTCTGTCTCTTCAACAAATAAATGACATGGAAAACTGAAGAGGGAGAAAGTGAAGTTACAGAGTAAGTTACTTAAGAGACATCACTCAAACTGATACCCAGTGTAAAAAAATACACTTGCAACAATCAGGAAAATCGGAGTTCAGACAGGGAATTAGCAAATATTAAAGTTATTATTACTTTTGCCTGGTGTTATACTGGCATTGCGGCTACATTCATTAGAGTCCTTTATCTGGTAAAGGTTATATTTAATTATTTATGAATAAAAATATATGATGTCTGTAATTGGCTTTAAAATATTTGGAAGAGGGAGATAAAATTAGGCTATTCTCTTCACATTTGTGTATGTTTCAAATTTTCTAATAAAGTATAGTAAGAAATGTTCCATTTCTATGAACTTTACTGGTCTGACTAGGGTAACCATAGTTAGAACACTACTCAGATTCAAAGGTCGATAGTGGAGGATTACAGGTGCTTTGGTGTGGTAACAAGTCTGAAGAGGTGTGAACCTACACCCCTTAAATTATATACACCGCTGTAAACCAATGTTACCTCAAGTTGTGTGTATCTCAAGTATATGTACTTGACGTAACACTGGTTGACATGTGTGTGTGCGCACGCATGGGTATGTATCATTCTGATATGGAAATCATCACCCTTTCCTTCGTTTAGTTTGGATATAACACACAGACAGTAGAAAGGGAGCATGATTTCAGGACAGCAGAACCCATACTCACTTGGCAGAGACTGGATCTGTGGTTAAAACCCATCCTGTATACTCCTTCTCACTGGCTGTGACTCTGACTTCTTTGTAAGTGTAATCTTGCCATTCTAAGGGGCCCTTCTTCATCCATTCATTCATGGTTGCCAGCTCACTAGGTCTAAAATAATCACCAGTCTGGGTTAATACATATGTTGCACACAACCTCCATCCTAGGAATTGAGAATAACTACAAACGCCTCAAGTTCCAGATCAAAAACGTTAACATTTACAATTCAGTCTGAAGCCCAAAGGGACACCGAGTCGCAGAGGGGCCCAGTCCGAGTAACAACTGGCAGACATGTATTCCACCCCAACCCCTTTGCAAATGGCCTTCGCCAGGGCTTTGAACTCCGGTCGGCAGATGCTCGAGTCCTTACTACTACTCTGCTCCCCTTAGATCACAGGAACACACTCCACATCACTTACAGCCAAAACAGAAACAGAACTGCTCTGATCTGCACCCACTCAATCTCTGGCTGTGTCTCCGCTCGTTCCCGCGAGCCAGATGCCCGGAATTGAAGCCAATTTCTTCTTAAAATGTGCTAGCAGGCTGCGCACACAGGGGAACGGCCGCTAACGCCAGCTCAGTTTCACTGACCTAGCTGGAAGCCGCTGGTGTTTAAGGCCCTACTCAAACCCCGCGGTACTCCACGTTTAAAGCTGACAAACGAGCAAAATACGAGCTGAAACTCCTCGCAGAGCAAAGGCACCCACGCGGCGAGGAAGGACTCGGGCTGCGGAGCCCGCCTGCGCCCAGCATGCTTTGCGGCACTTCGTCACTTCCTCCCCCCAGAATTCTCTGTTTTGTAGTCTTCAGCCTTGGTAGGACCCACAGCCCGGAGACCCACCGCGCTGGAGGGGTGAGGAGGGCTGGTTCTGGGTGCTACCTGGCGCTGAAAGTTTTGTAATGGCCAGGGCCACCCATCTCCACTACCAGCACGGACATTTCCAAGTAAATACTTAGGAACAAGATTCTGTCAGCTCCTCGGTGAAAGTAGACTTGGAAGTGCATGTTTTTGACCAAGATTTCAAAGCACGTGAATCCACTAAATGAAACCCCAAAGCCCTGAAAAATGAGTGGAAAGTGCTTCAGGAGAAGAAAAGTAGAGTGAAGGTATTTCTTGTTTGTTTGGCAATTAAGATACTCCTTTGTATGTGTCCTAGATGCAATCGCCCGGGGTGCAGCAGCCCTAAGGGGTTGGCTTGCATGCGCTTTGCTGACTACTCGAGTAAAAGCCCCTTCCCTCGAAGTGGAGAGAGCAAAAGGCTGGCTGCCACCATAGATTTCTCTCTCACACACACACACCATAGATTTCTCTCTCACTCTCTCTCACGCACACACACACGGATTTCTGGTCACTCACCTAGTTGGCTTCTGGCATGGCCCAGAAATATCCCCGTGTTGTGAGCCTGACAAATGGCACAAGGTGATAAATGTTGAATTCATGCAAATCTGAACACCAGGGGATATTTACAAAAACTGAATTAGAGGACTATAAAACCACGATGTAGAAGATAGTAAAAATTATTCAGCATTCCCCTTACTACCTGGATTTTGAGTTTCAAATAATCTTTGAAGTATATCATTTATTATTGTGATTTCAAGTAATCTTTCCCATGACCTTCATTCATTAAATGAGTTATATGAATGTGTTAGTGTATTAAATTCACTTTTACCCTTTAAAAATTCTACTAATATACTAATTGTTACTAGAGTGAGAAGGAAAACAAGCCCTCATAAAAAATTCAGTCGAAAAGAGCTACAGCCCACTTGTGACAACTGATTATTTTAATTTTAAGTCTTCCACTGCAAGTGCAGTATACATAGAACTCTACAAGTAGAAGCCAGTCTCATGCCTAAATTAGATTAGGGCAACTCCCCTCCCCCTTAGGTTCCCAGCTGAAGGAAAGCGTTATTCCCATCTGCTAATAACAATCACTGACATCTGTCAGCCAGAGCCCAACCCACTCCCCAATGCAAGCTCTCAGAAATGCCCTCTCCCATAGCTGGTGTCCAGAGTCCAAATGATGCGACTTCCTTTTCCAGATAAACCCTTGGTCCCCCGGCTGCCACCCTCATACCCTTCATATCTTCTCCTCTGTACCTTCCTCTCCCTGAGCCACCTGCCTAACACTCTGGAGTGCATTCAGTTTGATTTCAGGGTGAAATATTTTCAAAGAAATTTTGAAGTGCACTGAAGAAACCTTAAATTTTATAAAATTGTCAGTAGTCATACTGTGCATTGTTCATTATCAGATGAAAATAGAAATCTGCTCTGCCCTAGCTAAACTATCACAAATTTCATTTCATCGTGTCAAACGAATCTGAGTACAATATTAACAATGGCCTCTTTTGAGCCAGCGTAAGCTGCTCTTGTACACCACTGACTATGCTTTTACGGCTCTCTGACGTAAATCTCTGAAGGTAGATTAGAAGTCACCTACCTTCTTTAGATACCAGTTTCCACATCTATAAATAAAAATGTGGAATTAGGTCACCCAAGATCCTGTTAGCCAAAAATTTTAATGATTAAATATCTGCAGTGACTTAGTGAACCCCATCAACCCTCTAAATGTTGGGGACATGTTTTATTTACTACTATGTATCCCAGCAGGCCAGTATGTCCATAAAGTGCTTAACTTGAATTTTTATTTGTTAAACAGTTATATAACACCTAACATGCCAGATGATTCTAAGAACTTTCAAATATTAACTCTTTATGAGGGAAGAAACAGACCAAATATGTCAGACAAGATTAAATCAGATTAAATTACGGTGAGACAAGATTAAATCAGTGCGTTAGAATGGATATAAGGAAATTGGACGTGAAGAAAAGGCAAATATAGAGCCTGTTCAACATGAAATTTTAGATAAAATACAGCCTCTCAAACATTACCAGGGCATTAGGGGCAGAAGGGAAATCTAGAGCCACTTTCCAAATGGAAATCCAGTTTTAGGGAAGCAGTGTTTCCAAGCTAAAGCCTTTCCCGCCTTTCCCAGCCCAGTCTTGCCTGCCCTGCCCTAATCCACCCACTCAGCCCTGCCCTGCCCTGCCCTGCAGGGCCCTGCCCTGTCCTGTGCCGCTCTGCCCAGAAAGGTTTACAACCTTGGAGAGGAAGATTGGTTTCCCTGGATGAAGATGGGATTGTTTTCTTGGGCTGAAGATACTTTGAACATTTGAGAACTCTAAAGTTCATTTAACAATCTTTTTTTCCACCACCACCTAAGGAAACTTGAAAGTTAAAACTTACTCTTCCATTTCTCTCCTAAGTCGAAGTGACCATATGAATATATCTGACCAATGAAATGTAAGTGGAAGTCCCCAGGAATGCTATTCCTTCTGAAATTAAAGATTTGGGCCTCCCTTTAACCGGGGTTAAAGTGCAGCACTATGAAGCTATCTGCAGCCACTGCAGCACAAGTTCAGATTCCCAGGTGGCCAGGGAAGTTACCCACATGGTGTGGCAGACCTCTCCAGTCTTGCCTGCTGCTCCCCTCAGCAGTGTATTTCAGTAGACCTGCCTGTTCTGCTCCCTACTCTGTCTCTGATGAATCCTCTAACCGGCCCCCCCACCTCTGCCTGTCCCCTGTTTTTGTATGCATAAATAAAGAAATCTTTAAAAAAGACAAAAGACTTTCAGGAAAGAGCCTTTTGTCCTAAAACCACCCCTCCTCCAGACGGCCTGGCTTGGACATAAGATAGTACACTCGATTTGAACAACTGTTATGTTTTCACCCCAACAAAATCTTTTTCTACTTTATTTCCGTAATAAGATCCTCAGGAGAGAGATCCTGCTTTATCTTTATATCTTCACTAAATAGTGCCTGCACATAGCAAGCATTCAACACTTACTTACTTCATCAGTTGATAAATTGGAAGAAGCTGGATAAAGTACAAAATCATACTGTTGGTGGATTTACTAATGTGGCTGAAATAAACTAAGAACAAAAAAATTAACAGGTCAAATTTTAGATTGGCAAAGCAGGTAATAAAGGAACCTTTACTTCTTTCAAGACAGTAATTTAATTCATAGTAGTGGTATTAGTACTAACAATAAATGTATATGAAATGACTGACACAGAAGTCACACCATAGAAACTACTAACCCCATCTTAGAGCTTAGGAAACTGAGGCACATAAGCCCAAGGCCACATAGTAAGTGAGCAACCCCAGGCAATCAGGTCAGAGCCTGCCCGCTAATCACTATGTCATACTAACTAAATAATGGGGAATGACTCAGGCACAACTATTCACCTAAAAGTCTATTTTTAATTTATGGGGAACATGTTTTTCAAAGCAAGCATTCCTAAATCTGAACTGTTAGTTTCTTACTGTGCTCCTATTGGTTGACTAGACACGCAATAGGTGCTTTAATAAGTGTTTCACTCCTGTATTATAGCAAACCAAACTTTCACAGAAACTTCTATTTCCAATGGTGACTGCAAGGAAGATACTCTTAGCCAGACTTGATGGTCTGGAAATGAGGGACTAGCTTTATCCCTTAAGGAGGTAAAACAATACCAAACTCTAGGTATTGCTGTTTATGGTTTAAAAGCTGCTGTTTACTCTCAAATTAACCCACTAATAAGTGCAACAGGATAGATGCCAGTGGTTTAATTATGTTTACGAGCTGGTCTTAATAGGAATTACACCTTAGGGTGGTTGAAAGGAGGACTGTGGGGTACCTAAACTCTTCCCGCTAGCAGTCTATTCTTTTCTTTTTTTTTCCATCCACTTGACCTCCGCTAATTATATTTAAAGGGTTAATAAGTCTGTTGTTGTGGGGGTAGGAGGGCAGATCCTTTATTCTGTAGACAATAACAGAGCCATATTTGGGATTCCTAATGACAAAAGGTAAAATAAACTACTGATCACAAGCATGAAAAACTTCTTAGGTATAAAGAACCAATAAAAATTGTTGTAGAAGAATTTATTCTATGGATATCTGCTATTCAGTGCATCATAGACTTGAAATGTCAGATGAAGTCTTTTTCTTTCTTTTACCAATTAAACACACACATTTACAGGGCACTGACATACCTAATGTAGCTATTGTCCCTATTTTACTTGCCCTTTCTATACAATCACTAGTGAGATGTTAAAAAATAATGAAGTTTTGGGAAATGTTATCTAACATTTGACAGATACACAACATAAAAGAGGAAGTGTTTTCTACAATGTACAGCTTGTGCCTTTTCTTTTTCATGAATGCACACCACTGTTTGCCAGTGTAAGACATTCCATTTATAGGTATGGAAAAGGAAAGAGGGAAAGGTAATGGCCAATTCCTTTCTTACCTGTTACTAGTCAGATTCTTGACAGATGTCTGTTCTTGGATTCTTCTACAAAGAAATTACTTTTCTACCTCTTACCTTGCTGATTGTAGGTACTTCATTCATAATGAACAAAACCATACTTTGTATCTAAATCACTTTTCTTTGTCTATTTGTTCAAGGGCTATATGAGCCCTAAACTGGAGTCGACTTTCCATGGAATAGTCTTTGTAGTTTTTTATATTGTCTAGGTTTTTGGTTGCACTGGTATAATCTCCTTTTAGATAGTATAGAATTCCCAGTTCATAATAAGTATATGGTATCAAATAGTGATCACATTTTAACAACTTCTCCTTTTGAATGACTCGATTAAAGTAGTATTCAGCCATCGAATATTTGCCTAAGTATTTCAGGCACAGACCTTTCAGGAAGGTTAACAAACTTATGTCATCTGTACCATATTCATTATTTGGGTTTTCTCGTAAAAGTCCTTCTCCTTTGTCAATTATTGACAACCAGCTTGAAATAAGGTCTAGTTTTTTGCTCATGACTCGGAAACCACTCCAGGCATACATGAATTCCAGAATGGGCTGTGCTGTATACCAGCCTAAAGTAGCGCCATAGCGCTGACCCTTCTCAGCAACAAACTTTTCTATTGGCACAGAAGTCCCTAAAAATTTGACTCTAAGGGTGTCCACTTTTAAGAAAAGAGAGTTCACATCCTCATTTACCAGTTTCGCAAAATCAGAAGGAAGCAAGGTCAGTAGAATAGCTTTACTATATGAATATAGTGCCTTGGACCACCTGCTGTGTTGAAACAGGAGAGTGGCATAGTGATATGCCTGCTTCCAATCTTGCAGAAATATGTTGCACCACATGAGTTCCCAGTAACAGAGGTGATGAACCTGCTTCCATTCATTCTGAATAAAAATGCACCCCTGTAATTTTAACATTGCATTTTCAAAATTTCCTTTCAGCATACTAAAACGTGCATGAAAAAATTTAAGTATGACACAATTCGGAAATTTCTGCAGGTACATTTGGAAAAGATCCTCTATAGCTGAATGGTGACTCTTTTCAACACCAAAAGCAATGTAGATATAATTGTGATAAAAGAGTAGAGTCAGAACACTTAGAATATTATTAATATGGGATTCAGATGCACTCTCATGAAGCAAAGTCAAACCTATGTCTCTATCACCGGAATACCCAACAATATTGAGTAGTTTAAGAGTCTTTGGTGGCACAAGCGATAACAACAAGTTGAATACTCCAAGTCCAAATTTTATTCCTCCAGCCAGCTGTCGGTAGGTTTTGCTTTCATTGTTAGGCATCTGAGTTAATACTTGTTGACAGTCTTTGTATATTTGGTAGCTTGACCCAGCACTGAATCCATTTTTAAGATAACTAAGCATACTATCATCCTGTATAAATGTTACAGTGGATTTCAAGATCAAACACTCAGCATAGCAGACCTCTGCGTGCAATTCCTCTTCCTTGATAGCCTTTATTCCCTGCTTACTCACTACACGAGAAAAACTCATCATCCGAGATTTTCTTCGGAAGTTGTTACAGGTTTTCAAAGCTTCCTTTGCAGCGGTCATTCCAAGATGGATATCGTGTGGATCAAAAGTCAAGATAGCCTTAACAACCATCAGGATACCATACATTAGAGCATGGTAGATGCTGTTTTTTGACCAGGGATAAATGAGATTTATGGCTTCTGAGAATCTGTTATTTAGAAACAAGTACAATGCAGTTGTGCATTCTTCTAGGGAAGATAACAGATTCATTGTTGTGGCCGCGGGAATAATTTCATAGGCATCTTCAAACTTGTCTTCCCTATTGTTTTCTCTTGCACCTAGAGGAAGTGACATATGTCGTAACTTTTTCTCCTTATCACTTTCTCCCTTATTTAGAGTACATGAAGTTAAATCATCATCATCATTTCCTTCCTTGCTTAGAATTAGTGACATATTTGCTTCCCAACTTTAGAAATGGTAAATAGCTGAAGTGGAGGGATGTGACTGCAATGAGGGCAGCACCTACTCTCTTGATCAGGCCACGTCTTCCACACAAAGCTCAGCCTCAGGCGCTGCTGTTATAATGGAGGCAAACAAACTAATAGCTGTGAGGTGCAGCATTAGGATATTCTCATCTATGTCAGACAAAGAGAAAAGAATCATTTTATTTACTATAAAATGTTCAAAAACTCAAATTATATTAACTAAAGAAAACATGATCTTTTAAAACACTATAAAACCTTAAACAAGTTTTTTTGTAGCCATCCCTCTGTCATTTTTAGATTTTGCTTTTGTATAAATTGTAGAACTATAGCATGACAGCTATAAAATTTCTCTATAGGAATACCTTAGTTGGAAAGGGGTAGGTATATTTTTCTATTAATAGTTAAGACTGGATTGTCCAGAAACACTTCAAATAATAAAGATTATAAGAGTAGAAAATCCATTCATGCTATTCTTAGTACCACTATTGTACTTGCATGTATTTTTACAGAAAGCTAGGATTTGATGACATACGGTTAGTTGTATGGGACTTCAGACATGGAAAGTGTTATGTAAACTAGGAAGATTTCCTAGCATTTTTGTAATTAGAAAAAACACCAAACATAACAGTTATATAGCAATACTATAGTATCTTAGTGAAAATGGGAGTGAGGGGGTGGCAAAACCAACCACAAAGAGCTAGCTATTGAACTTATTCATAATAACATAGGAAGTGCAATTAATCCATTTTTAAGAGTAGAAACAGCAAATACAACACTTCAATAGTAATTATTATAATACCTTAAAATAACTACATGTATATTTTAAAATGTACTTTAACGCTGCATTTTGATAAAAGATAAAAGAGGGAGATAAAGCAGAGGGAAATAACCAAAAGAGAAGACAGAGAAAAGCAGAAGATGCAAATTTTTACACCAAGGAGGGAAAATATGTCACATATGAGGAAAGAAATCATGAATGGAAGGAAAGCCTCAGAGGTATATTTTAGTTAATTGCTTGATTTTAAACCTTAAGGTTTAGTTAAGTTTCCAGCATTAACAACTATATTCCATTCCCATTTATCTGAAAGGTTCAATTATGAGGGGAAACACCATACAACCCATTAGGAGGGAAATTATTGTCTAGGCTCAATGATGGTTGCTAAATTCAGGTTGGCTGGAGAAACCTAGTGGAGGGCCAGAAACAACCCAAGGATAAAGTTTCCTGTCCTCTGATCTAATGCTTTCAAATTATACTCCATAGAATCCATGCACAATCTAAGACAGCTCAAATTTTACTTTTTGTGAAACTTTACCTAACATGTCAGTCAGCATAATCACTCTTAATGGCATTCAGCATCTCAATTAGTGTTTATCTTGTTGCATTGTAATTAGCTGTCCATCTGCTTTCATTACTACTCTGGGAGCTTCAAAGCATGATTAGTACTTTATTCGGCAATATATTCCAGTTCTAGTGCATTCCCTTGAACAAACCCGGCATTAGTAAATAGATGTTAAGTGAATTCAGGTGCCCACAACCTATTTTTAGGAATTTCTAAAAAGTTGTGAATGTAATTGCTAGGTTTGCTACTTCCAAAGAACACAGAAAGATAGAACCATAATGAACTCCCTATACCAAGATTTAGTTACATATTTTCTCTAGCATTTTTAGATTGTTTTTTACCTACTTCATGGATCAATACTTGCAGAGTCAATAATGTACTTTCAGAGATATTGGGGGAAATAACTCCTTATATTTGTTTTCCTCAAATTTGTAACATACTTAAAGTGTACAACATGACTTTTTGGTGAAAACACCTAAATTCTATTTACTTAGTAAATATTACTATACAGTACAGAGTTATGAGCTATAGTCATCATTTATACATTAAACCCTCAGACCTAATGCACTTTATCTGAGTGTTTAGTATTATTTGGTCAGCCTTTATTATCCCCATCTCCTATTCTTAGTATTCCCATAAGGGAATTTTTCTGCTGGAGGAAAATACAGATTAGTGGGCTGCCTTCTGATGGGGAATTGATAGAAGGAACTGAAAAAATTCTTGCTCTGTGCCTTCTAACTCTCTGCCTTTGGAAATGCCCTAGCCAGAGTGTGAAACTGAAAAACAGGAAGAGACTGTTTCTGCTTTCCAGCTGTGCAGGTTCAGGCAGGGAAATCTGTTTAATTAAGGAATGAACATATTAGTGAGCCCACTTGGAAGCACATCTGAAGTCACAGCAACTGTCATTTATTTAAAAAGTCATGTTTTCATCTTTTATCTGACACTTCTTTGGTTCTGAGCAAGAGGAAAAGTGATGTTATCTATTGACTCTAAAACTTTTCTCCTTCTACTCTTGTATTCCCTATTTAGATGGCTGGTACCATCATCCATACTAGACTTTTATTTTGCTTTCATAGCCATCAGTGACCAAACCCTATTAATCATCATTTCTTGAATGAGGTACTTGTGTTACCCTCCAAATAATTCTGGGCATACTTTATTCACAATACCACCGAGGTTGTAAGATGATAAAACAAACAGACTGTGAAGTTATACTATTGAGGTTTGAATCCTGACTCTGTCCCTGCTTGGTCTTCCTGTGCCTTTGTTTCCTCATCAGCAAAGGGAAACAGTACTTCTACCTAAAAATGATATGGATAATTAAGTTTATTAATATATATGAAGCAATCAGGACAGCAGCAGCATCCATCTGTCTGTCTGTCTAGCTAGCTAATCCCTATAGCCACCCCTGCTCCTCTGCCTGGCGCTTACTGAATTGTTTCAATGTGCTTTGGGATGCAGACTGGGTTAGGAAGCAATCACAGATGAGGTGATTTCTCAGTTCAACTTGGAAAATCTTTGTCTCCAAGTTTCCCAATTAAAACAATGACTATAGGAAATTGTAAAAATACAGAAAAGCAAAACAAGAAAAATGTACTTTTATTAATAGTTTACAAAGCCAGACGCACTCTGTGCATGCACACCATTTTGAAATCTGCCTTTCTTCCATTAACATTTCTCTGGCATTAAAAATTCTTCTATAGGCCCTCCCTGGTGGCGAATCGGGTTAAAGCACTGCACTGAGAAGCTAAAGCCACTTCTGCATGAGTTCGATTCCCGCCTGCCCCGGAGGTGACCACATGGCGAGGCAGACCTCTCCTGACCCCTCTGCTGCTCCCCTCAGCAGTGTACTTCGTCGATCTGCCTGTTCTGCTCCCCACTCTGTCTCTGGTGAAGCCTCTCACCGTCCCTGAGTTCTCTGGCCTGTACCCCAATTCTGTATGTACAAATAAATCTTTAAAAAAAATTCTTCTATAATATGGTTAATAGCCATAACAGATAAGGTAATCAATTTATGTGACATAATATTAAAATAACCTTTTATGTTTGATTTTCAAGCTATTTCTAGTTTCATGATATTATTAAAAAAGGTCATATATATGGTGGTGGCACACGGGTGATTTGGTGATGGGAAACCCGCAGGGATTACAATCGAGATGGAAAAAAAAATGTACAAAATGATGTAAAAATAAACTTTTGTAATAATACAAAAAAAATTTTTTTAGAAAACTCCCTAGGTGACTCTATGATTCATAACCAAGTAGTTTGGAAAATGAGAATATGGGACAAGGCCTTCAAAGGAACAGGGGACTTTAGTCAGGGGGGGCAAGAATAACCCTCCTTCTTGTATTTACCTTCTTCCTTCTGTCCCTTCCTTTTAAAAGGGAGCTGAGAGCTCCTGGGGGGGAAAGAGGGGAAAAAAAAAAAGCAATACCAAGAGTTGTAGCAATGGACTATTCGAGATTCTCCTTTAAAACCATCCACCCTTGCCTACCTTAAAGTCCACTATCCAGTAACACATCTGAACTAGAGAGCTAAAACAGGGAATAAGAGGTTTTCAAAAAAAAAAAAGTCATATGAACATTCTTGTAAATAAATCTTTTTGCATGGCTATGATTATTACCTAAGATAAATTCCAGGAAGTAGGAATTCTGGGTCAAGTATACACACAATTTAATGATTTTAAAACACATTGCCAGACTGACTCTCAAATTTTATTTCACATTCCCAATGGTGGGAGTAAGTGCCAATTTCACTACATTCCTGAAAAAAATAGCATACTTTTTACTCTTAGATTTTAGGAAATTAGATATATATGAAAAAGATTGGGGTTGAAGAAGACAATTATTTTCCCCCAAAGGCCTCACATATTTATTATTGAGCCAACCTACTAGGTATTCAAGTACTAGATATAGAAGCGTTCAAACAGAGAAAAATAATCTCCTAAATATGTCCAGGCAGTGGTGTTTTTGCAAGACAGGAGATGCTGAGCTTATTAACACAGCATCGCTGTGTGCCCTGTCTCCTGTGCATCTCCCCGTCACAGCCTGGTTCTTCTCGTGCCTCCTGTTGGAATTGTACCTGACCTTATTATCAGTCTTCATTCAACCTGGGAAACGGGAGTATTCTGCTTTTATTTCGTGGCCAGGAATCATTCCATCCCAAATGTTTCAGGAGAAGATGTCATAAGGAACAGAATCAAGTACATGCGCCAGTGGTGGAGAAAACAGGACAAAGTTTTGGGTTTTTTGTATTGAATAATAAAAATATGTTTAAGGGCCTCCCTACTGGCCTGGGAGTTAAGTCTGAACACTACCACCACCTTTTAGCCTGAGTTCCATCCTCGGCCAGGGAGCTGACCCACATGGCACAGCAGACCTCTCCTGACACGCCCACTGCTCCCCTCAGCAGTGTATGTCAGTAGATCTGCCTGTTATGTTTCCCATTCTGTCTCCGGTGGATGAATCCTCTCACTACCCCCACACCTCTGGCCTACAGCCCAGTAAACATAATAAAACAAACAAACAAAAAAACCTTCAGCATTTGATTTTGGAATTCCTGAGGCTTTACTTCCCATCAGAAAGTCTCATTTTCTGAGCTATTGCTTTTTAAAAAATATTTTATTTATGCATCCAAGAACTGGGGTAGAGGTCACCTGTGTAGGGGTGTGAGAGGATTCACCTGAGACAGAGTAGGGAGCAGAACAGACAGATGGACTGAGATACACTGTTGAGGGGAGCGGCTGGCCTGACAGTAGAGATCTGCTGCTCCATGTGGGGCAGTTCCCTGGTCAGCCATAGAACACATGCAGTAGTAAGACTTCACCCCTTCCGCCACTAAGGAGGCCTTGAGCTGTTGCTTCTTATATAAGATTGTCTTTCTCTCTGTGGATTGGGTCAAAGAAGAAAGTGACAATTTCCCTTACTCAAGTCAATGAGGAAAGGGAAAAAGATGGCTTAGGAGTGGCCATCTAAGGCTAATCATGTTCCAGAATCTGGCTTCCAGCTTTGCAGAAATGAAATCTCAATTTCACTGATACCATATCAAACAATTAGCGAATTTAGAGGATTCACCTCTAAATTTAGTCACACCACACCTCTACTACTACTGCTGCTATTATTGCTCTACTACTGATAACTAACACTTATTGAATGCACAGAATATGCCAGACACCGTACAATGTTCTTTATTTGATTTACATAATCTAATCCTAATAAATCTGTGAAGTACGTATTATTACTAAACCCAATTTTGCAGATGAGAAAGCTGAAGAACCGTATCAAAAACAGTCTAGGGTAGGCAGTTATTAAATAGTGACCCAAGCTTTAAACCCTACACTTTCTCACTGTCTATTAGCAAAGCCTGGTCTCCTTTAATAGAGGTAAATAACACAGAATTAGCTTATCAAAGGCACTGCCTTCTAGAAAGGTAAGCAGACCAGTTAGGGGTTTTGGCTTTTCCTTAATGTGCTTGAAAGCGTTTGTTAAAATTTGGAAAACTGCTTCTTCTCATATCATTTACACGATTATTTTCTTAGAAATTCTCTTTAGTTCAAAACAGTTTTCCAAGACAAAAATATTTATTGAGGTCTGTTAGGAGCTTAGTATAACAAACACTGTCTTTTAGTAAGCTGCCAATGCTTTGTTCAACAGCTGCATAAAGCTTTTCTTGTGACAAATTTCCATTTGATAAATCTGGAAAAATATGATGTATAAATTTGTAGCCTCACCAGAGAATCCGTACTTTATTCACCAAACATCCTTCCTCCTGTGCTCTGTAACCCACACGTATACACACCAAGTGAAGTTACACCAGGTGAAAAATAAAAATTCCTTTACAGGGAACATTTTCAACCAATATCGTCCAACTTTTTCTTGTTTGGCTTGTGAAAAAGTTACATCTGCGTTTATAGACTAGGCGTCTGGCTAATACATTGCATACACTAAAAACTGGATTTTCCGTGATTCTAGCGTCAAGAAAATGTTTTCGCTTATTTGATATACAGAGTGCCTGAGCGTGAGGCCAATACTCGACACCACTCAAGAAAATCCCAGTCCTGCGATCAGACCATTAGAGGATGAGGTGTTTACTACAATGTGAAGCGGAAACAAACGTAAATTTGTGCTTCAAATGCAAATAATTTCAGAATCGCTCCCAGCTAGACTGTTTTAAGTATTCAAGCTTTTGTCACAATTTCAGTCCAACAGGGAAAAAAACCTAACTGTATTCCTTTGTCCCGAGTTCCCACGGTCTCCACGGGGCCGGTGGAAACTCGTGGCTGGTTCTGTAGGGGCAGGTAGTGAAACCGCAGTCCCTGGGGGCGTGACACCTTTGCCGCCTACGGTGCGGAGACCGCTACTTAGAGCCGCTGGGCTCGAGTTGTTCTCGCCAGGACTCCAGATTACCTCTGAGGAGCCCCACACATCAGAGTAGCGGTCTCGGCCAGGTTCCCCAGAAAAGGCGGCGACGGCTGCAACATCCGCGGTTAAATTTTAGCCTTTCATAAGGCCGCTCTAATGCACCTGTAGTAAGACTGCTCGCGCTGACGTTTCTTAGATTGAGGAGAAGGCACGGGGAGAGGGAAAAGGGGAAGGGAAAAGAGGAGGGGAGAGGAAAAGGGGGAGGGGAGGGGGCGGGACACTCCGGGGACAGCCTCGGGTTTACGGGCGAGTTCGTGGCGTTCCCATGGAAACGTATCCTTCCGCCCCTGAACTAAATCTTAGCCGCTTCAGTTCCCTCCGCGCCGCTTCTCGGCTGTTTCCGCCCAGCTTCTTTGTGCCGCGCAGAACGTCGAGATGACGCATGCGCAAAAGTAACCCCCTCGTCGCTGGGTATATAAGCGCCAACCCAGGCACTTCCTCTTAGTGCTGCCGGGACCGTTGGCGAGTGACTTCTCGTTGGGGCTCCCGGATTACTCGTGTGCTGGACTCTGCGAGCTAAACGAGTAGCGCTCGTGGGCCGGTCATCATGTCGCGCTACGGGCGATACGGAGGAGGTAAGAAGCCAGGGCCCAGTGAGGGGACGTTGCTGTGGGTGTAGTGAGCATTGCTAGGCCGTGGAATTGCGCGGCGGTTGGAGACGGTTATTCCGCGTGCGTAATGGCGGCTTCGGCGCACACCATACCGAGCTGGAGGCAGCGGGGGCGGAGTATCGGGGGGGAGACGGGGCTGGCGGGTGTGAGTCTGCACCGGGTTCCATATTAATTGGGGCATTTTCGTCCCCCGTCCCAGCCCTCGCCGGGCCCACAATCACGCCTTTTCTCTTGCCCTTCGAGCCGCTCGCCTATCCCCCAGACCCCCCCGCACGCGGCTGCCATTTTGCGCACATTGACGACTGTGGTGGCGCATTTCCTTGGCGCTTTCCCGCCACTTCAGCTGACAGATCTACCCGCAGCTGTAAATCCCGGGTTAATTTGCTAAGGAACCGAAGTAGCAGTTGCGAGCTGTGCGTTTTCGGCAACGGTCGATTTGCGGAATGGGAAGGGAAACATGATCTTTCCGTCTGGCGGCTGGTTTCTTTTCTCTTTTAGCTCTTTCGAGCGCGGTTTATGGCTCTGGGGCGGGGACCTGGAGTCTTGGGCGAGCCTGCGCCTGGGGCTGTTGCCGCGGAGGATGAGAGCCGGCGCCGCCCTGCTCTCCCGACCCGGGCCCGCCCGCCGCGGACGCCGCCACTGCTGCCGCCACCGCCGGCCCGCGCGTTTCTTGCGCGCTCGGGGTTGCCGGGACTCGGGGGCGGGGCCGGGGCGAGCCCGCCCCACGTCTCGGAATATCCTACCATGCGTCTCTGCCTGTTGGGAGGTTCCCCTCTGGTTAAAACGTTAAACATCTTGTCATAAGGCTAACTTTTCAGAAATTCAAGAACTTTGCTGGCATTAAGACTTAAAAGAACCTTTGATAAAATAAAGCATTCTGTTTTCTTTGTATAGTTTTAAGGTAGCTTGTTTTACGTAAGGAGTCAGTTCAAACAAGCCAAGTTTTTATAACGTGCTTTTTTCTATTTGCGTTTTTAAACAGAAACCAAGGTGTATGTTGGTAACCTGGGAACTGGTGCTGGCAAAGGAGAGTTAGAAAGGGCTTTCAGTTATTATGGTCCCCTAAGAACTGTGTGGATTGCGAGAAATCCTCCAGGATTTGCCTTTGTGGAATTTGAAGATCCTAGAGATGCAGAAGATGCAGTGCGAGGCCTGGATGGAAAGTAAGTAATGTTGGGTAAAAAGCTTTAATGTTCCCATGGGGTGGAATAGTGAGTTAGCTCGTGTGAGGTTGGATTTTAGAGTCTGGAGGAGACCGTAAAAAGCAAACCATAATTTTTATTTAAGACGTGATGGGAGAAATTGGGATAGATAGGAGAGGGCTTTTTCTAAAGAGAGCTGAAGAATGTTTGGGAAGTTTTTAGTCTAGAGGTCACATGTGTTTTTTTTTTCCTTTTAGGGTCATTTGTGGTTCCAGAGTGAGGGTTGAGCTATCAACAGGCATGCCTCGGAGATCTCGATTTGATAGACCACCTGCCCGACGTCCCTTTGATCCCAATGATAGATGCTATGAATGTGGCGAAAAGGGACATTATGCTTATGATTGTCATCGTTATAGCCGCAGAAGAAGAAGCAGGTACTTATTTTGATAAGGGATTGGTTGGTATACTAGTTAATCAAGTAAATCTTTTATTGGCAAGGCAGAAACTAATTTTTTTTCTATAAACTTGAATGTTAATTGTACAGGTGTATTTTACAATTTTTGTGTAATTAAATATTGTTAATATATTAATAATCAACCTGGTCAAAACCTTTCAGGTTTCTTCGTTTGAGTCAGTCGCCTTGATTCAGAATGTCACGAGCCTTATGATATCATGCTGAGGCGCCTTGCAAATCCGACAATTAAGATCCTCCTAGACCTTGAGGTGATCAGCATAAGAGGCCAGATCCCCTCGAGTCATCTACACCTAGCTTCACCTTATTCTTTAAAGGGCAGAAAATTTGAGACGGTGATCGCCGTAACAGTAAATTTGGCTTACAATTGGGGCCCCCTCCGGTTTAGAAAGAGGAACATCAGATTGACCACATTCCCAACTAGAAAAATCTTCTTGCGTCAATCAAGCCTCACCTGGCTCATTTGGCTGTCAGTTTGATCGTCGTTAGATTGAAGAAAACATCTAGATGCAGCGATCGGCTATAGATACTTCTAGATCGTCTAGATCTGCTAGACCTACTAGACCATGGGCCAAAGAGGGTCGACCTGCAAACTTGCAAGGTTTATTTTAAATACACATTACAGTGTTTTCTATTATGTAATTCTAAGATGTAATTCAGCTTTTAACAAATCTTTTTTTAGGTAGTAAAAAAAAAAAAGCAACTAATAGGCCCAGAGTTTATTTTCAAATGACACACTAAATTTAAATAGTTTTGAGATTTGATTTCAGCAGAGGCACACAAACTGCAAAAACGAGTTACCATCTGACATACTGTTTTTTTCTAACTTGAAAAATAGGTCACGGTCTAGATCACATTCAAGATCCAGAGGTAGGCGGTACTCTCGCTCACGTAGTAGGAGCAGGGGACGCAGGTGAGAAGAGTTCTTTAATTCAAGGTTTAATAAGTGATAAAGAATTTTAATTGGAGATGGACTTAAACTTTGATTTAATTTTTAGGTCAAGGTCTGCATCTCTTCGAAGATCAAGATCTGTGTCTCTTCGCAGATCGAGATCAGCTTCACTCAGACGATCTAGATCTGGTTCTATAAAAGGATCAAGGTATTTCCAGTACGTAACACACTTATCTCCCTGCTTGCATTTGGATTGTCATGTCTTAATGACAATGAAACATTTTAGGACATAATTGAAGTAGAATGCTTCAGAAAATAACACCTGAAATATACAAGTTGAATTTACACATGACCTGGAAATAGATAGTATTACCATAGTTTTCAGATGAAGCCCAACTAAAAATTTTAAGGATTGTTCAAAGAGAGGTACTGGTAGAGAAGGATCAAAGTGACAGTTCCTCAAATTATTCTAGTGAACTCTGGGTAGATACATTGCTTAAATGTTCTGGAGTTAGTATATACTTAGGCAGATAAATGAAGCCTAATACCAGGGGGGCAAATTGGTCTGACCTCTGATAAGGCTTGTTTGACCTCTCAAGAGTTTTAGAAGTGAATCAAAACGTAGTTTTCTCTGGAATGAATTGGAGTCAATTAGAAACCATGAAAAGTTGTGTAGGATGGTGGTAGTGTATACAGGGGTAAATAGGACCTTTGTTTTAGCAGATTTTCACATTGAAACTTCAGGGGGGAAATTGAAAGTAGAACCCCCACCCCCCTCCCAGCCTTTTTATTCCCTAAGTAGAAAATCTTGAAAGGTGTTTAAAAAGGATGATGTTATAGAAAAGAAAATGATAGTTCTATAGAAAATTAGCTGTAAGGATCTAATAATAGAACTCGAAGGTGTGTGTCAGAGCTTGATTGGTTTGTGTGACCAATTGGTGGTTCTGAATCATGGTAACGTACGTGATTCGAGGAGAAAACCTTACCAATGTTTACTTCTTTACCTGCAGTTTGATTACCTGAATTGGTATTGGTAAAGGTTATTGGATTCTTTTAAGTGAGCTTCCAAATGAAAATTTTTACTTCTTGATTATTCTGTTTTGGTATATTGAATCTACATAGGAACTGTGACAATCCAGGTTAATGAGTGTAAAAGAAATAATTGGATCATTGGTTTTTAATTTAGTTCAGTATCAGTTTGTTGAAAGTATTACCATTTGTTCACTCTTAGAACACAAGAGTTGCATCTTGCTCAACTTTGGCCCCTCTATTCCTACTACTCTTCTATTCCTTACCTGTTACGGTGCTTTTGATATGTATTTAAGGAAATTAACTATTAGAGAATAATTGGTGTGATTACATTTTTTCCTTTTAGATCACGGTCAAGATCAAGATCGAGATCCAGGTCTCTTTCACGACCAAGAAGCAGGTAGGGTAAAAATCTGAATAACGTTCTCCTAGTTTATATGGCACCAATATCCAAAGAGTTCAAAGTGTATAACAAGCCCTAACTTGAAGCCTTGGTGTGAAATGGGAACACAGTATCTTAATTGCCAAACATTAGAATTTCATTTAATCTTGTCCTACCCTGGCTTACTTCTTGGACAAGATGATTTGAAGCTATAGTGAGATGTGATTTTAGGATTGCACTAGAGGCCCTGTTCAGGAACTAATAGGTGCATGGAGAGAAGCATTTTGAGATAAATTGCTTAAAACTGTAAAAAAGTGATAAAATACCCATATTTTGCGAGATTGGCTTTTGTCACCAAAAACCAGTAGACTTGTTTTCAGTTCCACTGATACCTGACATTTTAAACTGAGGACAGTTTGGGGGTTCATTTCATGGTATTGTGACTTAAGGAAGGGATTGGTTAGTACTTTTTCTTAATAGAATTTCTCGTGTTTTGACAGCCGATCAAAGTCCAGATCTCCATCTCCAAAAAGAAGGTAAGCTTAAAGAATGTTTTGTTGGCAAATATTAACTGTCAAGTGTGGCCTCTGCAGATTTTGTCTGTTTACTGCCTAATTTGCAGGCTTTGAGCTCTTTGGAGAATTGGTGCTATATATATTGAAATATTTGGTAGTATACTTGAGATGGTTGCTTTTCCTGCTTCAGCATTAGCTTAAGCTTTCATTGTAAATAAAGTCATAAAATGTTGGAGTTAGGATGTCTTTGCTTCTATGAACCCTTAAGTTTTGTAATTTCCTGTTACGAAATGTGTTTTTATTGTAATTCAGTGGTGAATTAATAAAATCTTTTAAAACCTGTTTTCTTACGTGGACAATAGGTAAGAAGAAAGTGACCACTTGAAAAAAAAAATTAGTTTGAAATGCTGGCAATGAAATAATTTTCTTCCTACTTTTATGTAACCTTGCAATTTTAGCAAGGAAATTCTCTTACCAGACCCTTACTGTTAAACATACAGAAGATTTGTTTACGAATCTCCAAATACCTCTGACTACCTTTTGATTTATTAAATCTGAGTATTGCCCTGATGTACACATGGTAAGAATAAGTTTCAATAGACACTAACTGTTGCAAATTTAATTTTTTCTTTTTAGTCGTTCCCCATCAGGAAGTCCACGAAGAAGTGCAAGTCCTGAAAGAGTGGACTGAAGTTCTCAAGTTCACCTTTTAGGGAAAAGTTATTTTGTTTACATTATTATAAGGGATTTGTGATGTCTGTAAAGTGTAACTTAGGAGAAGGGTATTTCAACCATCTAATCAAAACGGATCTGGATAATTACTCTGTAAATTCACAGCAGTAAGATAATATACATTTTTGTTGAATGTATTAACATCTTATGGTATGAAAATGTGGGTTTTTATTTGACACATTTAAATAAAATGTTTCTAACTAGATTTTTGATTTGTGTTCAGTGTCAAAACTCAATTTTGGTAAACTTCAGTAGTCAAACTTGGTATTAATCATCTTCATGCAAACCTACATTCAAAGTATATGTTAAGCCTTGAGCATTAATAACTATAGTATACACATACACCTAGAAAATTTCCATTTAGTCCTTAGGTTAGGAAAGATAGGTCTTGAGTTCCCCTGAAGAGCATGAATACCTCATGACAAATTCTAAAGTTACATTGTAGTTGATGTTATTAAACATCAAACTATTGCTCTCTGCTGAACTAGAGGGACCACTCATTTACCTATAATTGAATGTGACAGGAACTTAAGCAGAGGGCTTAATGGTGTGAGAAATAGCTGGAGAGAAAAGATAGGAGAACTTGAGGTTTGTAGGCTATTGGATGGTGTCAAATTAGAACTCGCAATCTTAGCCTTTACTCAGTGTTCTTAGGTTTTTCTTTTAAACATAACCAGTTAAATACCAGAATTTTTGCATGTTTAAGGAATTGTTTGAATTTGGGAACAAACATGTTCATGTAAACCAGCTTTGCAAAATTTTCCAGCCCAGAAGATACTCTTCCTCTATTCAGATGGATTGCCTTAATGTGAACAGAGATCTGTTAATTACTGAGCTAGGTTTTCGGTTACTGATCAATATACCTTGCTATTTTGCCAGGCTGGTGCCAAGTAATTACAAAAGATGTCAATCAGAAATGTTAATGAGACAAGTGGTTTTGTAAATTGCCTATATTTAGCAACACCTCGTAGTTTTTTGGTAGCATCTGGTAGCTCTTAGAATGGTATAACCAGTAGATTATTCAGACTTTAAGTATAGTAGGTCAATAACAGTGACTTGAGTTTTTCTGATCAAGTTTTTACTGAGTATTCTGTACCCTTGATGCAAAAAAAAAAAAAAAAAAAAGTGCTGATGGCACAGGTACCTGCCTTTGTCCGTTTTTCTTTGTTTTTCAAAAAAGGTACTGAACAGTATTGCAATTGGAATACAAGTATACAAGTCTCAAGACCTCAAATATCTGTTGGTCTGAATGATCACTGGTATGTTGGAGTTTGGGATGCTTTGATTTTGGAATTTTGACAACTGGTTGAATTACGGGTGGTATAAAGCTGTGTACTATTGGCAGGCTTACTTGTTGCACTTAGTCAGCTTTAATTGTTCTGTATTATATAAAGATAAGTTTGCTCAACAATAAATGCAGAGAAAAACAGTCCTGCTATTCAATTTTTGGAAGTGGGAGTTCTGAGCCAAGAGTAGGAATGGCCCTGTAGCTTCATAGATTATGACAGTTTTGGACATTAGTATGAAAGGATAAATAGAATAAAGACGGGTGGGGGCAAAAATGATTTCAAGAAAAGGGGAATGCTGGGGCATTTAAGCCAACATCTTGCTTACCTTTGCAATTAAGTTACCTGTATGTTTAGTATACATTATAGTATAGGCCTTGGTGCCGTGTGCCTTTTCCTGCTGATCTAGCTTGTATTGGGAACTGCTGAATTGGTTATGTGACTTTAGAAAGTGCTAGCTAAATTGCTTCAAAATTTTAAGCCTGACTGACTGGTAGCCACTGACCACATCATGAACCTATTGAATGCTTTGGACATAGAACTTTATTTTGGTCTCTCAAGGTCTAGAAGTAATACCCTTTCTCAGACTTTAAAAAATATTAGGTGTGTCACTGTCATTTTTTAAATAAACACTTATACTGAACTGGGGTACAGGCCAGAGGTGCAGGGATGGTGAGAGGGTTCAGACAGTAGGGGGCAGAACAAGCAGATGGACTGAAATACACTGCTGAGGGGGTATGAGACAGATGCCTGCTGTGTCATTGGGCTGAAGTGACTGGCTAGCTTCTCAGTGCTGTGCTTTAACCCGTTGTGCCACCGGGAGGATGAAATTGTCACCCATCCTAACAGTCCTCTCCCTCTCCCTGAGGACAGTAAAGTATGAAGGGACTCTTGAAACTCCATCAATTAGATTTGGTTCTCAACATAGCTTCCCTTGAAGTGTAAAGGAGCATGAAGATTACATTAAGCTGATAAATAGGGAAGTCTAACAAGTAGCAAGCTGTTTTAGTGAAGGGTATTGGCAAAGAGTTCATTAGGTCTTGCCCTCAGCAACTTGATATAAGATCTTCAGGAAGCCTATATAACCTGGAGCATGTATGCATCATTGTATGACTGGAAAGATATAAAACAGGTCAAAATAACAGTAGGCCTGGCTGTCCTTAGCGGAAGGTGGTGAGAATTTGTGAAAAAGCCAGAGAAATGAGCAAAGATGTCTTCAGTTTATGATGTGATAGTATTTATAAACAATTCAGAAAGGGAGGAGGTTGAGCCCCAGTAAGTA
This sequence comes from Condylura cristata, assembly GCF_000260355.1. Lineage (NCBI taxonomy): Eukaryota > Metazoa > Chordata > Mammalia > Eulipotyphla > Talpidae > Condylura > Condylura cristata. Next base: position 19,580,483 of record NW_004567121.1, read on the forward strand.
ACTTCAAAGTACTTTCCCCAACTCCTCCTGGCTTTACTATTATAGTAAAAAATATCAAAGGACATTGTCAATCCCGACAAAATAGTAGTAACCACATCTCACAGAAAGGGAAATGAGTTCAGAGATTCTACACCTGTGAGCGGTAGAATGAGTTTTGAGTCCTATGTGCTTTCAGTACCTGCCCTCCCCTCTTTTTGACAACCAAAAAGCACCTTAATTTACTTTAAAAACAAAAATGGAAAAATCAGTTGACAAAGAGAATCAACTACAACCCGTCTTTCCTACCCATTTAGAATGTTAACAACTTGGCTATTTTTTGGACTTGGAGTGGGAAAAAGATGCTGCTTGATGGAAGAATTATTCCAGTGTGTGTGGAATTTAATAGCCTAGTCATGTTAAACCCTAAAGGCCACTTCTCAAACCTAGTGCTTTTGTTTTTCCTTTTGCTACAGGCCACTGGCTCAACCCATAAAAACATTGATAACATGCTGAGGGTATATACAATGAGAAGATTCCCTACTCCTGCTTCTCAGCCACCACTTCTAAAAGGTATCCATTATCAGTTGTACAGCCTTACATAGTCAAGCCCTTGTAGGCAAATACTCATAATTTCTCCAATACAAAATGCATACACCTTTCTCGTTTGGTAACTTAAGAGTCTTTCATATAACTGAAAATAGGCACTTTGATGTTGCATACTATATAGTTGTCTGAATCTTGCATGATTTATGCAGTAAGCTTTGCCACTTAAATGTGCCAGGTACATGCAATATGGGTACTTCTGTGTTGCCTTGGAATACAGAAGTGAACAGCCTTTATCCTCATGGAGCTTAAATTCTGAAGCGGTGAACAGATTATCAGGTTGTTAATAACTTGATCTGAGAATGAAGCAGGCTAAGGGGTAGGGAGCTGGCTGCTGTTCTGTAAATGGTGGGTTCTGACACTGACATTTGAGCATGCTTTCTGGGGGAAGTACAAAGGTATTGCTGAAGGGTAAGGTCATTATGAAGTGAACAGGGTGAGTGGGAAGGGATGTCATAGCGGGGTTTAGGGTACAGAACATGTAGGACCTTGCAGGCCTTAAAAAGGACATGCCCCCAGAGTTTCTAAGCAAAGGAGTGACAAGAATTGAGTCAGTAACAGGAATTAATGACTATGGGGTTGCTAGTACTACTATGTTGTAGTGAATAATCCTAGTGTATACTTGAATTTGCTTCTTTAGGATATTCCCTAAGTTGAAATGTTGGGTCAGAGAATATGTGATTTTATTAGGTATTTGCTGGCTGGAGATAGCAATGTATAGGAGTGCCTGTTTGCCTACATCACTGTACCTACATATCGTGGGCTATCAAGCTGGTTCATATTGACCAATCTTGTGTTGAAAAGTGGTGTCTCAGCATATTTTTAAATTGTTTTGAAGATGTTTTTCTTCCACTCTGGAAAATTTTCATGTTTTCAAAAGGCTGGCTAAGGCTCTTGCTCTCAATTCCTTGGACTTCTTCCACACTGGTACACCTATTAACACTATCCTGCTTGTTTACTTCTCTGCATGTATGCTAGGACAAGACAAAACGTGACAGCAGGTTCTAGGCCGTGTTCATTTTCTCATTGCCTACCACCTACTAATATTTAAGTATTTAATGAATATTTAAGTTAATGAATGAATTCTACAACTCTATTAAGCCAAACATGAAATGGGAAGCTTTTCTGTGAGATCTTTTGAGCCACCATTTCTAGAATAATCCATGTTGTCCTTTTAGCCATCTGTCACACCTGTCTGAATCTGCCTGCAGAAAATTTAGATCATTATGCTCTTGTTTGCAATGTAAGTCTATGCTATAACTAAAGTACAAGGTTTCCCTCTCACCTGGGTTAAACTCAGAGTCCTGCTCAGAAAGGGTGTGGAAACTTCTATGCAAACATTTTTGCAGATACAGTACAAGCTTACATACCTATCCCAAGGGCTGGTGAATGCAGGCGAATTGGCTTACCCACAGAAAGAAGGTCAAATCAGTGCCCAGCAGTGTCCATTTCAATGACTTCGGTTGCCTAAGGTGATGACCCATCCACCTATGAATTCCTGGCTTGTAGTTCCTTTCCGTGATGGAAGCTTGAAGATAACTGAATGTGATTCTATTAACAAGCCCCTTTGTGTTTTGTTACTACATCTTCAAGAAATCTGGTTCCTTCTGTGACCATGGATTAAAAAGCTGACTGTAAAAATAGAGATGGGCCCACCCTGGTGGTGCAATGGGTTGGGATGTAGCACTGCAAGCTAGCTGCAGCTACTTTAGTTTGATCCCTGCCCCGGAGGTGATCCACATGGCACGCAGCAGACCTTTCCTGTCTCGCTCACTGCTCCCCTCAGCAGCGTACTTCATTGATATGGCTGTTCTGCTCCCCACTCTGTCTCTTGTAAATCTTCTCATTGCCCCTGTACCTCTGGCCCAATTCTGTGTGCATAAATGAATAAATCTTTAAAAAAAAAGAGAGAGATGGCAGATGTTAAAGGTGGATGGGTCTGTTTATCTTGATCATTGTCAGAAGGACCATCATTTGAGTTCCTGGGCTGCTAGAACAAGAATAAACTATTGCTTTTGTCTAAGGATGCATACACTTTGCTTCACTGTACATATTCTTTCAGAGTACAAGTTGTTTGTTTAGTCCAGAAGTCAACAATTATGACCTGCAGGGCCTCCCTGTGGCGCAAGGGGTTAAGTGTCAGCACTATGAAGCTGTCACGGCCACTGCAGCATGAGTTCCATGCCTAGCCAGAGAGCTGACCCACATGGCACAGCAGACCTCTCCTGTCTCGCCTGCTGCTCCCCTTAATAGATCTGCCTGTTCTACTCCCCACTCTAGTGAATCCTCTCAACACCCCCCCCCCACACACACACATACCTCTGGTCTAACCCCAGCTCTTGTATACAAAAATAAATAAAATCTTTATTTAAAATTATGACCTGCTGACCAAATCTGGCCCGTATTTTTTAGTGTGTGCCTGTGAACCTCACGTTTATTATTATTATTATTATATTAGTTTATTTTTACATATTTTTGTGCATTTTTCCATCTCAGTTGCAATTGCCTTGGGCTTCCTATCACCAAATCACCCATGTGCCATCACCATAGTCCAGTGCATTTCCCTCCCCCCACCCCGTTTTTGATCCCATTCCCCACTCCACCCCCACAAAATGTCTCTGGTATATAGCTGTTCAGCATTATCATTATTTTCTTGCTGTTCTGTTAGATTCCTGCTATGAGAGAAGCCATCCGGTATTTTTCCCATTCTTTCTGCCTTATTTCATTAAGCATGATCTTTTCTAGCTCCCCATATTATTTTTATATAGCTGATGGGCTAGCATGATTTTTACATTTTTTGTGTTTGGAAAAATACCAAAAGTATAATAACATTTCATTATGTGAAATTCAAATTGCACTATCATAAAACTTTATTGGAATGCAACCATGCTCATTAGTTTACCTACTGTAAAAGATTTTGTGTTGGAGTGCAGAGATGAGTCATTATGATGTCTATACGTCCCACAAAGCCTAAAATATATGTGAATATATAATGATACCTGCATAATAAGCTTTCTAGTGTTTTAATTACTACACTATACAGTCTTAAGTTTTATAAAAAAGAGATAAAAAAATACAGGCTTTTTATTAATTAATACATTGTTTTCTAGTATTCTTTCCAGGGATCTGAGTTGCCATCTTTATATCCTTTCTGCATCATGGACTCTTAGTTTTTTGTTTTAAGATTTATTTATTTATGCATACAAGAACTTGGATACAGGCCAGAGGTGTGAGGGGTAAGAGGATTCACAAGAGACAGAGTGGGGAGCAGATCAACTAAAATAAGTTGCTGAGGGAGCAGCAGGAGAGGTCTGCTGCCATGTGGTTCGCAGGAGATCGAACTCATGTAGTGGCTGTGGGTCGCTTCACAGTGCTGCACTTAACCCCTTGCACCAATAGGGAGGGCTGACTCTGGTATTTCTTGTAAGGCTAATCTACTAGCAATAAAACTTCTCAGGCTTTGTTTATCTGGAAATGTTTTTATTTCATCTCTGCTTGTGAAGATGAATACAGAATGGGTTGTCAAGCACATTGTGGATGATTCAGAATGGGTTGTCACATTGTGGATGATTCAGAATGGGTTGTCAAGTACATTGACTGCCGACCCATGGTATCCTGGACTCCACTGTTCTAGATAAGATGTTGGGTGTCAATTGCGTTGGTGGTCCCCATAAGGTTGCAACTAACACCCTCACCTGAATGTTTGTCTTTACATGTTTGTGCTAGTAGATTTGGTACAGATTTCTACAAGTAGAATTGCTAGGTCATGAGCTTTGCAAATTTGTCAATATTGATAGATTCTGCCAAAGTTCCCTTCCAAAAAGTTGTATTAGTTTATAATGCTACTAACAGTGATTGAGTGAAAGTTCTCTTTTTACCAATGGTGTATGTTATAAATTTTAGTTTTTCATCTCTGAAAAACTGGGGACTTTATGGAATGTAGTGTCAGTACTTTCTCCAATCAACAACCTCTTGTTTTCAATGAGTATTTTGCCACCATTACAGGATTGTAAGGGTCAGATGAAAAAATCCATTTGAACACATTTCTGGCAGTTACTGTAGTAAAATGAAAATGAGTTATTAAGTAGGAGAGTCCAGCAAGATGGGAACAGGACAAGAATTATCCAGAGGACGGGACAATTATCCAGAGGACCTAGCAGGAGGATGCGAAGAAAGTACAAATTATTCAGGGCTCTCGCTGTAATCTGGTTAGGGCTCCATTTGCAGGAGAAATAGGTCTGCAGCTGCAGGCTTTATTGGTTGGTCATCTAGACATTCGCTCCCCCTTTCAGGCCCTTCATCACAGCTATAGGATAGGCCTGAGGGAAAAGGACTTGACTAGTGGCCAGGTTTTGCCCCAGGCTGCAGACATACTATTCTTCCAGATCACTAATTAGTTTTATCCTTCCGCCTTACAGGTGAGAACACTGAAGCCAAGCGCAGTTAAATTGCCCAGGTAGTAAATACTAGTACTAAAATTCATGCTCTGGTTCTCAGCTCTGTCATAGTTCAATTTGATACTCTATGTTACTATCAATCTCATCTCCTCCAGAGAGACTATGACATCTCTGTGGGGAAATACACCTGGACATTACCTCTTGAAGCCTTTTAAAAGACCCAGCAGAGGGCCCTGCCTGGTGGCACAACAGATTAAAGAACAGCACCGTGAAACTATCCGCAGCCACTGCGGCATGAGTTCAATTCCCAGCCGGGTGGGGTGACCCACATGGCACAGCAGACCTCTCCTGATCCACCTGCTGCTCCCCTCAGCAGTGTATTTCTGTACATCTGCCTGTTCTGCTCCCCACTCTGTCTGGTGAATCCTCTCACCTCCCACCTCCCACACCGCTGGCATGTACCCCAGTTCTTGTATGCATATCTTAGAAAAAAAAAAAAAGACCTACTCTGGCAGCTATTGTTGAAATGATGAAATAAACAACGGCTTTGTTTACTGTTGATACTAAGAAAGAGAAGTATGGGAGGTCAGCAGGGGATGGCTTCCTTCAAGGAACGTGGCATGTTGGACATACTACGTAGTTGGTCCGTTTCTGAAAGGTCCATCTGACAGATTTCAAGATGAGTCAAGAAACTGGGAATCTTCAGAAGGTACAGATTTTTATTTCAATTAATTGCTTTGATACAGCATCAAATACATTGTTTTAAAAATCATCAGCCCAACCCCCCCATTATGGCTCCAGTTGTCCAGTAGACGAGGGAGCCCCTGGCCTTCTGTGCATGATACAACGTCTGCTCTGAGCTGCATGCAGTCATCAGGTAAGACCCAGCCCCCACTACTCAGCTCCTCTCTCCACTGGCATCTTTCCTCCCACGCCTTGGCTCGCCTGGGTTTTCTCAGTTAAGAATCACAGATTCTCTTGATAGTGTGATCTTGCACTCTAAGTCTTACCACCTGTAAGGCCCAGAGACAGTTAAAAGCAACTGATGCTTTATGTAAATATGAACCTGGAAAGAAGGTTCCAGGTTCCTTCCAAGGAAGGACCACCTCCTCGTTCTCCCTGTCCATCAGTGGCCCTAGGAATGTGGTGACAGACTAAAGTGGAGATGAAGCTTAAGTTCCCTGACCACAAGTCCTACATGTGTGCCTTCAGGTGGTCGTGTACCTCTGAGCCTCAGCCCCTCCCACTTCATCTGCTGCCTTGTTGAGGCAGAGGTCTGTCTGCCAGTGTGCTGAATGAGCTGATGTGGCCTCTGAATGCTCTGAGTGCTCACCAGGGCAAAGCAGTTGGAGGCAGAGGGAGGAGGAAAAAGGAAAGGAATGTGAGTTATGATCAAGGATAAGGGTGAAAAACAGAAAAGAAAGAGGCAGGTTGGAGAGACGAAGCAGCCGCAGCACAAGGGTGCCCAGGTACCATGGGGCTCCGTCAGGGCTTAGATGACATGGGAGGCTGAATTCTCTTTAAGAACTTGAGAGGCTGGAGCCACTCATTTGAAAAGAAAATCAACATTCAGCTACCATTTTCATAATTCACAGGATCACTTTTCAGACTGATTTTAATGATAGCCATCATTTGTATGGTTTTAATTCATAGGTTCATTTTTAAAGGCTCTAAATCATCTCATCTCTAGACAGGCACCAGCTGCTGAAGGGGCTGCCAGCCTGTCCACGGAACAGGTCATGTCTTTAGCCTTCCTCACGCCACAGAAAACTTGAACCAAGTGGTGTGGTCATACTCCTCACCAGGCTGCAGCATCACAGGCGGGAAGTGGGGCTGTGAAGGGAAAACAATGCAGGTTACAACCACCCTGAACATTTGGTGTGACTTCTAGAATGGTCTGTAGACCAGACAGGTTCCCTGAACCATTTGCCAGCGTGAGAACTGTTTAGCATTGGTATGCAGTAAGAGAAAGAACGTGAGCCAGAATGAAAAGTCAATGGCACCACTAAGCACACTTTGTCGTAGCTTTTTTTTTTAAAAAAATTTATTGACTTATGCATACACATCTGGGGTGCAGGTGCCATGAGAGGATTCACCAGAGACAGAGGGGGAAGCAGAATAGCAAAGTAAACGAAGTATACTGCTGAGGGGAGCAGCGGGTGGGCCAGCAGAGGTCTGCTGCGCCAAGAGAGTCGGCTTCGGGGCTGGGTTTGTAAGTGGGGATGGAACGCGCCCTGGACCAGCCGCGGCTGGCTTGCGTTACTGCGCTTTAACCTGTTGCACCACCAGGGAGGGCCCTGTTGTAGCTTTCTTGATGAACAGTACTATGATTTACATTCTGGCACAAGGTACAACAGTCTTATTATAACCCGGTGGTTCTAAGTGATAGCTGTTAGAAGTTATGAGGAAGCAGGTAGGAGGAGACAACATGGGAGATCTTAAAGGTGGTTGCAGAAGACCAGTAGGTATTGATATGGAGAAACAAATTAATAATAAATTAAAATATTTGGAGGTACAAATAATTAGCTCTATTTTTTAAAACATAAAGGCCATGTTAGTAACTTGACTAAATTTCTTGTGTTTATCATGATGGAGAAGAGAACAAACATCCACTTTTGAATTGTACACACCTGATTTGAAAGTCATGACCTCGATCATATAGTGTGACCTTGGGCACAGCATCTCTGTGACAGGTCAGCTTGTGGCTTTACCTGATTGACGGCATCAGGCCAGTTCTGGGTCTCGAGGCAGAAACCAGAATGCTTGGGATAGACTGCTCCACTCTTGCCCTTTAGCGTGCCATCCAGGAAGTTGCCTGTGTAAAACTGGACCCCTGGCTGGGTGGTGTACACTTCCAGCACCCGCCCACTTCCGGCATGATGGACCCTAGGGATGGAGTCAAGGCAGCAGTGAGTCCAGGCTGGGGCAGGTAGAAGCTGGATGGAAACTCTGAGGTAGGAATCAGATCCAGTCACAAGAACAGAGAACAAAATAGGAGGAGATAAAGGCGGGAAGAATGTGGTGGGGAGTCCTGGCAACCTCGGGTGAGGCATGACCAGGTGGTTTTGAGGCTCCTTATTAGCAACTTCTCATTCTGACCTTGGCTTCTGTGAGCAACAGACTGACCCCTGTGATTGTATATGTATGTGTCAGGGGAAAGTGGGCTGAGGAGAAGCAGTTTTCGGCCCATGGGCTGGGATTCTCTCACAGTGCTGGGGCTCACTTCATGGTGTGGGGAAAGAACCAGTTAGGCCTTATAAAAGAGAGGAGCTGCCACCTTCCCTCACCTCTTGGGGCTATTTATTTATGCTTACAGAACTGGGGTACAGGCAGAGGTGCAGGGGGTGAGAGGATTCACCAGGGACAGAATAGGGAGCAGAACAGGCAAATTGACCAAAATGCACTGCTGAGGGGAGCAGTGGGACAGACAGGAGAGGTCTGCTGCACCCTTGGGTCACCCTACCCTGGCCAGGGATAGAACTCACACTGCAATGGCTATAGTGCTCACTTTAACCTGTTGCGCCACCAGGGAGGGCCCCAGATTGCAAACACATATATTGTGGGTTTTCACCAGATTCACTATTTCCTTTTTTGTTTTTTTTTTTTAATTAAACCAGGGCTCTGTTCTACAAAGGTGAGAGAACCTACCTGGTTGAAGAGAACTACAGACAAAGAAACCTGGGGCTTAGAGTCTCCCTAAGAAATAAAACACATGCATGAAGAGTTAAAACATCCACACTGTTAAGAGGTGCAGGGAAAGATGTTTGGGAAGAGATGGCCAGGATTTGAAAATATGCAGAGAATGCAGACGGATTTCCTCCGGTGGGGGTAGTAGGAGAGAAATGTAACTGGCACAAAGCAGAACAGAGCTGGAGCTGGAGGAACATGGCTGGGCCTTGGTGCTGCTGGGGCTCTGTGGGAGACAGGCTTTTGAAAGTTTCTATTTTTATCACAAATTTCATTCCCCTTGCTTTATTTAAAATCCATTCATCGACAAGCATCTTATGGTTATTTCCTGGTGCCAATGATGGTGCCAGGTGTTCCAACAGAGGCAAGGATTCACAGTGAGGAATCCGATGGGAAGACAGTGTACCCGCAAAAGCCTATGCGACCGGGCTGAGTCTGGTGACACTGAGGAAATGTAGCCTCCACCTTTCCATGGAAAAGGCAGGGCCTGAATCCCAAACCAAGAACAGACAGGACCCTAATGCTCAAGGAAGTCAGAGGTGACTTGTCAGATGGATTTAGAACTTCTAATAGAAAATGGGCCTTCAGGGCCCTCCCTGGTGGCCAGCGGGTTAAAGCACAGCGCTGAGAAGCTTAAGCCACTTCCGCATGAGTTTGATTCCCGCCTGCCCCAGAGGTGACCACATGGCGGGGCAGACCTCTACTGGCCGCCCGCTGCTCCCCTCAGCAGTGTACTTTGTCGACCTGCCTGTTCTGCTCCCTGCTCTGTCTCTGGTGAATCCTCTCACCCTCCACATCTCTGGCCTGTACCACAGTTCTGTATGAATAATTAAATAAATCTTAAAAAACAATGTATTAAAAAAAAAAAAAGAAAAAGAAAATGGGCCTTCACCCAGGCCTGAACCTGGTTTGTGGTGACGTGGCTGAGCACCATCCCAACCAGGAAGGTGGAATCGTATGGTGCCTCCCTCAGCGAGGAAAGCTGAAATCAGCCACGTATCAAGGACACTTGCTCCTTCTGTGGCAAAACTAAGATGAGGAGAGGAGCCACGGGAGCTGGCACTGTTGTTCCTGCAGGAGAAGAGTACTTGGCAGTGCCTGGGCCTGAAGCAGCCCTTCCGCCGCTAGGCAGTCCGGCCGTGGAGGCTCCAATCACTAGCTTACACTAAAGGGGTTAAACTGTGTAACAACAACAAAAAACGGCCTTTAAAATCAGGTAGAGAGATGGAGCAACTTGAGCAGGTCTGCCGAGAAAGGGCCCGGGATTACAGCATGGTGAGAGGAGGGAGTGAAATTCCATAGCATCCACTTGTAGGAAAGGAGCTTAGACAAGACATGTGAAGTCACGTTTGGTCTCCGGTGCTACTTTCCTCTCCAGGGAGGCCATAAGAGAAAAATACATACCGTGCACAAAAATGCTTTTCTTTAGATCTCTTCAGACAGAAATTGTGGTCAAATCCACCCAGGTGGAACTGCTGCAGGTGTTTTCCAAGCTCCACTGGCTTCCTCAGGTCAAATGCAGTTCCCTGCACTGAAGCAACTTGTCCTAGTAGGAAGAGTCAGACAAAGGGCAGTAGATGCCCAAATCAGATCTTTGTCTACAGAGTTGTAAAGACCCACTGGTTCTACCCTGTCAGCCTTCACGTCAGTTTATAAAGGAGGTAGAAGCCCAGGTCTCAAGAAAGAGAATAAATTAGTGGATTTCTTGGTGATAAGATGCTATTGGTCATAACATGGAGTATCTCTAATGTTCAGAACCATTCAAATGTAAAAAGAACAAAAATTAAGGACATGCATAATTTTTGCTAAGGGCTAAGTGTGTGCAAAGGGCTATGGCTGTTTGATCGTTGAGTCAATTGGCTTGTTGGCATTTTTTACTTTAGTGATGAATTATCTCAGGCGCCATCACCAATTAGCACTTGGGAGTGGCTTAAGCAGATACTAGAAATGTCCCCAAGATGAGACCATGCCTTTTTGAACTTCCTGCAGTCTGGAGCAGACAGAAAGAGTTCCCAGTGAGACTGCCTGGAGTTCTCCAGGAGCAGCACAGCTCTAGGAAGGATGCGGGTGGTGTGCAGGACTGGTCTGGGGTGGCGGACTGAGATTTCATGGAAATTACAAGGGTTGAGCTGAGACTTGAGATGAGATCATAATAGGTTACATGGGTGAGAAAGGTTGAATACTTTTCCATGTGGAGGAAATACTGGATTGTCAAAAAGTCATGTTGTATTTTTCTATGATTTTCAGCAACAATGTATCATGACTTTCCAACAGTCCAATAGCTTGAGTACAAGGTGATAGGGCTGTGTATGTGGAAAGTATTGCGGGGGGTGGGAGGGTGGGTGCCATGTTTTAGATGAAGCAAGAAAAAAGAAAAAAGAGAGATTAGGTTATGAATCCCTGAGCCTGGGTTTTTCATCAGTGTAATGAAGAAGTTGGGCTAAATTGCTCACTTTCAACCCACATCCCTGCAGAATTCTTTTGATTTCAGAGAGATCTGGAGAAAGCTAAACACATACACACACGAGATATACGATATTCTTATTTTTTCTTCAGGTCGTTTAAATCTTTCACCTTTTTCAAAAGATAAAGACAATATAAAATACACATACACAGAAGCCGGAGTAAAGCCAGCACAGGCTCTGAGCAGTTGAATCAGAAAAACCCCAGGAACGGATGAGAACCCAGGGACGTGTATCTGACCTCACCTGCAAGGTGCGTACGAGCCAGTGGCCTTGTGCTGATCTGACACCACAACGAAGAATCTCAAGTCTCCCCACAGCAGGCAGAGGTCCTCTGGCTGCTCTTTCACGAGGAAGGCATAGGGCTGGGATTCTGTTCCCGAGCCTTACACAATGGTACAGTTCAGTTCCTTGCAGAATTTTACTGTCCCAGAACTGCATCTTTGATTTAAATTTTGTTATTATTTTAAACATTTATTTATTTTTAACTAAGATACTATTGGGGTACCCAATCAGGCATTACCACTATAATGCACCCACATTCCATCATTATAGACAGTTGTGCTTCCTCCCTCTTTGTTCTTTCCGCTTCCCTCCCTTTTCTCTCCTTAGTGTTTTACTTCTGTAGTCAGTTATTGAATGTTAACTTTAGCTATTAGTTTAGTTACTTTATACACAATGGAATTTACACGGTGATCTAGAAGACAAATTCACACCATTTGTGGCAAGATAGATGCAGATTGAAATGCTAAGTGAAAAATAAATACCAGAGGGTGTCACTGATAGGTATCGTGTATAGTAAAGGTAATTACAAATGTCAGGAGGTTAAGATAGTCTTTTTTTTTT
>NW_004567121.1:19593826-19607518 GCF_000260355.1 Condylura cristata
CACTGTTTTTAATGCAACTTTCCAGAGACCTTAAAAGGATGTCTCAGTGTTTCCCCTCACACCATAAATAGGCCATCTGTGTCCTCCAATCTTTACGCACCGAGCATCGTGGAGGTTTTGTGGAATTTACTCCTATGTATTTCATTAGATAACTACACATACTCATTTTCCTTGACTTTTTCTATAATCTATCCATTTAAAATTTCTTGTTGAGGGTCACAACTGCAAATATATTTCCCTAGAAAAATACCCATTTTATCTATATTACTATCACATTTATTCATAAAGAGTTGAACAAAGAAATAACTTATGACCCTTTCCATTTTATTTGTCTGGTTATTTCTCTGGTGTTCATTTCAAATTTTGTATATTGAATAAGTTAGCAAAAGCTTTTTTTCCCTTCAGTGAAACAGTTCTTGGATTTCCCCTCCTCTGTTAAAATGTTCTACTATTATTTTTATTAATTTCTTTTGTTCTCTTGGATCTCACTACTCTTTTTCAAATATCTTGGGCTAGAGGGACTCATTTATTTTTACATTAAAAAAATTAATGTTAAGTATCTGTAACTGAAATTTTCTAATGAGCAACATTTTATATTTTATACTGAAATTTTCTTCTGAGCAACATGTAGGAGTTTTCATTCTTCATTACTTAGATATTCCTAGTTTGGCTTTTCTTTTATTGAGTTAAACTATTTGTAGTCATTATTTTATTGCATATATTGTCAAACATTTATGTACATTTTCTGAAATTGCTTGTGGCTTTCTTTGTGGTCTTACTTGTATGTGTGTGAAATGACATATCATACATTTTGTGCTTTATGTTTCAAGGTGTCTCCCCCTATATAATTTAGTGCTTTCTGTCCTGAGAATGGCCTAATTACTGTTAAGATTTTCTTGTTAAGAAACAGTTGTTTCTACTTTGGCTTTCATTTACCTGGCTTCCTTTTGCATTCTCCTATTTTCAGCTATTTTGAATCATTTGGTTTCAACAATTTTGAGCCACAAAGCATTCCATTGCATTTTGCATTGTCATTCAATCTGAAACTGTGACAGCGGCATCTTATGGCATGAATATGACATACATATGTTCTAATTCTTAGTTCTGTCATTTAAGTGCTCAGGAAATCTAGTTGTTACTGTAAAATATCTGATTATTATATGGTGTTTGCTTTTGTGTTTCTGATAGTTTAGAAACTTTATGTTTTATATGTAAGTAACTTCAGTGTAATATTGGCTATAATATAATCCTGTTTTTTAGACAGAATCTGTTCCGAACCTCTTTGGTTTCCTCTTTTCTCCTACCTCTGCCACCTGAGCTGGGTTCCTGATGCTCTTTCAGCCCAGGTCTGCTAACCAAGGCACTTCTGTTGCCAGTAGATGGTGCTAGAGACGCAACATACAGTTAGCTATAAACATCTCATTCGAGGATTAATCCAGCCAATGTGGGAAAATTTGCAGTTTTTGGCATCTCCAAGGCTAAGGGCCAAGTCTTGGATGGTTAGTGATTGGGGTGGGGGGTACCACTGTCCTGTGAAATCTGGGTGAACAACCACTTCCCACACTGACTTAAAAATGTCACAATGGTTCCTTAATGAAATAATTATGGGTTCAAAGTATTCATCTCACCAACCCATATATTCCAGGTGACCATTTGTGCTTCCCTCCAACCTTATATATATAAAATGTTCACAGTATTTCCTTAAAGTCATACTTGATTCAAAATCTAAAAATGACTCAAAATGAGAGTCTGAATCTGATCACCCAGGTCAGTCACAGATTCCTTATAATTATTTCTTTTGACTATGAGAAAAAAAGAAGTTATGGAATATTCACAAAGAATGGATGCAGGGCATATTTTAGCTCTACTTACTGATAGCAAGCCACCACAAACAAATCATTAGCTCTAGCCTTTTCCTATACACTGTCACGCTACTGTTATTTGCTGCCGTACACGTTACACAGAAATACCTGAAAAGTGATAAGCTTGCACATCTCGAGGAGGGTGATATAAATGCAAGGGCCATGTCGTTAATGGAGTACGGGCCATAAAGCAAGAATGGCAAAGAAGCCCTGACTTAAAAATGAGAAACTTGAGATAATTAAAAAATGAGGTTTTTTTGGTAAATCAGAAGAAAAAAAAGAGAGAGGGTCCCATCTATCTTTTCCAGTCTCAGGCCCTGCGTGCTCATGACCTCATAGGGAAAACTTGGAGCACGTCCCCCAGGTTTTCTCCTAGCTAGAGTGTCCTTTCTGAGGCCGCTATCCACACCGCACTCTGGCAAGGTCTGCGGGCTCCTCTCCAGCGCCGCTTCCTCTGGGGAGGCCTGTACCCTCCCCAGCTTGCAAACCCCCTTTCTACTCTGGTCCCATCACACTGGGAACATACTCCCCACAAACATTCGCCACGTTATGGCATTCTTATATGTTTACATCAAGCTACCTGTCGTCTATGAGGAATGTGAGCATCTCAAGGCCGGAATCATGCTTTATTCACCCCTGTACTCTCAGGGCACAGAGTGGAGCCCTAACTTGAGAAGTCAATGTATGAAACAGAGGCACAAAAGACAAAGGCAGCTGTTAATGTGGTAACATCCTGTGACAGAATCAAACATCTAGAGAGGACACTGGGAATGGCCTCACCAGCCCCTTGCTTTATAGATGATGAGGCTGAAGCCCAGACAGTGACAAGAACTTGTCTGAGTTGACACATTTCCATGAAGTTGAAGTTGCCAGGCCCCTTCTCAGTCTCTTTCTACCTTATCCTGGTGCGACTTGATTCCTCCAGCCCCTCTGATCACCAATCCTCAAGTGCTCTTGATTTTTCTAGGAACTTCGAAAATGAACATGCAGTTCTAATTTAGGCTTATTTGCATATGTGAGTTGTACAGAGCAGAGACTGCTCTTTGAGCAATGCTGATGCTCACAACATGAAGCGGAAATGGAAAGGTGCCCTTGGAGAGGAAGTCACATCGTCAGACTTGAATTTCAAGCCACCAGAAAGAATGTTCTCTGAAGAGGTTTCTTACTCTGTGAAGGCCGGCTGGGAGTGCATTTAGGTGTGAGCAGCAAGGTCTTGCAGGCTGTGGGCTCTGGCCTAATGATGTGGGGTTACAGCTTTGGGGCATAGGAACAGGATTTCTGCATCCTCATCTCAAGGAAAGGCTGAGGGCAGGCTTGCTGAGCACCCATGGGCAGGTCATGAAGGTAGACTGAGACCAGCAGCTGCGTGGTAGAGCCCTGGAGAGGGGGTATAAATGGGGGTTGGCTTTGTTAGAAGAATACAAACTGGGGCCCTCCCTGGTGGTGCAGAGGGTTAAAGCACAGCACTGCAAGCAAGCTGCAGCTGCTTCAGTGCAAATTCGATCCCAGCTCTGGAGGTGATCCACATGGTGCGGCAGACCTCTTCTGACCTGTCTGCGGCTCCCCTCAGCAGTGTACTTAGTTGATCTGCCTGTTCTGCTCCCCACTCTGTCTTTGGTGAAGCCTCTCACTGCCCCTGCACCTCTGCCCTGTACCCCAGTTCTGTATGCATAAATAAATAAACCTTTAAAAAAAAAAAGGAGAATACTAACTGGAGATAGAGAGCCTCCCTGGTGGTCTAAGGAGTTAAAGTGCAGCACTATGAAGTTATCCACAGCCACTGTAGCAACAGTTTGAGCCTGGCCAGGGAGGTGACCCACATGGCACAACAGACCTGTCCTGTCTCTCCTGCTGAGCCCCTCAGCAGTGTATTTTAATTGAACTGCTTGTTCTGCTCCTCACTCTGTCTCTGGTGAATCCTCTCACCCCACCTTTCCCACACCTCTGGCCTGTACCCCAGTTCTTGTATGTATAAATAAATCTTTTAAAATGGAGAGAGGAGGGCACTCTCTGGTGGCACAGTGGGTTCAAGCACAGCACTGTGAAGCTAGCCTCAACCACGATAGCACGAGTTCAATTCCTGTGAGATCCCCAGCCACAGAGGTGACTCACATGGCAAGGCAGAAGTCTCCTGATCTGCCCACTGCTCCCCTCAGCAGTGGTTCAGCAGATCAGTCTGTTCTGCTCCCCACTCTGTCTCTGGTGAATCCTCTCATCACCCGCCCTCTGGCCTGTTCCCCAGTTCTTATATGAGCAAATAAATTGATCTTTAAAAAAAATCTTCACACCGATCCTATGAAGTGGGTAATCTTTTTTTTTTTTTAAATAATATAATAGTTTATTTTTACAACACTTTGTGCATTTTCCCATCTCAGTTGTAATCCCTGTGGGCTTCCTATCACCCAATCACCCATGTGCCATCATCACAGTCAAGTGTATTTCCTTCCCCCCACTGTTTTTGATCCCATTCCCCACTCTACCCCCCCATAAAATGTCTCTGGTATACAGCTGTTCATTATTATTTTCTCTCCTGGTCCATTATACTCCTGCTATGAGAGAAACCATCTGGTATTTTTCCTTTTCTTTCTGGCTTATCTCACTAAGCATGATCTTCTCCAGCTCCATCCATGTTGCTGCAAAAGGCATGTGTTTCTTTTTTTTGGTTGCTGAGTAATATTCCACTGCGTATACATACCACATCTTTTTAATCCAGTCATGAAGTGAGTAATCTTTAAAAAAAAAAAAAAAAGTGGAGGGAGGAGGGCAAGGGAGTTGAGTGCAGAGGTGACCCGCAGGATAGACTTATGATTTAAGCGTGGGTGTGCGGCCTGAGGATGTGAAGGTCATAGGGAGGGTGGTAACCTCAAGAGACTCTCTCTTCAGCTCCTGTGCCACTGGAGAATTGTTGCAGCTGGGTCAGACATCTTAAAGAGTGATCATAGAAGGTTGCCATGAGAGGTCATGGCCACGTCCAGGGTGTGGCCAGCGACCATAGGAGTAGCTGAGACGGAGACAGCATGGCAGGAAGAGAAGACGTCGAAAAGCTGAGAGGTCTCATCAGTACAAATAACACTGTAATCAAGAATTAGGGCAAGAGTGGTCTTGCAGTGACAGTGAGCCGGTTGAGGGAGAAGTCGCTTGGGGTGGGGCTCCAGACGGCCTGGACAGAGAGAGGGCATGTGAGGGTCACCTGGCAAAGTGGCTGCCTCACTCCTGCGAGAAGACCATGTAGGTTATAGAAATCGGACTATTAATACTCCAGATCTCTGTCACAAGGTGTTGAATCTTTCTCTGCATTCATGATAGAAATATAATCACCCACCCTTTGGAAGTAAAACACTCACTGCCTTCCTGACATCCATCTGCCTTGATTCTTTGTGCTATCTCACATAAGCGATTCTTATGCATCTGTTATGAGGAGTTTGGCCTTTTCTCCATGACTGCTTGTGGAGTCCTGGCCCCCAACATGACTCCATGGCCTTCAGATCCCCAACAATGGCCAGCATCTCCAGTCAGACATAAAGGAATGAGTCTTTTGAGGATTCTAGGCCCTACTTTAGTCTCCCGCGGAGACCCCAGGCCTCACATACAGAGAAGAGATGTGTCCTGCCTAAGTTCTCGACCAACAGCAGCAATGAGAGACAATAGTGAGGTGTTGGGGTCACTTATGACATCAATAGGTACTGCCTCAGGATGGCTTCACCTTGGTGCTCTTGCCACAAATCCTAACAGGGGCCTCATGCACACTTTCCTGCCTTTTTCATAGAGCATCTTTAAATGCATCTGCCTTACAAACATCATCCCTTGCAATTGCTTTTGGATGGGGGGGGAGAACATAAAATTGTTAGTTCATAAATTTTTGAGCACCTTTGATGTCTCAGGCATTAAATGGATCTCAGGGAATTAGGATCTGGTGAGACAGCAAAACAAACAAAACACTTAGAGGACGGTGTGAGCCGTGCAGGGACAATGGCCTCCAATAGACGCTGGTGGAGCAGGGAGAAGCAGCTCCTGAGGTTGCCACAGAGACTGAGACAGAAGCTTCTTCTTTAAGGATACGTTGGGATTGGCTAATCCAAGGTGAAGGGCAGAATAAGCACTGGGGTGGGCGCCTCTGTCCCCTGGGAAGGTGCATCAGGCTGAAGCAAAACCCGTTGACATTACCCATATCCCGTGGGTCCCTCGCTTTGCCTGGATTTTGGGTAAAAGACGTAAGAAATGGAGGGAAGGTGAACAAGTCCTGTAAATTCCTTATCAAATACTGACTACAGTGAAATGTATGTTTTGGTGACATCTGGGCATGAACACTTACTGTCTGGGAAAATTCACCTGGGGTGAATTTTAATTCAAGGCTTTTAATTTCCCATCATCTGAAATAGCTGCTCTCGCTGCCTGGTGGCCCTCACGCCTGACGCTCAGAAGATGAACAGATGGTCATGGCAGGAGTCCCTGTGGTGCGTTCATTGATTTTTTAACCCTTTCCTTTCCGGCATGTCTGCCTTCCATCACATCCTCACACAACCCGTAACACAGCCGTAAGAATAAAACCAGCCTATCTTCAGGACAGGAATATCCTATTTATAACAATCAAAGAGTTATTTTAAGAGAGAAAAGGAAAGAAAAAGAAAATCTGGCATAGACTTTCTAGAAAAACTGAGGGGTCATTTTCTCCAATCATTGTTTTCTCTCAAAAAAGAACATTTGAAAATTATCTACTGTGATTTCTCCTGTATTCTGATTTATACATCTATGTAAGACATCTTAGGATTTTTAGACAGACTTACTTAGTGGGGAAGTTTCTATGCCTCTCTGAGGTTCCCCTTCCCACACATAAAATGGAGCTATGATGGTATCTACCTAGCATAGATCTGTGAGGTTTAGTTGAGAGGATGGTATGAAAGAGCTCTGATCTCTAGGGCACTGTCTTGGCACATAATGCTCTCTGTTTTACAGTCTTGCTCTCCCCTACCCCCTCCCTGTAATACAAACAGAACAAGTAGTCATTACAGCATAAATCATTAATGCAAAGAGCAGGCACCCTCCTGCCTCTGGGAGACATTGCCGCTTTCATTAAGGAACCATTTGAAGTGCTTTTCTTTCTTTGAAGTCTCCTCTCTTGGTGACTTTCAAATCTAGAATAATGTTTTATTTTATTATTTTTTAAAGATGTATTTATTCATGCATACAGAAATGGGGTACAGGCCAGAGTTGGGTAGGTGGTGAGAAAATTCACCAGAGACAGAGTGGGGAGCAGAACAGGCAAATCGAGTGAAATCCACTGCTGAGGGGAGCAGCAGGCTGGTCAGGAGATCTGCCATGCCATGTGGATCAGCTCCCTGGTTGGGGATCAAACTCGTGCTGGAGTGGCTGCAGACAGCTTCATAGTACTGTGCTTTTAACCTGCTGCACCATCAGGGAGGGCCCTAAATCCTGGCTTTTTTGCTGTAAAAATGTGTGGTGGTTCCTTAGCTTCTCTGAACCTTGCTGTCCTCATCTATAAAATGATCACAAAAGTATCCACCTCCTAGGATTACTATGAAAATTAAATAAGACATGTAAAGCACACAGCACCCAACCCGGTGCAGAGGGAAGACTTCGCCATACAGGTTTCTGGTAGCGAGAAGCTTGGGGCAGCAGCAGATTTGGGGTCAGAGACACTTGGAGCTAAATCTTAACTTCACTAGTTACTTGCCTGCTAACTCTGTGCAGGTTCCTGATCTCTCCAAACATTCATCTCTGAGTGGCATACCGCAGCATACCCCTGTTTCAAAGGCTAGTTCAGTGAGCTGATGCATGTTACATGCTCAGTGTCCTGTACACATTAGACAGTAAGTGGTGGTGGTGATGACAATGGTAATAGCAGTACTTACAAAGCTCTCACCAAATGCCAGGCACTATTCTAATCACTTTACATGTATGTAATCTTGCACAACCAATGCAACAATTAGGTCCAGTTACTGTCTTTGCTTTACACGGAGGGTTGCTGCCAAAGTTTCACTTGACTAAGGTCAGACGCACTCTTCATTTCTGGCTAGAACCCCCCATCTGTTCCACCAGTTTTCACAACACTTGGGAGAGGTTGTGGCGGGGTGCTCCCACTGCCCAAGACCAGATGCGTGATGAGGGCCAGAGGCTGATCTGCAAGAACCGAGCCAGCCTCCCCCAAACCGCCAGGACCCATCAAATTCAGTCTGCCACAGCCAATCCTGCTCGAACGTGAGAGGGAAGGTCCCTCCCTGACACTGAAGACAGTGCTGGGGTTTGCTTGATGATTTCAAAAGGGAAACACATTGGGGTAGAATTCACAGAAGTTCGGGCAGGCCCGGGTGCAGCAGCCGGTGGGCACCCTGGTTCATGGAGGACGCTCAAACTCCCGCTTTCCTCCAGAGACTGACGCTCTCTCTGCCACGGTTCACAGGAAGGCGAGAAGAGCACCAGGGACAGGTGGCTGACATCCTGACAGATGGGACTGTGAGAAGGCTAAATTACATTAATGGCCCAGAGGCAGAGACCAGAACCAGAAAGGCGAGAGGGGAGAAATCAGGCAGACTTTCTGATCGGTTAGCAGAGTAAGATGCCAAGAAATAGTTTTATATAGGGCACTGACCCCCCTGCCACCCCCCAGCTCTGTTCATGCTTTCCTTCCTTGAAAATGGCCCCAAGTGAACATTCAAGCTAGGTCTCAATCAGATCATTGCCCTCCTCTAGAGGTACGTGGGCCCGCTACAGCTGCTCAGAGGCCATGTGGAAGGCTGTGCTTGGACTGGGGCAGAGGAGGCAGGATGCCCCTGGGGTTCAGCCTCGTGGGGTTCTGACCCTTGTGGGGATGCATGATGCTGCAGCTTCTGTATGCTGGTTGGTCTTTGCCTCTAGCAAAGAGGGTCAATTCCACAGTTGGAAACTTAGGAGCTGCTGGGAAGAATTCTAGAAAGGAGATGTGAAAGGGAGGAGGAGGCAGGCTCACCAGGAGCCAAGTCCAGATCATTCCCAGTCACCCTGTCAGCTTCTCTGAGTGGGTTACAAGGCTAGTGGCTCTGGAGAAGTAACAGTATCTGGGTTTTTGTGAGCAGAGCCTGTGGGCAGTTGTCTGGTGGTGTCATCTGTGTCATCTGGTGTCTAGATGATAAGTCAGAAGGTCTTCTTTTCATCCCATGTGTATCTGCCTCCTGGCTTCATGCTCTTTGCAAAGATGAAAGAAACAGGAACCCAAAGGACAGTGCAAAGAGGGGATTAATCCCTTTTGGTTATAACAGGATGAAATTAGGAATAAGAACAGATCTGGCCTTCTATATGTTTCTGAAAAGATCCCCCAAGCCTCTTCTCCCACCCCAAGACAAAGGACACTGCCTAGGTTTAGTGTGACTAACCCACGGCACAATCTTTTGCGGCTCCTTTTGTGCTTGAAAACCAGGGTAATGGTGGCTCCACTTTCACCAAGTTGTTAGGAGGACAAAAACATTTAAAACAGGCACAGAGCGCGTGTGACGAGGGATAATGACGAGTCACGAAGCGCCACCTAACATTTATGGTCCTGCGTGGACTTGCCTGGGCCCCTAGCCTGTGTCTCCAACCCACTCGTTATGCTAACTAACTCGCATCAATTCTAAGTATAATTATTACAATTATTATCGACTAGGGTGAGATGTAGCTGAGCCGCAGCATGTCTGAGAATGACTGTGAGGATGTGGTTGACAGTGGGTTCACCAGGAGTCATGTAAAGACTGCTGAGAGGGTGACGGGCACCATGGTGGAGAGGCCTGAAGACACAGGTGGGAAGCAGCAGTGTGAGCGCAACAGACACCCATGGTGGGAGCCCTGGCGAGGCCTGGAGATGCTCTACCCGAGGAAGATAAGACGCAGGGGGAGGGACAGCTGCCTTCTAAGGCCTTCTGCCTGCACTGTAGGAACCCAGAACCAGGCCAGAAGTAGGTCAGGGAGGGTAGAAAAATTCCAGCTCAGCACAGGAAGGGTTTTCTGATACGCTGACCCTGAATAGACAGCAAGTGAGTGACCTGTCTGGGAGAATCGGAAGTTCTGGGGCTCAAATACCGGACAGGTGAGTGGTGCTCGAGGAGATAAGGTCCTTTGCAGTCGAGACAGTCCAGTACTTTATGTCCACTGGCCCATGTGACAATAATACAATGCCACTGTTCCCTTCAGCAACACACTGTGCTATCTGGCAACATCTCTCCTCTTGCTCCTTAATATAAAGTGTGAACTCTTGTATCTAGGGAGGTGATTGCTGATACCAGCTCTTTGCAGAGTGACCTCTAGCTCCAGGCTTTCGATGAGAGAGGCCCAGAGTTGGTCATGTGAAGGGCTGGGGGTGGGGAGAGGGCAGAAAAGTAGCTGAGGGACAGCAGGAGAAGCGGGGCCCTCGGGAAGGGGAACAAGATGGGGAGAAAAAGCCAAAAAGGGCAAAAAGCAACAAACAGGCCCCTGGAAGCACGATGGAGCTTTTAGAGCCTTTTTAAATAGTTAATCAAAGCGTAGGCCCAGCGCCTTCATCACTAGGACACCTGGGGCTTATTAGGAACATAGACCCGAGGCTCCATCCCTGGCCCACTGAATTTGAACGTGCATATTATTAACTCCCGAGGTGATCTGTGTGCATGTTAAAGATGAAAGGCACCGAGGTAGAGCTGGGTCACGCAAGGGAGACCTAGCCTCCTCGGCCGGCCGGCTGTGCCTTCATCCTAGGGAAAAGGCGTGGCAACGGGAAGAGTGCCTGGGAGTCTGGGCCTGGAGTCTGGTCTCCATGGGGACGGCCCAGCTGTTTCCAGCCCAGCTGCTCCAATTACTCTGTTTCTTCAGCTAGTCTGGTTCAGAACAGGCCATCAAATCTGCATGAGGAAGCCAGCAGCCCTGGGCTCCGGGGCACAGGGGCGCATCTGACACCTAATTAAGCCATCCCGGTAAACCAGCTCTAGAGCACCTGCCATTATTTTAGGAAACGGCATAAAGAGAATGATAATTAAAAGTAACACCCTGGGTGGGAACTTCTACTTCATTCCAGCGCTGGCAAGTAAAGCACCTTGGGAATTTTTGAAGGTAACATTTCTATACATTTTCGTAACTCACACAACCTCAGAGCTTGCCCCCACAACAGTTCTCCCCTTTCCTCTGCTGCTGCTTTGGGTTTGTGGCTTTATTCTCTTGCTGTTTCTTTTTTTCCCACTGGGTGTTTTTTGATTTTACTTTGACTTGCACGGGGGGAGGGTGTTGCTTCTGGATATTATGCGCCTTCTGAAGCAGAAAATGCTCAACCCAGCAACATGGACTTCTTAAAAAAATAATATAATGGTTTATTTTTACATCATTTTGTGTATTTTTCCATCTCAGTTGTAATCCCATGGGCTTCCCATCACCAAATCACCCGTGTGCCATCACCATAGTTCAGTGCATTCCCCCCACCCCCACCGCCCAACCCATCCTTGATCCCACCCCCCACTCCACTCCCATAAAATGTCTCTGGTATACAGTTGTTCATTATTATTTTTTCCCCCCTGGTCCTTTATGCTCCTGCTATGAGTGAAATCATCTGGTATTTTTCTTTGTCTTTCTGGCTTCTTTCACTAAGCGTGATCCCTTCCAGCTCCACCCAGCAACATGGACTTTTCAGGTGAGAAGGCAATTTTGCACTTTACAGCTGGGCCCACGTGAGGCATTTTCATGGCAGAGAATGTTCTTGTCCTAGACTCCCACCAAGTGGCACTTGGAGCTTGGCTGCCAGTAGAAAGTTCAACCTCAGTTACCCACTGTTAGTCTGAAGCCACTCGCCATCCAGCAAGGGCTCTCCTGTGAGACCGCTCTTCTGAGGGTTGCCATATGGCCCTGGTCTACAAGGCCCTGGCAATGGGCCCATCACACCCCCAATGCGCTTCCCCAGTCCCTGGGCCCACCTGTCAATGGTCCGAGTCACTTGGTTTCTCTCATTGCCCTGTCCTCATGCTCCTCCACCCCAAACTGGCAGACCCCGACTTTTGATCATCCCACAATCCAGTCTCCGCTCTCTACTTCTTGCTGCTGAGAGAAACTACAGAGAACCCCAGAAGCACCAACTGCACCCAGGATCTCAAGCCTCACCTGATTCTCAGCCTTTTAAGCAAATATTTAAATTGTCCTCCACTACTACAAGCCTTTCCCATTGACCTCCATCCTTTACTTGATGTTAGCCTGAAATTTTCACTGGCATTACACCACACCTGCAAAGGCTAATTTCTGAGCTTTCTCCTTCCCTAATTCCTACCCAGTTAGCTGATATCTGCCAGTCATGTAGCAGTGATGCATTCTCCAGGAGGTGTCCTCTTTCTTTTTTTTCAAAGATTTATTTATGCATATAAGAGCTGGGGTGCATGCCAGAGGTGCAGTGGGGTGTGTGTGTATGTGAGAGAGGATTCACCAGAGACTGAGTGAGGAACAGCTGAAATACATTGCTGAGGGGAACAGTGGGCGAGACAGGAGAGGTCTGCAGCCCCATGTGGGTCAGCTTCCTGGCAGGGGGTCGAAATCCTGCTGCAGTGGCTGCCTACAGCTTCATAGTGCTGAGACTTAACCCTCATTCCACAAGGGAGGCCCAGGGTCCTCTTTCTTTCCACAGCTTTTTGAAAGCACTTTCAATACCAGTGGCTTCCATTAGCTTACATGGGTGCTTTTCATATGTTTGGAGTTCCTGGGCCCAGGCTAAATAGAGAAAATTCATCAGAAGCACTTGAGTGGAGCCTGGGATTCCTCTATTCAAGAAAGTTGCCTAAATTAGGAATGTTTCTTGGTCTGTACAACGGACTCAATTTCAGTCACTCTCCACTTGTCAATCAGCTTCTATCCGAACCACTCTGGGCAATTAGGCAGCAGTAAGCCATACAACTCAGGTCCTTTCCACAGGCCTCCCTGGCTGTACTCACTTTTTTGTTGTTGTTGTTAAAGATTTATTTATTTGTGCATACAGAACTGGGGTGCAGGGGCAGTGAGAGGATTCACCAGAGACAGATTGGGGGGCAGAATAGGCAGATCATGAAGTACACTGCTGAGGGGAGCAGCGGGGGAGACAGGAGAGGTCTGCTGGCCATGTGGGTCACCTCCACCGCCAGGAATCAAGCTTGCACCGAAGCAGCTGCAGCCAGCTTGCAGTGCTGTGTCCTAACCCGTTGCACCACCAGGGAGGACCCTGTAGTCACTCTTAAACTCTGGTCTCCTTTCCTTTTTAGCTTTCACCTCTGGCCATCTCTGACACCTTTGGTGTGAGCTTCTCTTGCACCTCAGTGGGCATTTCCTAGCAATCCCTGATCCTCAGATCACTGCTCTTCTCAGTCTGTGGTTCTTCCCTGAGAAATAAATGTCTCGGTTCACAAAGTGCACGCTACTTTATAACTCCTGCTCTTGTTTTCCCTGACTTTTTTCTCATCTGCTTGCTGGACTCCCCCATCTGAGCACCCTAAAGGCATCTTCACCACAAGTGTTTCCAGTCCAAATCCATAATTCCCCATGTCTCCCCCTCCACCCCATCTTTCACCTACGGCTTCTGCCCCGGCCTGCTCTAATCACTACTCACTGAATAGCCCTACTTCTGCTGCTCTGGAAACCTAGGGATCATCATCCAGCCTCCTGCTTCCCATCTACTGCAGTCAGCTCAAGTCTCTTCATTTTTACCTCTTAAATATTATAAAACTGGCCCTCCCTGGTGGCACAGCGGGTTAAAGCACTGCACTAAGAAGCTAAAGCCACGTCTGCATGAGTTCGATCCCTGCCTGCCCCAGAGGTGACCACATGGCGAAGCAGACCTCTCCTGACCCGCCCGCTGCTCCCCTCAGCAGTGTACTTTGTCCGTCAG
>NW_004567121.1:19607618-19667677 GCF_000260355.1 Condylura cristata
CTCCCCACTCTGTCCCTGGTGAATCCTCTCACCCTCCGCATCTCTGGCCTGTACCCCAGTTCTGTTTGCATAAATAAATAAATCTTTAAAAAAATTATAAAACTACATTCCTTCCAACCGACCTCTAGCCTAGGTTCGCCTCATCTCTTGCTTGGACTATTCAGAGACATTTAATCTCTGCTCTTATCAAGCTTTATTCCAGTTGCTGGGCATTCAAAAGTGCTGATCTTGCTCAGTCAATTCTCTGACTTAAAGCACTTCAATGAGACTATGCTCTAAGATAAAAGCCTGGTTCCCTAGGATGGCACAGACACCCATCGTGACTACCCAACTGCAGGGCTGGGATCAGGTGAGGTAAGTGAAGACCCAGTGTGCAGAATTTCAGGAGACGCTCTGAGGTGCTGTTTCTGTAGGTGCCTGACCCCCAGTGCTACAGTCTGGGCGCCTCATCTTTCTTGCTTTAACTCAGCAGATTCTCTACTTCCCATGAACTTCTCATGGGCAGGATGGTGGCTGGTCATTTTTGTGTGGTAGTGTCTCAGGCTCTATGCAGCCTTCAGCTGGTGCTCCATAAATGTTGGCTGAAGTGAAGGCAGGTCTGCTGCAGGAACTCGGAGTTAGCCTCACGCCCATTGTGCAAAGCAGAGCTATCTGCCAGCCTCTTTTGGATGGGGTAACCTCGAAAGACTGCAATGCACCAGGTGTGAACTAGAGCCAGTCCTTGTTTAGACATGGGGTGGGGGAAGGAGTGGGTGTAAAGCCACCAGCTCATCAGGGCAGGCACAGGTCTAGCAAGTCATTCCCCTTCTGACAAATGTATTAGGTATCAGTCTGAAATTTTCATAGGAATTACATAATTCTAGGTCAAGTACTAATTTTTGAGTTTTCTTCCTGCCAAATTTCCACCATGCTGGCTTGTTTGCCAGTCTTACAGCAGTGATGTGTTTTCTAGCAGGCAATTCATGTAGCTTAGGGAGTTATTCTGGAGCCTCATTAAACTGTTCTTGAGCCCAGTGTCTGAAGAGAGACTAGCAACACATCCCTCCAGAGGGTTATCATTGCTACCAGAGGGGTGCTTGGAGTTTCTGGATTGATTCTTCTTCAACCCAATTTGGGAGGGATTGTCATAGAAGAAACAGTTCTAAGGGAAATAACATTCCTTAAGATTCAATAATAAAAAAAAAAAGATTCAATATCAGAGTTTAACTTTTTTAGCATCATTCAATTACTTTCTTAACTGTGATCACGGGGGACAGGACCTGTGTTATGTATGTGACTGGAGCTTCCCCATGCAGGCAGAGCATATCTGTTTTGTTCAACACTGCTTCTTCAGGGCTAGACTGTACCCGGCACATAATGGGTGCCAGGGAATGGATAAAAAAGCAGCTTGGGGCTCAGGCTGGGACTTAGAGGGATAAGTCTCCAGAACTGCAGAGCTGAGGGTGACAATGAACCCCACGTTCAGCTTTCCAATCACAGGGAGGCCTTGGCAAGCCTGTACCCAGCTGATGGCCAAGCCTGGAATCCTAACCCCACCAAGGGTTGTTGGATGCTGGAAGTCAATTCATTCATCTGATCAAGTGAAAACAGGAAAGGTAGCCACCCAAGCTGACTGCTGCTACCTACAATACTTAGTAGGTATTGTAGGGCAACCCTCAACCACCTCTACTTTGAGAGAAAAGGACCAGAAAGCCCTTGCGTGGACCAACAGGATGCAATCAACAGGGTTTTACACAGAAATTTAGGGGTGCATGAATTCCCCGAAGTTCTTTCATCACCTTCCCAGACAGGCAAAGGCCCTGGGTAAAAATATCTGGGTTAGAGGTTGTATGTGGTCTCTGAAGCAGTTAGAAATGGACAGGCTCTTACAGTGTAACTTATGTCCTCCGCATCTAAAGAGATTTTATAGTTTAGGTTATGGATCCTCAATAATTTTCCCAGCGAACTCCAGGGTTTAGCTGGTGGGTAGCAGAACGGAGACCTATACCCATCTTTTCTGAGTTCCTGTTGTGCAAGGGTATTGCTCTCATAGACTATGTTTAAAAACAAATGCAAAGAAAGGAGAAGGGTGGAGAGACATCATGTGCGGGACAAGGAAAGAGTAGTTGTTCCTGGCATGTACAGATTGGCTCTTACTTGGTTACATTTTTGTTTAGCATACATTAGTTTTCTAGTTTCAGGCCAAAGAGATCAAATTGGAAGTTCCCTTCTGGCTCCCTACTTTGGATGTGATAGATAATCTGAGAAAGACTTGTGGAGGCAGAGAATTAGGGCGGTACCAGCTAAGCTGAAGAGTTTGTCATTATAAAACCCCTTGGACAAGACGTATCTATTGTTTCCACGAAGTGGAGGAAAGATTTCTAAGGAAAAGGTATGAGTGTTGTAGAGAGAGTAGGGGATTGCAGCAGAGACGAGGCATTGGCTGGTTCTCTAGGTGGGAGGCAGGCACTGAGACTGTGTAGGTGTGGGAACAGAGTGTTGGGAGTTAAGCCTGGGAGCCGTCTGAGGTTTTTTTTTAAGCTGAAGAGTATCAAAATAATACTTGTGTTTTAGATAGAGAAGTTTAGTAACCAGATGGAAGATAGATTGAAAGGGATTTATTTTTCCAGTTGGAGTGAGCTCTTCTCCAGATTTAGGTCCCAATTTATGAAGCTTATATTATAACTAGAGAAAAAGAGAGCCTAAACCATTTCCTAGTAATAAAGTCATATAATCAATCCTGTATATGGGGGCAACAGATCTGAAAGAAGTTAAATAGTTAGGAGTTAAAATCAGCAGGAGTTGATGACTTGGTGAAAGGAGTGAGTGGGGTGCTGGGGAGGGGGAGGTGGCACACAGGGGAGGCTGCAAAGTACAGGAAGCATGCCAGTGGATGACAGAAACTAGTCTGGAAGATTTTCAGGCAGTCAAAATACTCATTATGATGCCCAACTGATATCCATAATGATGGAGATAAGTCACATAACTTTGTCCAAACCCATAGTATGCACAACCCAAAGAGTGACTCCTAAAGGAAACGGTGGACATTGCGCACTGTATAGTTCTGTCAGTGAGAGCAAACGCAGCGGAGACAAGTGCAGGAGGGTGTGCATATGCGGGAGCAGAGCACATACAGGAAATCTCTGTAGACCTTCCTCTCAATTTTTCTGTGAACATAAAATGCTCTAAAAAAATTAAGTTATATTTAAAAACAAAAAACAGCAGTGCTTGATGACTAATACTATGAGTGGGTAGGGTGAGGTAGAATGAAAAGGAAAAAGGAAGCATTGATGGGTAGTGGGAACTAAGGCTTTCTCCAATATTTTAGAATTATATAAAGCCTAAAGGAATTTTTGGTAGGAGACTCCAGAAGATTAAAACATGTAGATCAAAACAGTCCTCACTTCCACCATCTTTGAGCTGGGAGAGTAATTTGGGATTTGTTATTTCTCCACGGCAGAGACTTAGACCTGCCCTAGGGAAGTAATTATAAAATCGACTGAATTGTAGGTTGAACCCAGAGAAGTTGAAATAAAACACAAAGTCTTGCTGGGGCTTCTCTCCACAGCTTTGTGGTAAGACCTTCCTACCAGAATTCTAATTTTATCAAAAAGGGGTTGCTTTCATGTAATTTTAGAATGAACTTTCAAACACGGAAAGCTGCTAGAACAGCACATGAGCACAGATGGGCTACGTGGGAGTGTGTTGGGTCAATTTTCAGAAAAAGATAAGGTATGTTTCCCAAGAAAAAGAAGACAGGAGTTTATTAATGTGACTTTAAGAAGCTAAAACCCCATCAAAGCATTCCTTCGTGCGTTCTTAATTCCTTATCTACTGCTACAAAAGTAAAAGAAAGAAGGTACATGCAGCCATGCCTCAGAGGCAGCTGCGTTTCGCACTGTTGCAGACATCAGCCTGTCTTGCTGGGCCGGCTGCCGGGTTGTCTCCCAGTCTCACAGCTCTGCAAGGCAAAAGGGTGGAATATGTACAACTCCGGGAATGAATTAACCCCTGGAGAAACAGATGGATCAAATTTTCTCACCTGCCCTCATTAGCCGGCTTAGTACCTGAGCAGGAGGGCACAGGGACGAGTTTCCTCGTGTGGCCCCGGGACAGGACACAGGACTCAGGCCTTGGAGCTAACAGCCTGGCACGGGAGCATTCAGGGGGGAGCACTCAGATCTGGCCCGGGAGCGCCGGCTCTCTCTCTGTGGACATCCATTCTCTGCCTGTCTTTGCTGGTAAATAGCTGCCAGAAAGGAGTTCTATCGATAGGAAGAGCTACAGGGACAAAGAGAACCTGAACACCCTCCAATTACTAAGCGTGTGCCCATTCTCAGGGGTAGCAAATGCTCTGTGAGCCACAATTTTTTGTAAGCAGGGAAACAAAACAGCTCAGAAACAAAGGCGTGTTAACTGATGACATGCAACTGAGAGCTTGGCTGCAAACATTGCTTGTGTTTATGGGTGAGATGAGCTCTTAGCCTTGCAGAAACCTGCTCGTGCAGCGTGACACAGGCATCGGTATCCCCCAGAGCAAGGATCACAAATGCTCCAAATTTCAGTGCTGATGCTAAGTGCTCAGAGGAATTTTTTCCAGAGCAGTAGCTTATTAAGTTAAGCAGTGAATTCTATTCATTTTCCAAAATATTCTCTCCTTTTTTCTTTTTCTATCAGTAGAAGAGCTGAGATGCAATTGAGTGTTCCAGCCTAACAACAGCATTAGGAAGCCCCCAGGGCTCATGAGATGGTAGAAATTTCCCAAAGGGAAAATGGGGGTGATTTTAAGTACTTGAATAGTAACTTCTGATATGCTTATACTAGCTGAAGTGTAACCATTGGGGTTTGGGAAAGGACAGACTTTTAATAGCTAGGTGAGAGAGAAGGGGGAAGACAGAGAAGTCACATGATATAGGCTGCATCCTCCAAACTTTGCTGAAAGGATAAATACTCCTACAAAACAAATGTCAAGGTATCTTTATCCATTTCAGGTAACAATGCCCAGTGAGCAAGCTGGTGACAGACAAGATGGAGGACAGGATGCCACCTCTCCTCCAACACACATTGTCACAGGCTCCCCTTTTACTGGGTACCTCCTTCACTATATCACAGCCACGTGAAATAAGAATACTACATTCTCATGACAATGGGTTTTTCCATCACCTGAAAGTTACTTACCCAGTGTCTGTTACCAAGGTGAAAAATAACCCCAAAGTTCAGATCTGCATCAGCATTTCCCTTAAGAAACAGGTTATAGCTTTCATGAAGGGCAAACATAAAAGAGATAAAAAGCAAATATGGGTAGAATTAACAGACACAAAAGGCAGGGGCAGGAGACTGTGAAAACATTTTTATGTCATAGAAAAATCCAGAAAGATCCAATGTTAATTTCTTGTATGCATAAATAAATAAATCTTTAAAAAAAGAAAGAAAAATCCAGGCTGAGAAGCAAGCTGAAAGGACTTGAATGAGAGTTAATAGGAGGTTCACCAGATGAAGAGACAAATTGCAAATAGTCAGTTTAAGCATCTGGGACAAACATACACAATTCAAGGGATGTAGATAAGCTGATAAGAGACCTCTTGGTCAAAAAGTTCCCTTGAGGGCCCTCCCTGGTGGCACAGCGGGTTAAAGCACAGCACTAAGAGGCTAACACCACTTCAGCATGAATGATTCCCGCCCTGGAGGTGACCCACATGGCGCGGCAGACCTCTCCTGACCCACCTGCTGCTCCCCTCAGCAGTGTACTTTGTCAGTCGGCCTGTTCTGCTCCCCACTCTGTCTCTGGTGAGTCTGCTCACCACTCCTGCACCTCTGGCCTGTACCCAAGTTCTGTATGCATAAATAAACAAATCTTTAAAAAAAAAAAAAAGTTCTTGAGCTTCCTGAAAATCCACCACAAGTTCTCCTGCATGAGGCACTATTTCAGACATAGTTACCTTATGCCACCTGGTAGTTTGGGGTTTCTTTTTTTTTTTTGGTAAAATGATTACAACACAGATTCCCCCCCCCCCAGAAATTGTAAATAAAAATAAGAACTTTATAACCATAGAGATAGAGATTTCAACAACAAACTCATAAACAAGGATGTTGGGTGGAAAGTCCCCAGCTAGGAGTAGTCAGCAAAATAACTGTTACTGAGTAAGGCATTTATATGCAAAAAGGCCAAAATTTACTACAAACCTCTGCAGTTCAGTAGTTATTTGCCAAAACCAAAGAACTGCTCCAGGGAAAGCAACAAGGTCTAGAATGGTCTCATTACTCAGCATTCTTCTAGTTAAATAAGGCAACTCACTACTAAGTGAATGTTCTAAAGCACTCGAAGCTGCCCTGGCAAACGGTGAAGCTTTTCTTTTATTATGTTTGTGAATTTCCTATCAAAGTTGATTTTCCTGTCACCTTTAAACCAACTTATATACTTCAAGAAAGTGAATTCTCAATTATAAATTCATCATAAGATTTTACAGATGAGAAAAGCAAGAAACAACAAAACAGATAAGGGTCATCAACATTGTACTACGCTGTAACAGATCAATAGCTACAAGTTTACTGAGGGGCACAACGAATGATTTTTAGTCTTAATTGAATTGTTTTGTAGTTGTTCTTTTCCAATAAAACGGTTGAATTGTTTTGTAGTTGTTCTTTTCCAACAAGATGTGACACGTTCACTCTTTAATTTTAGAAAACCCTCTGAGGTTCCTGTTTTTCTTTTTTTAAAAAAATAAAATTTCTTTTAAGCCTAGTTTTCTGTTCCTCTGCAGAAAAGTAGACATAAAATTAAAGAGAAGGAAAAATGGGAGAAGATAGTAAGAGACGTTATAAGGACTTTCAGAAAAGGTGGCAAAGGATATGAGAAGTGGTAACAGTCAAAAGCTTTTTGTTTCTTGGTTTACTTTCTGTTTCTTGAATATATGATGATCTTAAATATATAGTCAAGAAATTAATCTGCTTTACTTTCTCCTTTCCTGTTTTCCGCTCCCCCTACCTCCACCCCACCCCAAACTCTTCTTAAAATGTCTAACCACACTGCAAGGTCTGTAGAACACAGGTCTAGTTAAGTACCTAGGTTTAAATCCCAAATTTCCACAACTTTTAACTGTGTAATTCTCAGTAAGTTAAATTCTGTGTGCCTCAATTTCCACATCTATATAGGAAACACTGAGAAACTACCCCAAAGAGTTGTTTATTTATAAAGTCCTCTCTGAAATGTTAGCTATTATTACCCTAAAATTTGACCTCCTCTCATAAACAATATCTTCCTTTTTCTCAATTCAGCACAACCACAATCTCTAGAGGTTGCCAATCAACCCCCCAAAACTCATACTGGAGTGAGACTGGTCTAACAGGTTTCTTGCATGTCTTAGGGAAGTGACCTTGTGGTTCTGTCCATTTCTGGCTGATAACTAGAAGTTTGAGACTTCAGATAACACCTGTGAGTCTGCTCTGTGTGGATGGACCTTGGCCTTGGCCTGTGCCCCGCCCCCTCCCCCCAGGGACTGCATGTCTGACATGCCCATCAGCTCTTCAAGCCCATTCATTTTCTGTCTGAATGCCCTGAATGCTCCAGTAGCCTGGGGACAGTCCTCCTGTTCCTTCCCCTGCCCACACCTGTCCATCTACGTCCAGAACACCCTTCTCTTTGCTGATTAGTAAACTTCTACTTGTCCCTCCAGATTTTATGTAACTCACATCCCTCTATCTGGGAGCCCTAGATAGCACTTTTCCTCTAGACCAGATCTCCTCGTTATCTCTATCCTGCTATTTTCCAGATTAATGGATAATATTCTGGCTGACTCCTCCCCTAGACTGAACTTCTAGCAGTATCGGGAAACATTTCCAGATGACCAAAGAACAGGAAGGTCCTCTGGACTGATCTCAGAATTAAGCAAATTGCTCACGGGCTCTATGTCAGTGGGCCCCTAGAGATTTGTTGCTGGTAGAAAGTGGGTCAGGTATGTGAATTCTTAGATCACTGAGGTGCAGAGTATCAGTTATCACCTTTTTTTTTTTTTTTTTGGAGGAAGTTCTAAGAGAATCATATTATTAGCTTGTGCCTTAAGCATTTTTCTGAAAGGAGGAAGAAAATAAAACCTATACTGTGTCACTGAACAAATAGATATAACCTATGAAGGGCTGATTTACACATGGATAGCACTACTATGAATTTTTCATGAGTTCTGAAATTGTTGCAACTTACTTTTATCTAGAGTTCTAATGGATTTGAAACATAATGGATACTGCAGTAAATGTTATACCAGGAGCCCTGTAGAATCACAGAATATCAGTTATAAGTGACCTTACAGATCAATTATTGGTTCTCAATCATAAGTCCATGATAAAATATTCATTAGTCTACGGAAACCTGAGATTTCAATAAATTACTATCAAATTTCTTTAAAAAGCAAGATGATTCAATTTATACAACTGTTCTTTATTCTTAGATTAAATTTTCCACGTTTTTGTGGTGCTAGAATATTATTTCTTTAATGAAAAGATGATGATTCATAAATGATAGTTTGGGGTTTTTTAAAGAACCTCTGTTCCTCATTATTATCCCAATTAGTTTAATTAAAAAATGTTAATTGACTATAATTCCCTATTTCTTGTAACACTGCATTGCAGTTATGAATACTTTCTAATGACAAAATGAGAAGCTGGCCAACCCCATGTCATTTACTCAGTTTTTTTTCAAAGAAAATTAACTACTCCATAAAATTCGATGTGTTCAATGTCCTTCCTATTTTCAGAAAGGAATGAGAGTCTAGAAAGGTTAAATGTTAAAGCTTTGTACATAGTCCCCTAGTTGGCTGAGGGTCCCTTAGTTAAACACCAGTATCAGGACTTGTAATTCAGAGTTCAGAGAGCTTATAGCCTATTCAAATGCACAGGTGTTCAAGATTATCACAAAGTCTAGAATTTGATCCTAACACCATTTATGGTGCAGAACTGAATTCATGAACATAATTTTAGGCAGCCCATTAGATTGCATGCTAAACCCTGTGGTACTCTGCCACAATTATCTCTTATAATCATGACAAATAATCTTTATACAACATGAATTATGCATTTTTTGCCATTTTCATCTAAGCAAACCTCAAAAAGATAGCAGAACATTTAGAAATAAACACAACTAAAAATGCACTTACTTTATTACCTTCACTTATAAGCTACTTAGTTCACACTCTGCCTTATCAATTACAAAACAACAGCCACCACTACTTTTTCCTTACAGTTCACAGCACATAGTTCCAATGCAATAATTCTGCATCAAGGAAAAGATGGACCAGCTCACTCATAGCTTTCTATGGAGCCATGTAAATGTAAGATGACACTTACCAAGAAAAACACTAACCCAGCCCTGCAGCCAGGAAAACATTCAAAACAATGATGCAAACACCTAGTCTATTTATCTTGATTTCTCATTACTAGTCTAATTAGTTTTGTCTTCACTGATTTAAGGGAGTTCTAATTCCTGCTGCTAACATTGTTTAGAATGCAAACTCACATTCTCACCTTTATTCTCAAAAAATTTGAACTAGCAGTTGTAAATACAATCCCACTGTTTCAAAGAGGCCAAAAATAAAACATAAGCCCTTATCTGAAGTAACACGAGTATCTAAGTAAGCATCTTACTTGGCCCTATTTTTTTTAAATTTTTAAATCTGAAACAATGTTAGACTTACAGAAAGACTGAAAACACCAGCACATCTCTGTAAACCTTTCACCTACCATTTCCTACTGTCAGCATCCTACACAACCACAGTACAATGATCACAACTAAGAAACATTGGATGAAGGATGAGCAGAACATGGACACATATTCAAAACACATATTCAGAATTAACACTAGCACAATAATATATATTTTTAATTATTCATTGGAAGTGTATGAATGTATCAATGTTTTTATTTTTTGGAGATTTTATTTATTTTTATGTAGAAGAGCTGGGGGACAGGCAACGTGAGGGATGGGTGGATGAGAGGATTCACCAGAGACAGAGTGGGGAGCAAAACAGGCAGATCTAACGGGGGGGGGGGAGGGAGGGAAATGCACGGGACTATGGTGGTGGCACAGCGGTGATTTGGTGATGGGAAACCCGCGGGGATTACAATCGAGATGGAAAAAAAAATGTACAAAATGATGTAAAAATAAACTTTGTAATAAATAAAATTTTAAAAAATGCAAAAAAAAAATCTTATCAATAAAAAAAAAAAAACAACAGGCAGATCTACTGAGATACACTGCTGAGGGAGCAGCGGGTGGGTCAGGAGAGGTCTGCTGTACCATGTGGGTCAGCTCCCTAGCCTGGGATCAAACTTGCTGTAGTGGTTGCCAACTTCATAGTGCTGTGACTTAATCCTTGCACCACCAGGCCCTGGAAAAATACTATTGACTAAAGTAGCAACTTTATTAGATCTCATCAGTTTTCCAACTAATGTCCCTCTTCTGGTTCTTGATCCAATCCAAGACCCCACATTGCATTTAGCTGTCATAGCTCCTTGGTCTCCTCTATGGCACTCACCAGCCTCTTTCATGGCTGTGGCACTGTTGAGAATACTGGGCAATTTTGTAGATACTCCCTCCATTGCATTTATGTGATGTTTTCTCCTGAGGAGTATGAAGTCATGCCTTTTCTTCACAGACTACTACATAGATGGTGTGCTCTTTTATGTTGTGTGAGGTGTCATGCATTAGGGAGATGTGTTGTCAATATATCTTACTACAGATGATGTAAACCTTGATTACCTGGCTGAGGCGATGCCCTTGTCTTCTAACTGCCCATTTTCTATCATTCAAAGCTTGTGATTGGTGCAGATGTGACGCCTAGAACAGCAGCACTCTAGCATGGGTGGGAATGAAGGGAAAAGTCTTCCTGACCATCTATCCACCGCTGCCACAGCAGGTGCCATGGAGAACGGGGCTTTCAACAGAGGCCAACAGGAAGGAGCACAAGACACAAGCAAGCTGACAGGAGTTATGAGATGGCCTCTGAGAATTCACTGTCAGACACAAGGAGTCAGGAAGTAACATGAGGGGGACCCTCCCTCCCAGACCACGAGAAGTTGACGCAAAAGTGTTTTGGAGATTTCTTTCTAATTTTCTGCTTTTACTTCCCTTCGTCTTCTGCTTGTTTTTAGTTTTCTTAACTATGCCATCTACACATAACTGATCTCTGATTCTATAAAGTCCTGAAAAGAATATTTCTCTACTGCCTTGGTATAATTACTTTAAATTAATTTCTGTAAGTCGTCACAAGTAACAGCAGTCCCTCCAGCCACTTACTGTCATCCATCTGCCCCTGGAGGCAGACGGGGATCTGAAGGACAAAAACCACTCAGTCCCAGAGATAACACACGAACCAATATTGTTTCTTTTTTAAATTGAGATATAATTCACATTCTAAAAACTCACCCTTTTAAAGTACACAATTCAGTGGAGTTTAATATATTTACTAATAGTCTAAATCATCACTAACTCCAGGATCTTATCACCCCAAAGGAAATCTCTTACCTACCCTACCTCCTGCTAATCTACTTTCAAATTCAAAAATGAATGTGCCCATTTAATTCAAGTTACTTTGCTTGTTTTATTAAATTTATTTATTTTCTTACATTGTTATTTAGTTTTGGACCATACTTGATTTCTCCCCAGAGATGTGGTTCTTTCAGTTCTCCCTCGACTGTGGTGGGAGATCACCATCAATCAGCACCTATGACCCATCGCCACGGTCCCTTGTCTCGGTCCCTCTTGCTCCCTGCACCTGCTGTCTGCCTGCCTCAAATCTACGGCCAGCTTGCAAACCGCGTCTTTTTCTTGACCCTTTGTTCAGTTTCTCTATATTCTACATGTAAACGACAACTTCCCATCACTCTCTCTCTCTCTGACTTATTTCATGTAGTATAATCCCTACTAGTTCCATCCGTGTTGCGCAAATGGCATGCGTTTATCTTTTTTGATTGCTGAGTAGTTGAAACAAGATACTTTTGATCCCAAGTAATAATAATCAAGATGATCTTCATTCAGTTAACTTAGGAGACACGCACACACAAGATTTGACTTTCACACCTCCTCACCTTCTCTTTTGAGGCTCTGCACTCCCTGTTCTGCCCCAACCCCCAAACTGTGTTTCAGATGTGACTTACCTGAATTTGTCTTTTGTTACGGTTAAACTTACCTACCCTTCTCTTGTCTATGAAAACCACATTGTGTTCTGTGTGTGTGAGGTTATGTTGCAGGCAAGATTTATATCTGCTAAGGTGTTAAGTAACAAATTCACATTTTAACAGAGAACTTTGAGAGTCTTAGTCTTAGCTAGCATGACAATATGACCCAGTTGGTTGGAGACTCTTCTAGTTCACGTCTGTTGCCCTGGTTTTATTATTAAATAGCATCCCTTTCTCTCTCAAAAGTGTCCTAGTATGGGTATTAAATCATGTGGTCACCCAATTTTAATCAAAACAAATGAATAATCATGGTACACCTGTTTGACATACCAACAGGAAAATGAAATCAGATAAGTGAAATCTCAATGTTCCTCAAATCAGCCCTTCATTAACATTAAAAGTGTAACTTCACCAACCTGTAGGAATCAGGTCTTCATCTACTGGCAAAAAAGCATCAGCTTCTATAGTGACTTCATGGTCATATATATTTGAGGAACCCTGGGGAGGAAAAGATAAAGAAAGAAAAGATTTAATGTTTAGCCTTATTTTATGTATTTGCTTTATTAGTTCATTTTTTATACATTTATTTTTATTTGTTTAATGCGTACAAGACCTGGGGTGTAAGCCAGAGGTGGGGGGGGGGTGAGAAGATTTACCAGAGACCCAGTGGGAAGCAGAGCAAGGAGATCTACTGAAATACACTGCTGAGGGGAGCAGCGGGCCAAACAGAAGTCTGCTGTGCCATGTGGGTCAGCTCCCTGGCTGGGGATCGAACTCATGTGGCAGATGCTGGAGATAGCTTGATAGCTGAGACTTTAACCCTTGTGACACCAGGAAGACCCTGATTTATAACTTCATGTTTTCAGGCATTGACAGAAACTTAGAAATCCCATTTCACCTCTGATTAACATGTGGATTAAAATATTAGGTACAGGTAGACAAGAACTCAAAATAGCAGCTGGTAAATTTGGAAGAAGATTTCAATTGGGAAACCAGTGTGTACTTTCTTTTCTTTTTTTTTAAAGATTTATTTATTTGTGCATACAGAACTGGGGTACAGGCCAGAGGCTTAGGGGTGGCGAGAGGCTTCACCAGAGACAGAATGGGAAGCAGAACAGGCAGATCGACGAAGTACACTGCTGAGGGGAGCAGCGGGCAGGTCAGGAGAGGTCTGCCGTGCCATGTGGTCACCTCCAGGGCAGGCGGGAATCGAACTCATGTGGAAGTGGCTTTAGCTTCTTAGTCTTAGTCCTGTGCTTTAACCCGTTGCACCACCAGGGAGGGCCGTACTTTCTTTTCTAAATGGAATTATGAAGCTGAAAATTCAGTGAAAACAGTAACTTTAAACGTTGGCTCATTAGCAAATGGCCTTCTTCCACTCTTCTCATGTGCCTTGATCATAAGAACAAGGGCTGGTGACCTGGAAGGTGCTGCTGATGGCCAAGGCATCACGCCCAGGCTTGCAAGAAGTGGGCTCTCTGTCACCCCTGCTGTGGCCCTGCTCCCTCCAGAACACCCACTCCTTGACATGTGACAGAAACCCAGGAGTCAGAACTGGGTCCCCTTCTGGTCAGTGATCTGAAGACCTACAGTCTAGTTGCATCTCTTGCTTAGGGCTCTAGGGATGTCTCTTGGTGTCCTAGAAACTCATTTCCTTGGGTGTAAAACTGGACTAATGATGGCCCTCCATTGTCCAGGCTCTGGGGAGGAACAAATTTAGTAAAGATATGTTGTGCTTCTTATGAACTAGAAAACAGACATGTACCTTTCTAAATAAAATGATTATTATTTATTTTTTAAAAGATTTATTTATTTATTCATACAGAACTGGGGTACAGGCCAGAGATGCAGAGGGTGAGAGGATTCACCAGGGACAGAGTGGGGAGCAGAACAGGCAGATCGATGAAGTACACTGCTGAGGGAAACAGCGGGCGGGTCAGGAGAGGTCTGCCACGCCATGTGGATCTCCTCCGGGGTAGGCGGGAATCAAACTCATGCGGAAGTGGCTTAAAATTCTTAGTGCTGTGCTTTAACCCGCTGCACCACCAGGGAGGGCCCAAAATGATTATTTTTTATGAGTAATAGAAGCATATTTTAAAACCTCATAGCAGAAGATGTGGGAAGGGAAGCAGACAAGCCTTTTGCTTAGTGAGTATTCAAAAACAAAGTAAGACCTTGTGATTTTGCCCCAAGGACAGAATTTGAGAATGTCTGGAGATAGTAGGTGGCCATCTCTGGGGGTGGTAACACTGCTGGTCTCTGCTGGGAAGATGCCATGAGTTCGACTACACATGCTACAATGTACAGAACAATCTTCCCACCCTTACAACAAGGAATTATTTGGCTCAAAATGTCAGTGTTGCGAACCGCTGAGAAACCCTGAGCTAAGCTAAATGGAAGGGTTATTTGGTTCCAAGGAGCAATCAAGGAGAGGCTGTGGGCTACCTGGAAACAGATTCTGCACCCAGAAAGACTCAGGACACATAATCAAATAGAGTTGTCCTGAGGATAAAGGCCAAGACCAAGATTTTAAAGACCATGAGAATCTATGTCCAGACCTAACAGAAATTGGCTTAATTGCACTATGAGTAGGCTTGTGTGAAGAACTATGATTCTCTTGTATTTGCCCAGTGACAGTACATGATTGGGAGGGGTGGGGTGGGTGGGCAGAGGTCAGGGCAGAAGCCTCTCCTTCCTCCATGCATTCCACCTCAGCCACTTCTTGGGCCACTCTTTTGACCTAGGAAGGCAGGTCCAAAAGGGGACAGGGCCACATCCCTGCCTGAGCAATCTCAGCATAGGGGATGTCTCTCCTGAAAGGCTCTCCTTCCCGCCTCTCATGTCTCTGAGGTACTGACAGT
Source organism: Condylura cristata (assembly GCF_000260355.1). Lineage (NCBI taxonomy): Eukaryota > Metazoa > Chordata > Mammalia > Eulipotyphla > Talpidae > Condylura > Condylura cristata. Next base: position 19,622,624 of record NW_004567121.1, read on the forward strand.
ACCGAAGAGGCCTCTGGGACCGACCAGAACAAAAATGAGGGGAGGGACTTTGGGGCTGTTTCCTTGATCTGTTTGTTCAGTGCTCATACCAGTGCTGAGTGCTGTTCCATTGTGTGAATAGAACTCTTCCTTGGTTACCACAAGATAAACCCATTGTAAGCTGAAAATATCCTAAGCCAAAAATGCATTTAACACACCTAACCTCCACGGCACCTTAGCTTACCCAGGGCAACCTTACCTGGCTCAGAACACTTCCACTAGCCTACAAAAGGGCAACATTATTTAACATAAAGCTGATTTTATAATAAGCTGTTGAAAAGCTCATGGAATTTACTAAAAACTGCACTGAGCGTGAAAAACTATCAACAGAGTGTCAGTTATTTGCCCTTGTAACAGCATGGCTAACTGGCGGAGGCTTGTTTCTGCTGCCAGCATCATGAGGTAGTATGGTACTGAATATGGCTAGCCCGGGAAAAGATCAAAATCCAGAAATACCTGCCACTCCACATCTCTGTAAGATTAGAAGGGTGGAGGATTCCGGTCAGGAGGTAAATGGAAACTGCCTCAGTGAACTGTCATTGGCAGAGGTGACACTTCATGCACAATTTCTCTTTTTATTTCTGAATCTAGCCCTGCCCCACAGATTCCCCCAATTATAAAACAAGATGTACACAAAGTATACATAAATGTGGCAAAAGTATACCAAAAAATGGTAAATAGTAAAAAACCAGCATAATCTACCACCTGCTTAAACCATTTATTATTTGTCTATTTCTGTCAAGTTTCTGTCTGACCCTATTTTTATAAGAGGGGTTCTTTCATGCATTACTGCAGACATGTTTTCTGGCTGGACATGTTTTGGCTTTTAGTTTACCTTTAAGGTCTCAAGTAGGATGGGGAAGGTCTTGAAGATAAAGAAAAAAAGTGAAGGGAGAACTTTCACCTCATAGTAGGAAATCACGCCCAAAGTGTTCAAGGATAGTGGACAATGCGTAGCTGAGATAACCCACTAGCTTACTGTAGCTAACGTTTTTATTCTATCTCATATAGCACAGTAAATGATTTCCATGAAGAGGGAATGGGTGGGCGCAGCACTGCAAACTAGCAGTTTGATCTGTAGCCCCGGAGGTGACCACATGGCGCGGCAGACCTCTCCTGACCCACCTGCTGCTCCCCTCAGCAGTGTACCTCAATGATTAGCCTGTTCTGCTCCCCGTTCTGTCTCTGGTGAATCCTCTCACTGCCCCACACCCCTGGCCTGTACTCCAGTTCTGTATGCATAACTAAATAAATTAAAAAAAAAAAAAAAAGAGGGAATGGGTGATGTCAGCAAACACGCCATGAACTCCAATCACTCTGAGGTGCCATCTTAAGTGTCTTTCCACAGAGCTCCTTCCCTGTGCTGGGTTGACTTTACAGTCTTTATCAACAACTTCATAAAGTAGTCAGAGGTAGCTGAAATTGAGAATATGCCCACAACTCTAAGGAAGCTGGGTCTTTTAAATTTAAGTATTTGCACTGTTCTCTGAAGAGTCTGCATGGTCTGCAGATGCTCTGAGGGGAACTGTGTGGGCTGCACAATGACAGCACACAAATACAGACAGACACTGGGTGGGGGGAGGGCCTGGGTCATACACATTTATTTGCAAAGCTCCCTAGGATGGAAAGTGCATTAATAGAAAGCAATTTGGGTGGGTAGGAGTGCAACAGGAGCATCAAAGGTAACTACACATTACATTAGATGAGGAGTCCCTGAAATATCTAGTTATTTGTCTGAGCATGTGAGAAACAGATCAGTGTCTTTCAGGACAATGTACTCACTCTCTCCTCTAGAACTCCATCTACTGATGCTATGTGCCAGCTGATCTGCTGGCAATTTTTTCATCAATTTGGGTGAAGGGGTGACCCCATCACCAGAGTAATTCCATACTGGATTTGGTCTCTCTAGTTTCTCCCATAGGTCATTCCAGAAAGCACCAGAGAGGAGAAAAGAAGCAAATTATATTCCATATTCCAGCAGGGGAGCAAGTTCACTTACCTGACCTGCCAGGTTGAAGTAAGAATGGTTGGTGAGGTTGACAGGTGTGGTCTGACTGGCCTGCGCACGATAGTTGACCACCAGCTCCCCACCGTCCAGCGTGTATGTCACCCAGACTTTCAATTCTCCAGGGTAGCCCTCCTCACCATCTGGACTGACACGTGAGAACTGGACACCATTAGACAGCACTTGAGGGGTCCAGAGGACCTAGAAAAAAGTGTTTTCAAAGCTGGTCAGTCACTCCAGTGTCAAGCTAACTGCCACATTCAATATCAAAGAACTGATTGCAGGAGAGGAGGTGATTAGATGGTTTTGATCAATGGCCTGGATTTAAATTACTCAAAAATTTGTTTATGCCTATAAGTGACTTTTGCTTTTTTTAAAAAAAGATTAAATATTTATGGTATAAGAGCTGGGGTGTAGGCCAGAGGTGGGAGGGGGTAGTGAGAGAATTCACCAGAGACAAAGTGAGGAGCAGAACAAGCAGATGTACTGGAATACACTGGAATACAGCGGGCAGGACAGGAGAGGTCTGCTGTGCCACATGGGACACTCCCTGGCTGGGATGGAGCTGGTGGTGCCTGCTCATAGCTTCCTAGTGCTGAGACTTAACCCCTTACACCTACCAGTGAGTCCCTAAAAGTGACTTTTGGGAGAAAAAATTTTTTTGCTCTTACATACTCTCAATTCCTACATGCCCCCTTTTTAAATTTATCTGAAGTACTTTCTTCTTTTTCTTTAATTTTTTAAAAATCTTGGCACCTTGTTCTCATAGACATGATATTGTAATATCTGCTAAAAGTATTAAAAATAATCTACATAAATCAGCCCTTTCTCCTGGGGCTAGAAATATTTGTAAAAACACTGAAGTTCTCTATGTTCTCTGGGCAGAGTTCCAAGTAACTCAGAGGCACTTGCTCCATGAGGAAGCATTTCTAGCTTCTAAGTCAAGAGTCCTGATTTGGGCCCCTCGCCCCCTCACGCGGGGGAGGCATTGTTCCCTCTTGCTGACACCAGTTTCCAGTTCCTGTTGGGACTGACCCTGGGCAGTGTGGGTTGGAAAGGATCTGGCACAGAACTGACATACCAGGTGTAGCAAAAATATTGGCCATTATTAAAAGGGACTCGGGGCCCTCCCTGGTGGTGCAGCGGGTTAAAGCACAGCGCCAAGAAGCTGAAGCCACTTCAGCATGAATTCGAATCCCTGCCCCAGAGGTGACCACATGGCGCAGCAGACCTCTCCTGACCTGCTCCCCTCAGCAGTGTACTTCGTCCATCTGCCTGTTCTGCTCCCCTCTCTGTCTCTGGTGAATCCTCTCACCCCCCTGCAAACCCTCGACCCCACACCCCAGTTCTGTATACATAAGTAAATAAATCTTTTTTTAAAAAAAGAGCCTTGAATGCCGAGAAGAAACCTCTCGAGGGCCGCCTTAAATACCCCAGCTGCAAGTTTATGTTTGAAACCTTCGGGCTCAGTGAGTTTCTTCTTTGCTGGACCCGGTGTTGCCTTAATGCACACACAGGCCACAAGCTCAGGGCGACTCTGACTGTTGCAATCCCTTCACCTTTTCCCATCTTGCAACCACATGTGAGATTGTAAGACTGAACTTTTGGTGTTAAGTTAGTAAAATGATCTGTCCTAGTTGTGGTTCCTTTCTACTTTGAGACCTCTACTACTTTTCACAAGACATCTCAATGTGTTTTTGTATAACTTATCCAACAAACAGTGATGACTTTACGGCTTAGCAACTATTGTGGTGTTGAAATCTTTGGGACTAAATAATGTTATTTCAGAAAAATTAAAATTTAGAAGCCAAGAACAAAAGTCTCGATTTGGAAGCTGGGCTTGTTTCTGGTTCCCTGTATGACTGTGGGTATTAGAACAAAAGATCTTGAAACTTGCTTGTTTTTCTAGAAAATACTGTCTTCAGAGTGGCAAAACAAACATAAAGAAGAAAAGTTTTCTAAAAGCTTTTTGCTTTCAGAAATAGGGACTCATCTTGTATTAACGTAGTGGTTCACCACAACTTTGCTTTAGGGGCCCCACGTTACGCTTCTAGGGAAGGGAAAGCCAGTATCTACTGAGTGTCTATTACAAGCAAGGCACTTTGCTAGAAGCTTCACACACACACAGAGCTAACTTAAAGACAGGTACCACTGTTTGTATTTAATGATGATCAGAAAGGAGGATTTGTGCCTATTCCCTCACTTTATACAATCAGAGGGCAAGGTGACCCCCCAGGTCCCTAGTACTTTAGGGAAGCCCAGGAATCACCCAGTAAAGGAGCCTGTGCAGTCACAAGACCACCCTTAGTGAAGTGCCTACCAGCCACTGACCAGGTACTTTGCATAAATCATTTTATAAGGTAAGGGATTGAAGCAAATTCCATCTTGGGTTGTCAAAACTTCTGAATATGTCATATTTCATATGATCCCCCATAATTCTCATCCCCATTTGATTGGTGAGCAAACTCAGTTCAGTGGTGTTAACTTGCCCTTGTCCACCGTCCACATCTCAGGGCTCTTTCATACTTCATGCGTGTTGTTCAAAATGAAAACAAACCCCAAAAGACTATATTTAAAGACCACATGTAGTGGGTGACAGAGCTAGGATTCAAACTTGGGTCTGAGAGTCTATACTCTTCCACAGTTTAGTTTCAGTGAGTATTATGTCTGACTCTCCATTTTCAACAGAAGTGTTGAGGCTAAACACTGTTATTCCCGGGCCCTCCCTGGTGGCGCAGCGGGTTAAAGCACAGGACTAAGAAGCTAAAGCCACTCCCGCATGAGTTTGATCCCTACCCCTAGAGGTGATCTACATGGTGTGGCAGACCGCTCCTGACCTGCCCGCTGCTCCCCTCAACAGTGTACTTCATCTTTCTGAGTACTCTATTCCCCACTCTGTCTCTGGTGAATCCTCTCACCTCTCACCACCCCTGTGCCTCTGGTCTGTACCCCAATTTTGTATGCAAAAATAAATAAATCTTAAAAAACAAAACAAAACTGTTATTCCCTTAGACTTGAAAGACAGCAGCATCTGTGGGCTATGGGAGTGGCCTGCCCACCTACTCCTGACTGGCTTGGAGCACTCTTTTTTTTTTTTTTAAAGATTTATTTATGCATATAAGAACTTGGGTATAGGGCAGAGATGTGGGGGTGAGTGGATTCACCAGAGACAGAATGGGGAGCAGAACAGGCTGAAACACACTGCTGAGGGGAGCAGTGGACGAGAAAAGAGAGGTTTGCTGTGCCATTTGGGTCACTTCCCTAGCTGGGGATTGAATTCATGCTGCAGTGGCTGATGAGAGCTTGATGGCACCGATACTTTAACTCTTGCACTACCAGAGAAACCCTGGCTTGGATCTTTCTTATTGCTGTTGCATTTGCCAGGAAGGGGAGCTCAGCAGGAGTGGAGGTCTGTACCTTCTCCTACAGTGAAAGCAGCTGCTATCTGAAACAAATTCACTGACCTTAGTAAAAAATTAATTTTGCACTCTAATTATCTCCCAGAAAAGTTGAACTTTCAAGACACTTTAAATATAAACACTGGCTTATGTGTGATTAAAAACAAAGCAAGAATTCCTCAAATAGAAAATTTTAGAAATACAATATTGGAATACTACCTTATTTTTCCTTTTTAGGACATAATGCAAAGATTGATGTGTAAACCAATATTACCAGATCAACATAATTCATGGGAATTATAATCTGTATTCATGGGAGTATGCTCTGAGCCTGTTCCCTATGAAAATTTCCAAATTTGTATCTCTTATTTCTTGTACCTGCTTATTTCATTTCTGGTCCTGTCATTTTATTCAAAATTCATCTTTTAAAACAACATGTTAATATAAATGGAGAAGTGTGTACACACACACACACATGCCTGCAAGCCACCAATTACACATTAATTGTTGAGATCAAATGCAACAAGTTCATCTGATGGTGCCGGGATTACTCTATCTAGACCCACTGTCTAGAGACTGTTAGTGCTTCCATTACAAGGTTCCATATCCTTTATCATCCCTCTCTGGCCTCTTGCATAGTTATTCTCACCAATATCCACTTACTGAATAAATAAAATGCTAGTTTTCCACTGAGGGCAGTTTAAAATCCCACTTCCCCAGGTGCTGTTCATTTGTCCAAACCCATTTCTAATAGCACACCACTAATACCAATATTATGAGACGTGTTGTAGCCCCCTGGTCACCCGTATGTTAGGGTCTGGCTCCTTCACCCTAAATCTCAAGGATCTAAATCTCACAGTGTCTTACTGTGCTCTATGGTTCACTGAAGTGGCTCAGGAGGCATTGAAAGACACGTGTACTCCACAGATGGCTATGTTCCTGTGGCACATACATGTTGAGCAACATTACAGGAAACACAGTAGGAGAAAAGAGGGAACAGGAACAAGGTGCTAGAAACTCTTCTGCACTCCCTGTCCAATCAGAGCCAGCCCTAACTTCCTCTGGCTGGGGTTTGCCCACAAGCCTGACATATTCCAGAAGCCCCCTGCCTTCATGCCTCCTTGGTGTGAAGAGACCGTTCAAGGAGAAAACGGGTACAGCTCAAGCGGTCTGGGGAGATGCCACAAACAGAAAGAGGCAGGGCAGAGAAACCGAGGGACCAACTTCCTTCACCAGGACCGGTGGTGGTTACAGGCAAACAAGAAGCGGTGGTGATCTCTAGCTGCCTAGGATCTTGTCTAGGAAGAAACCTGGGTGGTATAATTTAAAGGAACATTAACTAAAATTATCTTCCTCATAATCTGAAACTAGACTACCAAGAAAGCCAGTAGGGATACCCTATTGACTCCCTCCAGGTAGGAAGCAGAAGGCCAGGCTGTCTACCTCAGGGAGAAGCACGGCAATCAGTTTGCTCTCCTCACTTGTTTTTTCAGGGATTCAGTTGGGGAACAGGAGTTTTAATGTAGAAAGCGGGGCCAGAATCAGAGGTAACTCTGAGGCATGAGGCACTCCAGTGGAAGAGTAAGCCTGGATGTGGTGCCATATTGCGTGGGTGTGTTGGCTGGGGGTGCCAGCCATTCTAGTGCAGAATGAGACCTTTGTTCCAGGCAGTCGACGTAGAGTTCTGTGGCCTTTCAGAGTTTCAGATTTCTCATTTGGAGAGAATATAGGGTTTTAGTAAGGTTTACAGATAATATATTAAAACGCCTTTTGTGGGGAGTGATAGGTACCATTTTGAATCCATTTTCCTATTGTACCGACGGGCAACCTGATTCCTTGGTCTCAACACTGTGCAAAAATTGTTCCCTGTTTCTCCTAAGTCGAAATCCATTGATTTTTTTTTTTTTTAAATAATCTGCCTGTTATAGTCAGATAAGCTAGAGAAGGATGGGTCCTGGAACAGGTCCAGTGAATCTGCTCCTCAGAATTACCTTTCTCCCTATATCATCTTATAAGCTCTTGCCCCAGGGTTAAGGACCAAGCCTCGTAAACAGAGGTATGCTTGCAGTACCTGAGTAGGGTGCCCAGGGGGAACTTGTCGATGCCCCGGACTCACCTTATCAAACCCTCTGACTCCGCCATGCAGACTGTTGGGTGGTCTGTTAAGGGGTAGCTTGTACTCCTTCCCGTCCAACGAGAAGGTTCCTTTGGCAATTCGGTTGGCCACTCTGCCAATCACTGCTCCAAAGTAGGGCTGCTTCTGGAGGTACCCTGCAAGGACAGAGGACGGCACTGTTTATTAAGACTTCATACCAAAGGTGAGGTTCACACTGCTGCCCACCTCTTTTTCAGAGGGGATGCTGCAACTAATAAAAAATAGATATATCCCAGTCATTGTGGAAGCACAGAAAAAATGGTGTTCTTCACATACAGTCTTTTCCCTTTCCAAAAGGAATGTTTTTTTGTAAACATTTTTAAAGGATATTATAAAATGCATAGAAGAAATTTAAACCATCCTAATTCATCACTAAAGGGATGTTTACCCTTCCCTAATGAGTTTACACACAGATGTACTTTATTTCTTCTTTTTTATAAATTTGGGGTATTAGTATATACATGCTACTTTTTTTCTAGGCCAGTCAATTTCCTTAACTAAAAATCATATTGAAAGGAAACTTATTTATCTTTCTCTTTTTACTTTTTTTTTTTTAAGATTTATTTATTTATGCATACGGAACTGGGGTACAGGCCAGAGGTGTGGGGGTGAGAGGATTCACCAGAGACAGGGTGGGGAACACAACAGGCAGATGGACAGAAATACACTGTTGAGGGAGCAGAGGGCAGGTTAGGAGAGGTCTGCCGCGCCATGTGGGTCAGCTCTAGGGCTGGGGATCGAGCTTGTGCTGCAGTGGCTGTAGATAGCTTCATAGTGCTGCAGTTTAACCCCTTGTGCCACTGGGAGGGCCCTCTTTTTACTTTTTAAAATCCTATATTTAATCCATGAAAATAACCTTTAATGAAGGTTAAATGACGCACAGGAGAATGGGTTTCTCAGAGGGAATCCAGGAAGCCTAATTAAGTCTGAATTTCAGATAAGCTATGAATAACTTTTTAAAAGTTTATTTAAAGATCTATTCACCCATGCATCCAAGAACTGGAGTACAGGCCAGAGGTGTAGGGGGTGAGAAGATTCACCAGGGACAGAGTGGAGAACAGAACAGGTGGATTAACTGAAACACACTGCTGAGGGGAGCAGCAGGCGATACAGGAGAGGTCTGCTGTGCCATGTGGGTCACCTCACTGGCTGGGGATTGAACTCATGCTGCAGTGGCTGCAGATAGCTTCGTACCTTTACCACCTTGCACGACCAGGGAGGGCTCTATGAATAACTTTTTTTTTTTTTTAAAGATTTATTTATTTGTACATACAGAACTGGGGTACAGGCCAGAGGCTCAGGGGCGGTGAGAGGCTTCACCAGAGACAGAGTGGGGAGCAGAACAGGCAGATCGATGAAGTACACTGCTGAGGGGAGCAGCGGGCGGGTCAGGAGAGGTCTGCCACGCCATGTGGTCACCTCCGGGGCAGGCGGGAATCGAACTCATGCGAAAGTGGCTTTTAGCTTCTCAGTGCAGTGCTCCAACCCGCTGCGCCACCAGGGAGGGCCATGAATAACTTTTTAAAGTAAGTTTATTCCTTCTATTATTACACTTTAGACATACTTACATTTAAAATCTTTAAAAATATTTAACATCTTTTTCAAATTCAAATTTAACTGGGTTTTCTGTGTTTTTATTCGTTTAATCAGCCAAGCTTCATAAACAAGAAAACCTGTCTCTGGTGAATCCTCTCACCTCCTGCACCTCTGGCCTGTACCCCAGTTCCTATGTGTATAAATAAATAAATCTTTCTATTAAAAAAAAAAAAGATGAAAACCCTCTTACAATTCTCAACTTCTTCCTGTGATAACCACTGCTAACACTTTGTTTTCCGCTTTTTATAAACACTTCCAATTGTGTTTTTCTACAGATTTAAACACACATCCAAACATACAAACAGGTTCTCCCTGGTGGCATAAGGGGTTAAGTCTCAGCACTATGAAGCAATCCACAGCCACTGCAGTACCATTTCAATCCCTGGCCACAGAGCTGACCCTTATGGCACAGCAGACCTCTCCTGCCTCACCTGCTGCTCCCCTCAGCAGTGTATTTCAGTCAATCTGTCTGTTCTGCTCCCCACTCTGTCTCTGGTGAATCCTGTCACTCTCCCTTCCCCCTCACCTCTAGCCTGAACCCCAGCTCTTGCATGCATGCATAAATAAAATGAATCTTTAATATAAAAAACATTTGCAAACACACACTCTACATAGAGAATCATACTTTACACGCTGATTTGTGACTTTTTATCTGTCAGATGTCTTCCAATCTCTCTGAGTGATTACCTATTCCTTTGGATGGCTACATGTATACTGGTAAGCATAAACTGGGGGCTATTCCAGGGTTTTTCTTTAAATTCCTCCGTTAGAATCCTCTAGTTTTGATTATAATGGCAGAGAGTAAGGTTTGGAGGTATATTATTTTTACTATTATCATCAAGACAACTTTCTACTCTCTTTTTTGCTCAGATGTTCTCAGAATTCCTTCCCCCTTCGTTGGAGCTGGATTCACCCCAACTGCTATGAATCAGGAGACCAGGATTCAAGCTTATGATCTATGTTTAACTAGAATATGGACCCTGGACTGATTGGCTACTCATCGGTCACAAGTTTCCATGATTCAACTGGATGGGCAAAAGTAAAACATTAATCATTCTCTTTCAGGCCCTTTCTGGTTCCCTTTCTTGCTGACTTGCAGGTTTCCTCAGAGGCCTCCCCATGGGCTATTAGAGTTAACATTACCAAGCATGACCTCAGTCTCAGCCACTTTCTAAAAGTAACTAACTTCACTGATACAATACTTTCATGAGGTAGCCACCATTACTACCCTCCTTTTGGAAGCAAAAGACAAAAGGTTAATTAACTTGTCTTAAAATACACAGCTAGGAAGGGGATTCACAACAGGGAAGGGAACAACACAAGGGAACTGGAGATGGTTCATGGGCGATATGGTAGTAAAATTATGGGTGCTACAAAATGTAAAAAGAAAAAATTAATTAATTCAAAAAAGACACAGCTGGTTAGAGGCAGACTCAGGATTTGATGGGGCTGGCTGGCTCCCAGTACACAAGGCTTTCTGGGTAACTGACATGAGTACTATCCCTTGGCACAAGTCAGGCTGATCTCTCTGCCAGCATCCATCTTTTTACCTACTAAGCTTTGTTTGAAGCTATACCTTTTTTTTTCTTTTTATTCATACAGAACTGGGGTACAGGCTAGAGGTACAGGGGCAGTGAGAGGATTCACTGAGCAGAACAGGCAGATTGACGAGGTACACTGTTGAGGGGAGCAGTGGCCAGACAGGAGCCGGCTGCAGCGCCATGTGGATCACCTCCGGGGCTGGGGATCGAACTTGCACTGAAGCGACTGCCAACAGCTTGCAGTGCTGGGTCCTAACCGTTGAGCCACCAGGGAGGGTCACCTGAAGCTATACCTTTAACGTCCCTTTTGGGTAACTAAAAGGAGACCCAGAGGGCCAAACACTCTTTTCTTGATTTTTCTGTTTAGTAGTTTTTAAACATTTTACATTAACAGCAAGTTGAGCAGAAGATACAGATTTTACCCAGAGTTTCCTCTGCTGCCCCCCCCCATGCATAGCTTCCCACATCATCACCCCCCACCACTGTGGTATGTTGATAACAATAGAGGACCTACTTTGACATGTAATTATCCCTTAAAGCCCATAGCTCACCAAGACTCACTCTTGGTGCAGTACATGCTGCGGGTTTGGATGATGTAGTGACACGTACCCACCATTATTCTATCACACAGACTAGTTTCATTTCCCTAAGTCTTCTGTGTTCTGCTTATTTATCCTTCCCTTTCCTTCCACCTCTGATCTTTTTTTTTTAACCTTTTTTTTTTCTTTTTTAAGATTTATTTACTTCTGCATACAGAACTGGGGTACAGGCCAGATGTGAGGAGGGGGATGAGGGGATTCACCAGAGTATAGAGTGGGGAGCAGAACAGGCTGCTGGACTGAAATACACTGCTGAAATAAGACAGGGGAGGTCTGCCATGCCATGTGGGTCAGCTTCCTTGCTGGGGATCGAACTTGTGCTGCAGTGGCTGCGAATAGCTTCACAGTGCTGTGCTTTAACCCACTGCACTATCAGGTAGGGCCCCTCACCTCTGATCTTTTTACTATGCAATAGCTTTGCTTTTTTTGGAATGTCTACAGTTGGACTCATACAATGTGTCACCTTTTCCCGATCAGTCTTCTGCTTAGTAATATGCATAAGATTCCTCTGTCTTTTATGACTTGATAGCTTATTTACTGTTAGCACTCAATGATATCCCATTGTCTCTATGCACCATCCATCTACTGAAAGACATTTTGTTTGCTTCTGAGTTTTGGCATTGCTATAAACATCCATCTGTAGGTTTTTGAGGGGACATTCATCTTCTACTCCTTTAAGTAAAGACCTCAGATCTGGTATGACTGTTGCATCATGTGGTTAGAGTATGTTTAGTATTATAAGAAACCCCTAAGCTGTGTCCCACAGTGGTTGTACCATTCTGGACTCCCACCAGCAATCGTGAGAGTTACCATCGCTCCACATCCTCTGTAACATTTAGTGCCGTAGTACTCGATCTAGTGATTCTAATAGAGCTTGTTCCTGTTTTGATTTACAAGTCCCTGATAACATATAATGTGTGTTTTTCAGGATCTCAAAAATGTTAAGTGGAATTTTTATCTAAAAATTCTCCAGCTATATCTATTTTTGACTCAGAACTTGATTCATTCAACAAGTGTACCCCAAGCTTCTATTTTTATGCCAGCCATAGGCAGGCATCAGAGACAAAGACAAATTCAACAAGGCTGCTGTTTTACAGGCTTCAAGAATTCCTCAGAAAGAGCCGCTTTCTGACAACAGCCAATAAGTTCATAGAAACAAAAATTGTAAAAATAGCATCTTTAGCAATACTAAAAGAACTGAAAGTTAGGCCCTTGATGTAGATGAAGAGTATTTATGGATGAATCCATCCATCACTCTCAATTGTCCTTGAAAAATTCTGCAAGACAACTCTATTTTACACTGTCTTCATGTCACTAAGCTTTTATATCAAATCAGAACTACAAAAAGTGACAGCCCCCAAACTGTGAATAGGTCATGACTGAAAAGTTGGTATTTAAATGCAGAAAACACCGCTTTCCATGAAAAAGGGCAAAACTTGTAGGTCAACCCATAAATGTGGATTTAACTGAACCAATCACTGACTTGGGATGTAAGGTCAAAAATAAGTATTGCAGGGCTCTCCCTGGTGGTGCAACAGCACCATGAAGCTCTCAGAAGCCACTGAGGCACAAGTTCGATTCCCGGGCCAGGGAGCTGACACACACATGGTGTGGCAGAGTGCTTCTGACCTGCCCGCTGCTCCCCTCAGCAGTGTATTTCATTTGACTGACCTGTTCTGCTCCCCACTCTGTCTCTGGTGAATCCTCTCTCTCTCTCTCTCTCACACACACCCCCCACACCTTTGGCCAGTACCCCAGAACTTCTCCTATAAAGGCACCTTGAACATCTGCTGTATTAAACTTAAGCCTGTAAACTGGTCCCCTTTCCTCCGCCCCTCATATATACTCAGGCTTTCTGAAAGCATTAAGTTTACTTTTTCCATAATGGCTCTCATGGCAGTTATAGCTGGTGTTTTGTGGTATCTGGGGAGAATAAGAAAGGGAAGGAGTCACATTTACTGTATGAGTAGGTTGTTTATACCTGTGGCTTTTAATCAAATATTCTCATTACAGGTTCTGAAGGAAATCAGTGACTTTAGGTAGAACATGTAGATGAAAAACATTTCAAATATTTTAAATACCAAAAATGATTGAAATATTCATAGGAGGCATTACTGGTGTTTTAGGCTATACGTATAAGATCATATGATTTATCTGTTTACAATTCTACAGCAGAAAGAATTCACTTTCCCGGGGAGAAACTGAATCATTCTGACCTCTGGTCATGGCCATGATCCAAAACAGTTTATATAATCTACCTGAGAAATTGGAGAGAATTCACATCTCACCTAGCAGTTAGAAAAGACTGTGTCTCATGGATAATCCATGCTTAACTCTTTCTGGTGACTCAAAATATGGTGATATCAGGATAACTGCTTGTTCTACCATGTCTTGTTGCTTTAAAACATTTACCTCAAAAATTTTATTGAAATTTGAGTACTCATTCTAAAAGAATATACAATGAAAATTAAGTCTCCTTCCTACCCCTGCACACTAGAATCCTTTCTTTAAGACAACCACTGTTGCGTTTCTTAACATGAGTTAACACACCCTAGAACTGATCAAAATAGTAGCAGAGTACCGTCTCATTCTATGATGAATGAGAGGATTAGGTTTCCTGTTATGACATATATGAAGTCTTCTTTATCTCTGGCAATATTAAAAGAATCTATGACAACCTGAAAGATGGCCTTTAAAGGAAATAAGGAGTTACTTGCAATAACCTCAAAGATGGCTACATATCTTAATAAATGTCCTTTAAAATAAATATCTAAATTAGAGCATAGGAATGAAAATGTCTACCTTGATCCAGTGCCCAGAAAATTTCAGATTGCTTTGATTCACCTCAGCATTTTGTGAATAGCGTCCTTCCAAAACTGAACCTTCTTTGTCTATTAAGGAACTGGGGCTCCCCAGGCACCCCCCATCATATAAATTCATAGAGATATAGAGATACCATGTGCTTTAAGATCGATATGACTCTTCTATCAGGATGAAAAAATGAAAAGGATTGTGTGTGCACAAGCGTGCGTGCATACATGTGTGTGTGTGTGTGTGTGTGTGTGAGAGAGAGAGAGAGAGAAAGAGAGAGAGAAGGGTGTTACCTCTTGAATGATGATAAGGCAGAAAAGGAATGAGGTGAAAAAGGCAGGTGCTCAGTTTCTCATTTCCAATTCTTTTCTGGTTCTGGAATTCTAGTCCACATATACAATTTTCCTGTCATTCCACTGGGCAATTTTGCACAGTCAAGTAATCTCTTTGTGATTTTGTTTCCGCCTAGAAAATGGTTATGCTACTTACAGAGAGCAGTGACTCAACAAAATGGCTCTAAAGAATTCTCTTTTGTCACTTGTCAACCCCCTTGCCTTCTGACTCTAAAGACAGAGGATATGAACCCCAGCCCTGGAAGTTCTAGGGTATACAGACAAGGGGGGGAAGTGGAGCTGGTATTCCCCATCCTTGAACCTTCCTACTCATGAGTGTCCTGTAATAGCCTTCCTGACATTTCCAATGAAGGTGAGCCCCTTCCCCAAGCCAACCTGTGGAGGCCCCAAGGCAGACAGACGACAGACAGCAAGAAATAGGATTCCCGGAAATATATCCGTTTGTTAAGGAAAAGAGCAAATTTCAGTATCCTTAAGCGAAAACCAACACTCGGTGTTCTGTGACCTCCAACCATAAGCCATGTTACATATATAAAGAACCCAGGGGCAGAAAAACACACCTAAAGGAAAACCTCAAACCTCCTCTTTAGCAGATTTAGTCCACACCCCTGCTACTGAGCAAAGGATATTCGTTCTCCTGCGGCTTCCCTCTACCAGCTTTTTTCAGACATTTTCAGTCTAGCTAACCCACCGTGCATGAGATGGCATAGTGAACATTTTCCTTTGCTCGGCTCAGTCTGCAATTGTGATTATTTATTTATGCAAATACTTGCTAAAGTCTTAGCTCTGTTGGGGGAGGAGGGCTTGTCTGTCTCATTGAATGAGCTTGTGAGTGCATGAATTAGTACTTGATCTTAATTGTCCATGGATTGGGACAGAATAATAAGAGCCCACCCTTGTTGGAAGGAGTCCTTATTCCAGACAATGGATTAATTGTCTGCTTTTAAAATTCAGTTCAAGTTACTACCAGGCAGAGGGTGTGGGCACTAAATAAACCTCGCAGACCAAAGAGGTTAAGCTGTGTGCACCCACTGAGTTAAAGCGATGAGCATTTCTGAGATAACCAGGCCTCAAAGAGTTTGTGATCAAGGAAAAAGGAAGACTTCTGTCTTTGATTTTCCTTCTTCAGAAAGGGCAAGAGGAAGGACCTGGGAGCCACACCCCCTCGAGCCAGCAGTCTCCTTTCGGGCCCTCGCCAAGATTAGGCAGTTCAAAGATCGCTCCAGGGTGGCTGGAATTTTATTTTACTCTCACTTGACCTTTTTAATTAGTTGAGGCCTGCGTGGATAACCAGGGGCCAAATTCTACAGCTATTTCCATTTTGCTTTTTTTCCAAGCACTGGAGCGCAACTCAGTGAATGGGACGGATCCAAGCACTCTGGACCGCCTCAAACTGGGGTTACTTCCCATCGGGCCCGGAAGAGCTGGCAGCCAGATTCCGGGGCGCGTGCGGGGTGTGTCTGGGGCCGTCCGCAGTCCCGGGCAGAGTTCAACCCACCTTCCAACTCCTCAAAGCCGAGCACCACATCAGAGGCTCTGCCCTGCCTGTCTTTGACCTCCAGAGCCGTAATGGTGCAGCCCCAGGAGATGATGTCCACTCTCAGCAGGTCTGATTGCAGCTGGAACTTCTCCACCGTTCCTGCCCCTGAGGGCAGGTCTCCAAACGCGGCCCTGGTCACCGAAACCATGTGGAAAGTTAGGAGAGCACAGGCAAGCCCGGGTAGTTCCAACTCCAGCCGCCAACCAGGAGCGATCAGTCTACTGGAGAAAGGGCGTGACAAAGATCAGACTCCTCCCCTTCCTTGCCTGGATTTAGGGAGTGACCACCCCTGCAAAAAATATCCTCTGGGGCCTTTCCAAGTCATTCCTATTCCTCAGGGTGACAGCGAAGGCAAACTTCCAGCCTGGTTAGCTGTGGTTTCTTTGGCTACCCCTGGAGGCATTGCATTTTGGGAGTGGTAGTTTGGGGAAAGTGACATTGCATTTTGGGGTCTGTAGTCTTTCTAAACCCAGATCCTGAGCTTCAGTATTCTCTACCAGATTCTATTGCCTGAGCTTCTCAATAAGCTATCCACTATTGTCTGACTTTCAGATTAAGTGCTGGAATATGCAGAGCGTTAAAGCGGGAACAGGGAGGCGAGGGGGGCAATTCCCCTCTGATCCAGAGGGCTTTAAAGTGCAAAGGTAGTTTAGGGAACGGGGACATGATTGCCGTTTGTCTGTATACAGCCTGAAAATCCATTCTGTTTATCCCACGGAGTGAAGCCTTAGAGAGGTTCCGAGCGGCAGCCTGAAGAGGGACGTGTCTGATTGGGGCCAGCGCCCGGTTTTTCTTCCCCCAGGACTTTCCGGAAAAGGATCTTGCTATTTAACCCCTCTTGTTCCAGAACTCCAAAGTTCATTTAAGAAAGTAATTAAGTGGGCTCATGTTTATTAAAGTTCTAATAAATGTCAGGTAATGTTCCCTTAATATCTCCTCATCCACAAATAGAAAAAAAAAAAACTTAAAGTACGTATTGTTGGGAAAGGAATGACACAGAGGTCACCAAATAATTGATATGCTTTTGTGTACCTCAGAATTGTCTGAGGACATTTAAAAAATCCCCAGGCCCATCATTGGAATTTCCTGAGTCTGAGTGCAAGGTAAAAAGCTCTAGAACCTGTCTTGTTCACAATGCCTGAAAGTTATTCTGTTGCAGATGACCTCGGACAGATTTTGACTAATCGCATATTGCTCCTCCTCCCAACCAGATGGATGGCAGAGGCCTAAGATAGAGCTACCCTAGGCTTTCATAGATTTGGCAGATAAAATACAAGAGCGTGTTATTTTTTTTTTATTTTTTATTTTTGCTATATCTGGCAACTCTTGCTCATACTGCAAAAGGAAAGGGGGATGGTGCTGGAAGCTCAAAGACCTGTTTTATTCAACCAAGGGAATGCTCAGCCAGGTTTTACCTGACGCTGCTTTGGGTTTGGCTCCTACCTACTTCAGAGGGAATAAACTAGATTGTGTTGCAGGCTGGAAGCACCTATGATTAGGAGGCTTGGGGGATCAAGTTCTGTAATCAGATGCTAATAAACCATAATAACTGTCTCTCAGCCCTATCTGGGTGCCATTTGAATGGATATTTAGCATAAAGCCTCAATTCTCATTCATGAAGCAGGGGGAATTCTGATAACAAAGAAAAAAGGGACTTCAGTGAAGCACAGTGTACGATGTTAAAAAAAAAAAAAGACCATTACAAGCTGCAGCACATTCATTCAATAACCCTTGCTATGCTGCTTCACCAGAAATTCTCATAAACTCTTCAATTCTCATCAGCCCACTTAACATTTATAGCTGATTCATCCACAAGCCTGTCACACGCTGTGTTAGCAAAGTTGTTTTAGAGGCTCTCTGTGAGCAGGAAGTCTGCCTTTTCTTTTCTCAGCCTCCAGTTCTCATTGTTCTGCCAAGCTCATGATGTCACAAAAGTAAGTGCATCTGAGTGGCCTAAGTCAAGCATTACAAGGCGAGATCTTAAAACTCAACTCGGTAAAAAAATGAAACAGCAGGGTGTCTCTCTAAGTTCTACTGTGTACCTTCTTGATTTCATTTTCCTTTTGCTTTGGTACTGCTTCGTGCTAAATCAGCTGACACGCATAGACCTTGATTTTTATTACCCAAATACTCCATTTTCCTAGTCACACAGTGATAGCTAGAGGAATATTTGTGCACTTAAAAAAGTCAAAAGAAAGCCTACATCCAAGTAAAACATTTCCATCCCCAAATTTTGATTACTCCAGAAGCAAGGTAGTGATTTTGAAAATGAAGAATTGTCAGTTTTTTTGAGTTATTTATTTTTATTTTTGGGATGGGACTGAGGATGAGGTTATGGGTAGACGGGCAAGTCAAAATGTTACAGGACAGGGTAGACGGGCAAGTCAAATTGTAACAGTTACAGGTTTCATGGACTCCGCCCCTACTCCAGATGCTGGAACTCCAAATCCCATCAGTACCAAGGAGAAGCACACAGGAACGTTGAGGGTGGAGCTGAGCAGCCAGGTTGGGATAAAACCGGACATGTGGGCTCTGGGGGAGACCTGGTAGCTCGCAGCTGATCGTTTTGGCTCTCAATCGGTTTTCAGCGTGTCAGTGGAGTCCAAGTCAGCAGAACTGGTAGGGCATCCTAGTTAACCTGTGTTTCTCTCCCTCTTTCCCTGGGTTAGTCCTTTACCTTTCTCCTTATAAATAAATCCATTATTTAACCTTTTGAGTGTGTCCATAATACGATTGAATCGTAAGCGCACGGGTGAAGACCCACAGACAGGCAACCCAATTCCCATTGGGGTGCCCTGTAACAAAAATGTTACAGGACAGGGAGAGAGGCACCATTGAACCCCCAAACCTGCCTGACTCTAAATAGGTTCTGCCGTCCACCGCATCAAGACAAAACATATAAGACTTTAATGAGAGGGAACTTTAATACAGTGAGTATACAATACAGGAGACAAAGAATATAATTTCTAAATCTAACAGCCGAAGTTACCCATCCCTTTGTGGGTAAAAGTCCACCCAAAAGGGATTGGTCCCAAGCAAGGCTGGAAAGCCCACCACAAGCCTAAAGCACCTTCTGACCCCGACCCATAGAAAGGGTCAGGCATGGCCAGACAAGTCTGGGAGGAAAAGAGCAAAATCAAAATCAATATAAACACTGCCATAGTCACCTCCCCACGGGTCTCTCCCCACATCTGTTTCAACCAGCACAGGGCCAAGAACCAAGCACGGTGTCTTCATATGTCTCTCTGCTCCACGTGGCTCCCTCAAGTCTCCTCTAGCTCTCCATCCTGCTTCCTTCTTCAGATTCCTTCTCTTCTCTGCTCAGCTCCACCCTCCTTCTGGGTGGGGCAGGAAACCTGGAACTTCCCCTTTTCCTGGGGACCACCATGTTACAAAAGTAGAAACCAAGATAACGTTGCCATGGTCGGCCTCCCCATGTGTCTCTCACCCTCATGCTTCTTCTAGTTGTCTCTATATCTCTCCTCCACACCCCTCAATTCCCTGGTACAATTCCAAAGCCAAGAAGCAAGCGTGCCCCTACCCCTGCCATGTGTCAGTCTTCTCTGCCTCCCTTCATGTCTCTTGAGCCCACTTGCCATGTCATAAAGCTCCGCCAGGCTACTCAGCTCTGCCCCTCACTAGGTGGGACAGGGAGCATGGTGCTTCCCCCTCTTTTGGAGATGTCTCTGTTTCAACCAGACAGTAAGGTATCAGAGTAGACAGACTAAAGAGTAAGTCTCCTTAGATTCTCTTCAACTATGTTGAGTGGGGAGCAGAACAGGCAGATCGACTGAAATCCACTGCCGAAGGGAGCAGCGGGCAAGTCAGAAGAGGTCGGCCACGCCATGTGGTTCCCCTCCCGGGCAGGGAATCGATCTTGTGCTGAAGTGTCTTTAGCTTTGTTGTGCTTTGCTTTAACCTACTGCGCCACCAGGGAGGGCCCCTGTTTCATCAATTTTATGCACAGCACTTTCAAAACAAGCTCATCATCCAACTCCCCTCTGAACTTAATTGTGGCATGTATTTTAGGAGTTCTGGGATGACAACTGGCTTGGGCACATCCTAGGTGTCTGTTATAACAGCAACTTTCAAGAGTCGAAATTCTTTTTGTTCTTGAAGTTATAGACTTGACATAGTGAAGAGGCCAGGGAATGGCATGGCTGAATCTGTGCTAAAATTATGTCAGTAGGCCAGGGAATGGCATGGCTGGTTCTGTGCTAAAATTATGTCAGTAGGTCTTGGTTTTTCTTTTCCAGGTGCTTCTATTTTCTAGTGTGTTTGGCCCTATTTTAAGAACTTCTGTTCTACTTATGATTTCTACTACCCCCAAGTTTATATTATCTTATAGTATAAAACAAATTTCACATTCCCAGTCATATCAACAAAAGTTTCGGTATTCAATCTCTTGATCATATGACC
Organism: Condylura cristata; assembly: GCF_000260355.1. Lineage (NCBI taxonomy): Eukaryota > Metazoa > Chordata > Mammalia > Eulipotyphla > Talpidae > Condylura > Condylura cristata. The sequence continues at coordinate 19,643,080 of NW_004567121.1, forward strand.
TTCTGACCCATTTACCTGGTGATTCTAGGGTAGTTAGTGTCAGTCTCACCCGGTAATATGAGAAGGGGCAGGCCTAAGTCAAGGGAAAATATGGACGCTGTTCCCAAAGTGAGAATGGGTCCTGAGGGGGCAAAAAAATATGTGTCCAGGAAAAAAAAAAAAAAAGGAGGGGTGCTAATCTCACTAGAGAATTGCAAATGTGTTCAAAATTAGAAGTAAGAAATAACTGCACTGGGAATTGTTATAGAAAATCAAGTGTTAAGAATATTTTGACATCAAAGTTTCTATGTCTCACAAAGAGCTTTCAACATTTGTCAGGGGTTCGGTAGCAGTTGTTGTCTCAGCTTTACTTCTAGTCTTTCATCTTTGTCTTCCTTAGTATCTTAACTAATGTGGTAGAATGCAACCTCACTTGAATCTTTCTCAATATTTCAATCTCTTACTTTATTTCAAAGGACAAGAGCTACCAATGTTCTAGAAAGAATGTTAGCTCAGATCTGGCCTCACCTGAAACAGATTCATTCTTTCTTTGTCTGAGAATAAACAGGAACAGGGAACTTCTCTCCAAGTTTATATGGACTCTTTTACTCATGGAATCTTAGTTTTAAAAGTATGGGTAAATATAATTCTTAGCAGAAAGTAACATGAATTCAACGCTTAAAAATCATCTAACCCAAATAAATGTGGAGAATCCACTCATGATTTTGCCAGTCTGATTCAGCAACTTTTGATTCAGAGTCTTTTGACAATGTAAACTGCAATTAATGTGAACCTAATTTCTATGTGACACTTGTTCAAGAGATCCCAAGGAGCATAAAATTCTTATAATATCTTGCTTTTGACTGGATCATAATGAATTCAGCTTGAAGATAAATTTTTTACAGGATATAAGAAGCATTTTTTATTGCCAAATCACAACTTTGAAAAGTTACACTCTCATTAGTTAAGATTAGGTTTGGGGCCCTCCTTAGTGGTGCAAGGGGTTAGGACACAGCCCTGCAAGCTAACCGCAGCCATTTCAGTGTGAGTTCGATCCCCTGCCTCAGAGGTGATCCACATGGTACAGCAGACCTCTCCTGACCTGCCTGCTGCTCCCCTCAGCAGTGTACCTCATTGATCTGCCTGTTCTGCTCCCCACACTGTCTCTGGTGAATTCTCTCACCGCCCCTGTTCCTCTGGCTTGTACCACAATTCTGTATGCATAAATAAATAAATCTTTATTTAAAAAAAAAAGATTAGGTTTGGCTGCCTGTAACAGGCACAAAATAACTGTCACTTAAGAAAGAGATAAATTTATTTCTTCCCTAAAAGCAGCCTACAGTTAAGTATGTCAGATCCTGGGATTTTGCCCTGCTTGCAAGCCGAAAATTACTGTCTCATGGATGCTGACTGAAGACACAGGATTGTTGGGTTTGAGGCGTAGGACATTGCTGCTCACTTCATAGCAAGGAGCCTAGGCTTCCTGTGCCTGTCCCCTACGGTCCCCAGCACTGATGGAGGTAATACCTGGGGGACAGAAGTATCTATACAGTGGGTGCGCATACAACTGAAAAACTGGAAGAAGATACTACCTTATTCTTTGAGCCTGCTCATTGTAACCTCAACTCTGAGAAATGGTTGGCTAAATAACAGTCAAGGCCTCACATTCTTGACATACCCCAACAGATGTTCCGGGATGCTCAGGACAGTGGATTGCTGGTGGGTTGCTTCTCTCTACAGTTGGTCAATGTGATGATCTGGGACTTTGGCTTCTTTTGACTGTGGCTTCTCCATCTATCAGATACAACCTGAGGTCCACATTTAAAACAGCAGGATAAGAACACATGGGACTATGGGGATGGCACAGGAGTGAATTGATGATGGGAACTCCGTGGGGATTACAACCAAGATGAAAAAATGCACAAAATGAAGAATGATGTAAATTAATTGATTGATTAATTAATTAAATAAATAAAACCAGGTGTTGAAGAAGAGACAGGCCCCCCCTTTTAAGGACACTTCCTGAAATTTCCCTTCATATCCCATTTGGCATACATCTGGGCTGGGACTACATGTATTAGATACACTTCAGGCACCACCCAAACTGAGAACACAAAGGAATTAGATGATGTCCTGAAATCTGGCAATAACAGGAATTTTACTCCAGGTGATGGTGTATTTTGCAGTGTTGAGCTAGAGACTCCCAAGATCAAAGTGGCAAGGTCTGAAAGAGCTCTCGTTGGAAAGGTCATTATACCCAGAAGTTGGGTGGTGCAGCATGGGAACCATTTTGATGTTGATGGCTTTATCAATAGGGGAAGAGCCCATGCCACATGGCTGTCCTTGCAATCCTCATTTGAGAGCTGGCTCCCACGCAGGACATGGGCAAACCTTAGTCAGTCAGTATGGGATCGGGGCTGTTTGTGTCATGGAGGAGAGACTGAGCCAGAGTTGGAGAAAGGGATTTCTAGGAATCAGTGTTGACCCAGTTACATACGGAATTTCCAGGGACCTAGTGGCTGGGATCTGTCTGGGTCACTAACTATCCAGTTCAGGTCCCTGGGGATGACCTCGTAGCTACCAAGTACTTCCTTCTAGTTAATGGTGGTTCTGCAGTATACCCAGAGGGTTATAGGGAATCCCAGGAATGCTTCTCTTTCTTGGATGACTTGAGCTCAAAGTAAAAGCACTCAGCCAGTTCATTCCACTTGGGCTCCAAATTGGGCCTCAGTCTTGTCCCTTGATTTCATGTCATCTTTTAGCAAATTGATGGTCTCCCCCTCTGTGCATGGACAGGACAGTCAATGACCAGGTTGACTTTGGTTAGACAGAGTCCAAGCAGAGAAATTCACTTAAACATTACTACATAGTTTTTAAAAGACTAAGAATATCTTAATCTTTGAATAAAATTATATCATAACATAATCTCTAGTATGCTACTAGGTCATCGAAGAAGGACATTGATGAAATTGTGTTACTTTTCTAGAAGGACAGGGAGAAGACAAGGAAGGGTTGGAGGGGCGACATTTTAACAACTAATGCAGAGACAGCTGCATGACTGGAACCTCAGGTAAGATAAGAGCGCTTATCAGCAAAACCTTTGCCTGCACTCATGGGGTCTATCCTAGTGGAAATGACTGAGTAACTTTATTGTAGCAACTCTGGGGCATGAGAAAAAGCCCTGATAAATAGTTAAGAAGTAGGGCAAAGACTAGCTATGCGACAGGCACCTTCTAACCAGGTTCAAAAGGTTAAGCAGTAGCTTGGGGGTGGGAGGAGAATGGGTGAGGGGGGGTGTTCAGTCAGAGTCAGGGCAGTAAGTCCATAAGATGATAACAGAAAATGGGTTCTCACGTGACAGCTTCATTATAGAGCACCCCTTTGCTCCCTGTCTTGTTGGAGACTATCCTCTGGGTGTAGAGTGGACTATAGACATTGGGTTATAGGCATTCCTTAAGTAGGCTTGAACAGAAACAATGCAGGCGCCATTTCTACTCATCTTTAAGAGTTAAAACTAAATTTAGGTCATAGAATTGCAGCTGAATTGGCCGTTTCTTCTGGGCTTAACCACATTCTATAAAGAAATGTGGTTGTACAAGGGCCAGGTGGAGTCACGAGGAGGCAAAATATGACAGTCTCTGTGTGGTGGTTATTTGCGACACCACTTCTGACACTACATGTGTGTAGTTTTTCCACACACCAACCAGTTCTCCAGTGTGCAATAATTCAGTTCAGTTTTGACACTACCTTAAGTTGGGGGTCCAATCCTTCATGTGAAAGGGTTCAGTTCCACAAAACAGACCCCGCTTTAGACACTGGCTACAAAGGGGGTGCCTAGGCAACCCACACTCTGCCTGCTGCCTACAAAACTGTAGTTTTGATAATTTGCTAGAATGGCTCACAGAAGTCAGGAAAGTGCTTTACTTTCACTCCAGGGTCATTATAACGAATTTAAGTGAGGGACAGTCAAATGGGAGCATGCATTGGAGAGTTATGGAGGGTAGGGATTGGGAGAGGGAGTGGGATTGGAGCAGAGCTTCTATGCCCTCTGTTGTCCAGTCATCTCCTCAGCATATGAATGGGTGCACCAACCTGAAATTCATGGAACCTGTCCTTTAGGGAGTTTTAATCAAAGTTGCATTAGGTAATCATGATTACTTAAATAACTAACCATTGGTGATTGCATTCAATCACCACCCTTCTCCCCACCCCTGAGGTCATTGTGTGAAGCTGAAAGTTGTAACCCTCTTAATCACTTGGTTGGTTTTTCTGGTAAAAACCAGTGCCCATCTGAAGCTACTTAGCACATCCTGGCCCTGCAGCACCCTAAAGATGAAACCACTAGCATGTCACGTTAGACACTCATCACTAGAGTGATTCCAAGGGTTTGGGCAGTTCTGTGCAGGGCTATAATCACATTGCCACAGTGCCCAGAAGCCGCTGGGCAAGGCTGCTTTGAACACAAACATGAAGCAGAATTTGGATCCTGGAGATGCTGCCTCACGTTGGAATCGGGATCCCAGGAGAGGAATCAGCACTAACATTGGCCAGTGTCATTGGGTTTGAAGATGTGCTTGCGAGGCATCATGCAAGGTTTCTCTCAGGGTAGGTATAACTGTTATTACTTCATGGCTAAGGAAACAGACTCATTAAGTCTGGGGCTGGAATTCAAACTCAGGCTTTCAGCTCTGATGCTGAGCTCAAAATAGTAAGCAACTTAAAGAGAACATGTTGAGCTGGTGTGACTTGGTTTCGCACGAGACTCCTCACAGCCACGGGATAGAGTCCACCTCTCTACAGTCACTGCTACAGAAAGTGCTATGCTGAAAAGTCAATTCTGTGCTGCCAGGATGAAAGCTTCAGTTTGCAGAGGCTACTTAATGAAGCAGCTACTTTCTCAGGACCTCCCTGGGAAATCACCGGTCCTGCTGAATGCTTCCTCTCGATTACTGAACGCAAATCCCTGAGGTATAGCACTGCTAACATTTCTGGAAATTGCTGAGATCTCCATATGCCAGGCTGAATCTAGCCTGCTTGTACCCAGGATAGTTCTGAGTGTTTAAGTCAGCCCTGGGGGGAGGGCAGCCCTTCTGTGCAGCTTTAGGGGAGAGGTTAGATGAGCTGACATTGGACTAGTGCTACCCTGAGATTTTGAGTCAGCCAAGGTCAAATCCAATGGCAACAGTGAGGGAAATGGATGTGGGAGGTAACATTAAAAACTTCAGGATTAGATGAGAGGGAAGTGAACTGGGTGATGGTTCAGGTTGGGTCATTAACGGACAGCTGAACCCAGACAACTGGAGTGGGCCCTCCCTGGTGGCTCAGTGGGTTAAAGCACAGCACTAGAAGCTATTGCAGCCAGGCAGTATGAGTTCAATCCCCAGGCAGGGAGGTGACCCACATGGCGCAGCAGACCTCTCCTGACCTGCCTGCTGCTCCCCTCAGTGGTGCATTTTGTCTATCTGCCTGTTCTGCTCCCCACTCTGTCTCTGATGACTCCTTTCTCTCTTTCTCACACACACACCCACCTCTGGCCTATACCCCAGTGCTGTCTGCATAAATAAATAAATCTTAAAAAAAAAAAAAACAACTGGAGTATGTTGTAGGACAGGAGTTTAGAGAAAATATGTGCACTTGGCTGGACTGCATTCTACTTCCATGAGGGTCTTTATCCCTCTCAGGGACACAGTGGAGGGGCATTGTGACAGATTATGTGACAGGTTATGGGTGGAAAGGGAAAGACAGGCAAGCCTTGGCATTGCCTGGAGAAACTGGTCAAGTAAGTGGTCAGCAAAGAGTCTGTGAGCCCAGAAGGTGGTCCTCAGCATTTCAGGGAAGAAATCCTGATAGGACCCCAGGATTCATCCTCCTTAGGGAGACCACTCACAACTAGACTCTTAGAGACTGCTGTCTAAAATACATTTCCTTTCTGGGTGATTCTTTTTCAGTACCAGTCTCTACTATTGAAGAACTGGAGACAATGAATTAATAAGCAAGCATCATTGATGAACATGATTTGGGCATTGTAAATACATGTGGTTTTCCAGTCTTCAATGTCTATCAAAGGGCTGTTTCGCATTATATTATTCATGAGATAAATGAAAAAGAAGGACCTTGATGGCGATCGGGAGAGAGAATGTGGAAACCTCAGACACAGATGAAAAAACTGAAGTCTGTCTTTGTTTCCAGAACTGAGTGCTTCACAAAGAGATCACTCAAATCCCAGAGAGCTCTGACTTCTCTTCAGGGTATTCTTCTCTCTTCTAGATTCCTGATTGAGAAAAGATTAAAACAAATCTTTAGACAATTTGCAAACCCCAAAATGCGTAAAGTGCACAATTCAATGGTTTTAGTATATTCACTGGTATATACAGCCAAATCTAAGAACGTTTTCATTACTCCAAAAAGCCAGCCTCATCCAGTGTCAGTCACTCTCATCCTTTCTCCCCCCATGAAGTCCCTAGGCTTAGACAACCACTCTCTGTTTGAGAAAAAAAATATTTGGAGTCTGGTTTTCTGCTGCAAAATCCATAGAAAATACGATTAAGAATAAGCTTCAGGGTGGGCACTTAGGTTTAAATATAACAAGAAAGGCAATTCATCGGCTGTGCTAGTTTTTTCGTTTTTTTAGGTGAAAGAACTGATTCAATGCTGTACACACTGGCTCTGAGTTAGAAGCAGAGTTTCTGTGTAACTCGTCCCTTTGCTCATTTTGTCCTAAAAATTCATGCTGATTTTTGAAATCTTTTCTTGTATGGCTCAATCTTTCTTAGCGATAAATAAGATTTATAAAGTCGGTCTAATGTTCCTTTTATAATGTAGCTATAAAGTCACAAAGCTCTTTATCAAATTCAACATCTCATTAAGTGGGAAAGCTTAAATTTGAAAAACAAAACACCCAAGGCTTAAAGAGGCCAAACAAGCTGCTGATTGACAGAGATAAGGGAGTCAGTGGCTTTTCTTCTCCCCTCATTCGGGTTTAGTCCTGTTCTGCTTCAGGTGTGAGTGCAAGAGATAACATCATTTTTGTACTTAGATAGAAATGAGTAAACAGGCCTCAGACCCAGAGTCATTCCTTTAGCTGTTTGCAACATTCCTGCTAACTGTCATCCTGCTCTGCTTCCTACCTGTTGCAACCAGGCCAGGGAGAAAACAGGAAATGAAGCAGGTATTTCACCACCGGCAAGGGCTGATCAGAGTTGCAGGGCTAGCGCTCTCTGATCACAGTTTGAGGAGTTGCAGAGGAAAAGCAGAAGTTTGTGCCAGATAATACTAAAGAAAAGGAAAGCTGTGCTCCAACAGAAGTGGGAGGATAAGACAGTGAGGCAACTTTTGCTGCTGGGTTCCGAGCCACTAAAGAATAGACTTTCCTCCCTGAAGTCTGCAGATTTTAATGTTGTTTATTTGATAGGAGTCCCAAATCACCAAATATCTTTTTCTCTTAGCTTTTTCTTTTGATTTTAGTTGCTATCAGCTATAGTAGAAGAATATTTTGTACCTGTTTAAAATGGTATCCAGGACCTCCCTGATGGCTCAAGAGGTTAATCTCAGAATTGTCAAGCTATCACAGCTGACCCACAGGCAGCAGACCTCTCCTGACCCGCCCGCTGCTCCCCTCAGCAGTGTATTTCAGTGGATCTGCCTGTTCTGCTCTCCACTCTGTCTCTGGTGAATCCTTTCACTTTCCTCCTCCTCACACGTCTGGCCTATACCCCAAATACAAGTACAAGATTATTTTTTTAAAAGATCTTTAAAAATTTATAATAGTCTACAGTAAAGTTGGCACTGTACATATTTTTATCTCATTTTTTGAGATTTAAATAGATCAGCTGCTAAGTAAGTACTATCACCAGTAAAGCCTTATTTTAAAAATATTTTTCCCATTAAAAGAATTCATAGATGAGAAATATTTTTTATTTCTAGAGCCAAGCTGACTTCAGGTAGAACTGAATATCTATTTAGTATTACACATAAGTGAATCAGTGACTGTAGGGACAAAATAACTTCTGACAGTGCTAAAGAAATTATGTTTATGGACTATGAAGTAATTGCTTCTAAAATTAATACCAAAGTGGTGATCAATAATTTAAGGATAATTCAGATTTACTCTTGTAACCCACGCCCTATTCTTTGATGATGGTGATATTTATTTTTGTCCTTGACTAAATATTGATTTTGATTTATCCTTCTCATGTCTATGAATGTATATTTGGTGAACCTTGACTATTGCCATTTTCCTTAAATAAGCTCCTTCAGCTTGATTTTCATTCAGGTTTCTCTGTCTAGTAAATGTTCTCCCAGTAGAAACTGGGATCTGTAGGCTCAGCTTATCTAAGACAGAACTCAGGATTTCCTTCCAAACTTTCTCCTTAGAAAACACATGTGAGTGTTGCAGTTATCAAAACTTTGAGCACAAAAATTGTTCTTTATGCAAAGTGAGAATCATCTATTTTTGAATCTAATGATTTCCAGTTCTACTTTTAAAGTTCTTTATATTCACATATAGACAAATACATAGATTTAAAAACCTCATAAATATGAAATAGGCTGGCCTTTCTAGCATTGCTGTAGAACAGGAGTCAGTAAACTGTGTATGTGGCCAGATAGTAAATATTTTAAGCTCTTGGGAGTTTTCTTCACAGCTTCTTATTTCATTGAAGTTCAAAAGCAGCTGTACATTAAAAACAAAAACAAAAACAAAAACGGTGTGATAGTATCCCAATAAAACTTTATTTGTAGAAGCCAGAGGTGGGTCAGATTGGGCCCTTGGTCATGTTTGCTCACCCTATTCTAGACCATCAGTTGCTGTCAGTTAAGAAATGATTGCTTGCCTCCCAGACTATCCTGCCTCGAGCTGTGTGTAGAAGTGGCCAGCTTGCAGCTCTGCACATCAACGGTGAGATTTGGTGAGCCTGCCCTTGTGACAGCTGCTTTGGGTGTCATATTCAAGATCACTTTCTGTTTTCCCTGTCTGAGATATCTTTGTATAAGTTGTGGGTGCCTCCAGGGAACACTCCAGGGAACATGGCCTTGTATTATACCTCAAGATCTGGTATGGAACTAGGAACTGCTCTAGACAGGAACTACTCTCTAGTTCTCCCCAAAGTGAATTTTTTGTAAACCATGTAGCCTTTCTTTTAAATCAGCTCTCTCTTTGCAAATATTCCATCTAAATTTAGCAAATGGGGCCTCCCAGTGGTGCAAGGGGTTAAGTCTACAGTATTAAGTTTATTCCCCAGCCAGGAAGATGGCTCACATGGCCCCAGCAGACCTCTCCTGTCTCCTGTGCTGCTCCCCTCAGCCGTGCATTTCAGTCGATCTGCCTATTTTGCTCCCCACTCTGTCTCAGGGGAAAACTCTCATACCCCTCCTCCTCACATCTCTGGCCTACACCCCAGCTCTTCTTGTATACATAAATAGATTAAATAAATGAAAAAAAAAATAAATTTAGCAAATAAGTTAATTTAGCAAAAACGAATCCAGAATCTAATATAATCAGGTATGCAGTGGTGGATTTACCACTTACTATTTGTGAGATTTGGAGATTTGGACAGATTGTGTATTTTTTTCTGAGTTTGAGTTTCCATGTGTACAATAGAACTAATAATCCTTACCATATAAAGTCTTCTGCAGTGATGAAATGAGTCAATGTATATAAAGTATTTTGTGGCCAGCCACATTGCACATGCTTACTAACAAAGAGGACATCAGCAAGCAAACACTTGCTATAGCTGCAGTGTTCATGTCCCCTGAGCCTGCACTGCCCAGAACAAACCCAGCAGTGATCCTTCACATAGAGGTTATCATCCCAGTTTCGCAGCTAAGAAATGGAGGCAAAAAGTGTCACACATCTAAGAAGTGGCCCAGCGTGAATTTAAAACCAGGCAGTCTTCTTCTGTACTTTTACTCCTTTATTCTTATTATTCTTGTGTGGCCCTCGTAAGAATGAAAGGATAAGAACATCCTCTGATTTCTTGACTGTTGTTATGCTGTGCGGTGTATTTTTTTCCTTATATTTTTGTCCATTTCCATGTACAATGTGAAATCCAGATACGGGAGAAGGTTTGTAGTATGGAAGGGACTTGAAGAATTTCAGGAGAGGAGGGAGTCCTCCATACCATCTGCTAGGGACCTCTTATTTCACAGTTACAAAGTCTGCAGCGTTTTCTAAAAGGAGGACAGGATAACTGACCCACGTCGTGAGCACATCTATGAAATGGTTGGTGTGAGGTGTTATATGCACAAGCCATGGTGCTGGCACAACCTGTTTGTGTTACCACGTTACTGTCAGCTAGCTATGTGCCCTCTGCTGAGCAAATACAGGTTGGGGAGACAGATTTCTTCTTGCTTCCCTTTTTGTGTACTACTCAGGACCTGTTTAAGAGCAATTTGATGCAGTGGTTGCCATGGTAGATACTTTTCATAAGAACTAAGCAATTGTTAGAACTGTTGTAATTTACCATTATTTAGTTCCAGAATGATTTGAATGTTCTCACTTTTCCCCTTCATTCAAATGTTTTATCTGCATCAGAATTCCTTTTTAAATTTTCTCTGAGAGATACCTCAGAGAATAATGACAGTGTGGTTTTATGCTTTTTGATTTGCAGGACTTAAAGCATCTGAGTCTGACCATCTTTATTATCAGATGTTTTAAACCAGGGAACAAACATTTGGGGAGGGGGCTGGGAAGGGCCACTGAGCCATTTTATCCTGGAGGGAGTGTTTGTGAATACTTGCGTTACAAATGTGCTCAGTGGCATCATCATGGGCTCATACTTCATTCAAACTATAAAAGACACAATCTGAATGCAGTTTTATAGCCGAGCACAGTCCTGCAGCTGCAGTAACAGAATCTATTGCCAGGTGTTCTGTGGCTTATGCTGGTAGTGGATGCTCAGTACCCAAAGATACCAAGATAATGAAGTATCCATAAACAGAATAGGATTCTATGGCCAAAATGACATGAATTTGAGGTGATGCAGTAGGATTAAAAAACAAAAAGGGGAGGACTTTTATTGTAACCACATAATCATAAATAACAACCAATCCAACAACACCACAAATGTTAGGTATGTTTTAACGACAGGCTAAGAGACTTCCCCATTAGGGAAAATTGCTTTTGGTTCTGAGGTTGAAGACTTCTTATTTTCTAAGATAATATTATAGAACTTTTTTTGGAAATTATTTGTTCTTTCTTTTCTAGCATACATAATAATTCTGCTCCTTAGTGAGCTCCCAGACATATATACTTGTTTCTTTCTCCTGTCTCTATTAGCCTCTCTCTCCTGCTCTTCTTTCCCACTGCTCTCTCTCTCACCATTTTTACATCATTCTAAGAAAATATGTGACATGGTGATCAGACAGGTATGTGTGAGGATAAATGAGGAAGATTAAAGAAAGAAATGAGTCACGCAGGGCCCTCCCTGGTGGCACAACAGGTTAAAGCACAGCACTATGACACTATCTGCAGCCACTACAGCCCTGGTTCGATCCCCAGCCAGGGAGCTGACCCACATGGCACAGCAGACCTCTCCTGTCCCACTCACCGCTCCCCTCAACAGCATATTTCAGTACATCTTCTCCTCCCTACTCTGTCTCTGGTGAATCCTCTCACCCCCTGCACTCTTGGCCTGTAACCCAGTTCTTGCATGAATTAAAAAAGTTTAAAAAAGAAGAAAAGAATCACACAGAAAGCCCTGAATGTTTCATATAGGAAAGTTGGCTATCCTATCTGGCTTCTGAAAAACAGGGACTATTTCTAAACAGAAAGCCTAAACTTTGACTCTGACAACTTTCCCATGAGGCCACTTAAATTCATTTATTTTTTTATATTTTGCCTCAAAACTTATTTTTCCCAGGAATGATTTACCAATCTACCCCTTTCTGTCTCAATCTCTCCTATTTAACAAAAAAAAGGTAAAAATATAGACAAATATTAGATACAACATTTTCTCACTTTCCATTGAGAGTTGATAGCATCTTGGCATTTTCACTTTTAGATTTTTATATGTATTTCTATCGCATGTATTAAATATTCCTCAATACATTAAGAGAACTCTGCTCCCCTCCCATTAGCTTAGTCCCATTTCTAGTCCATCCCCTGCAATTGTCAAGCATGAATTTGCTATGAATACTTCATATTTGTTTTTCAGGCTTTTCACTGTTTATTCTGTATGATGAATGCTTACCTTTCTTTTTTTGTATAAAGCTCCTAGTAGTTGCTTTTTGCCTCAAGACATCATTTTCTCTGCCAGATGGGACTGTGCCTGGCTTCAGCTGTCGCCCAGGAGGGCAACCCCAGCTGGAAGTGGCTGTAACCACTGGAGCTGGTAAAGACCGTGCTCTTTCCTAAATGTGTCTTGACTTCTGCCTAGTAGGAGATGGTGTTTGGGCTTTAGCAACAGTCATGGAAGAGCTCAAAAAAATGCATGATGTTGCACCTGCCAACATCTGGCCCATTTTCTCAGGTTCTGTGAATCAAAGTCCAATTTGGCTTTTGATATTCAAATTGATCTAGGTTTCCTTTTCTTTGGCTGCTAGAAAGTCAAAACCAAACATACTGTCCACCTCTGTTGACAGGGAAGATCTTCACGGCATGACCACATCATGGCTTTAGTTTATTGTCTTAATGGTCTTCACTTGAATGATTTGATCCTGTCGGGTTTTTGAATCTCTATGAAGCACATAATTTTTTTTTTTGAGGCAGGAGAATAAAAATCTAATAAATTACTTTACTAGATGGGAGTTTTTTTCTTCCTGATCCTGGGAAACTCAATAAGTTGACAAGGAACAGAAAAAGAGAATTTATGCTGAGGAGAACTAATTGTTTCAATTATTTCTTCTATAGAGGTATCCACTAGGTGAGGTAGATACCGTCACTTACTTTTTTTTAATGAATGCCCTATTAATCTTCTTTGTCTAGTAGCTAAATTTATATGGAATGTATTAAATGAAACCTAATAAAAATCTTTTTCTTCAAAAAACAAAATCAGTATGCTGTCAGTTAAAAGTAATTATTTTTTGTTCTTACTAATTTGAAAGTAGAAATAATAATTAAAAATGTCCTAGGGCACTGAGAGGACCTTGGGCTAGGCTTTAAGCACCAACCTTTGCTACCATATGTGAACCACCTATGTGCAGTGAGTAAGGAATGCTGATATTGTTAGAGGGCAGGGCTAGCGGCACCCCCAAGCCCCCAAACCTGCTCACTTTAAAGAGGCTTTCCCATCTGCCCCATTAAAACAAAACATACTCAAGTGTGTAAGACTTTTAATGGAAAGGACCTTTAATGCAGTTGGTGTGCAACACAGACAAGAATATAAAGTTTTAAATCAAACACCCAAAGTTACCCATTCCCTTGTGGGTAAATGCCCAGCCAAACAGGGTTGGCCCAAAGCAGACTGCTGATACCCGAAAGTTTGCCACAAGTCTAACGCACCTTCTGGTGGGGATCCACAGGAAAGGGGCGGAAGGGGCCCAGCACATCTGGGTCAGGAGTGAAATCAAAATCAAGATACAACTTGTCCATGGTGTCTCACCCACATCTGTTTCAATCAATCCAAGGCTAAGAAACAAGTGCAACTTCGTCACGTGTCTCTGTGACAGCTGCCTCCTCCAGGTCTCCACTCGTTCTCCATCCTTCTTCCTCCTTTCCCCTAGTTTGCTCTCAAGCTTCTCTCCCTCCCTGCTCAGCTCCACCCTTCCTTGGATGGGGCAGGGGAACTGGAATGTCCCTTTTCCTGAGGACCACCCTGCTACACTATGGGCCTCTGCGAAACTTCCTCACCAGCCTCTTAGGTTCTTCAAAGCACCAACATCAAAGCTATGTTCTTTTTGGCCTTTAGAGCACTTTCTAAAATGTAATTATCCCTTGTAAGATGAATCACCTTAATAAGTATTTGTATAGATCACTTTCCACCTTTTGACATTGGACTGGGAGCAAGACTGAAAATTGGAGAGGATATAGGGAAGTATAATCGAAGGACAGGAAATTTGCTTCTCATTTTGCCTAGGGTGCACCCCTTAGCAAAGTTAAATATAATCCTTTTTTTGTGTCCCCCAGAATTTTAAGACTATCTTTCCTCCCCTTTTCTCCTTCTTCCAAAAACATAAAGTTCAAAAAGCTTTGATTTATATAAAAAAAATGATTACAAGTATCAACCAAAAAGGGAAGTAGTCATTTATGCCACAGAGGAAACTTCCCCTACAGGAAATTCTCAGTAAATTTTTCCTTCCATGAGTATCTATATTAGAATTTTTCCCTCCTGAAAATCTTGAAATTGTTTCATAGAAAATAAAGTCATACATTCCTAAACCGTAGTGTCTTAGGACCATGAAGTTTCCTAAAATGAGGTTGTGCAGCATCAGTAGTGGCACAAGCTGAACTAAATTCTCGTATGGAGCAGGCAGCGCTAAAGATCAGTACAGGGCAAAACAGCCAACTCTTCTAAGACAACAACCAAGCACAGTATGGTCTTTATAGATTTCTTATTTTAGCAAAGCCACACTTTGCTTTGACAAAGGTCAAACTGCGGGCAAGGGCATAGCTTCCTCTTTATTGCCCTTTGATGAATTTGCCGCTTGATGCAGGACATAGGTCAAAGGGGGGAAGTTGCTTTATCTTTACAATTTCATCTTGAAGCACTTAGCCTTCTGGGCTACTTTTCCATAGACTTATGTTTTATTTATTTATTTTTTCTTTCTGATGAATGATGCCAAGTCCTATTACTTTGAAAAGTTATGGATTATTCTGAAATTTTAAAAAGATGTTTTGCTTTATATAACTATAGACTTGTGCTTTCTTTCTAGGCATCTGGAAAACCTATGTATCCCTGAAAGTGTGGCATTTCCGATATATTTATTGCCTTGGGGCTACTGGTCACAAAAATTGGGCCACAAAATTGATGCAAAACTTTAATAACAATTTTTAAAAATAGTACAGTTTGTGTAACAGAGGCATCTCTGTAAAAGAGGGAGGTACCGAGTTCTCTGCTCCATTTACATGCCTTTAACTCATTACTGGAGATGGGCGTGGCACTGAGCAGCCAGGTGAAGTCATATCACATGGGAGGCAGGTGGGCTCAGGCAGACATCTGGAGAAGGACATGCTTACTTTTCAGCTTTGGAATTGCGTGGACCTTGGGTCATGGATGGAGACATGCAGAGGAGAGATGTGGAGACACTTGGAAAGACACATGAGTAAGAGACATGGGGAGTCTTGACAATGGCAGCCATTATCTTGTCTTGTACCCTGGTGTACTCCTTTTGTGCCACACTTGCCTGACCCCTTCTGCCTCTTTCCTGTGGTGCCCTGCCAGAATGTGCCTTAGACTTCTGGCAAACTTTCAAGACTCAGCAATTCTGCTTTGGGTCAATCCTATTTTACTGGGCATTTAACCATGAGGGGGTGGGTAATTCAGGGTGTTTTATTTGGAATATCCTTTCTTCTCCTTCTCTCTCTCTCTCTCTCTATGAATTCATTACAATTCTTTTTTTTTTTTAAGATTTATTTATTTATGGAAACAAAAACTGGGGTACAGGCTGGAGGTGGGGAGGAGACAGAGACAGAGTTGGGAGCAGAACAGGCAGAGCTACTGAAATACACTGCTGAGGGGAACAGCAGGTGAAACAGCAGTTGTGTGAAACAGCAGATGTCTGCTATACCATGTGGGTCAGCTTCTTGGGCTTGGGAGGGTGGGGGAAGGGAATTGAACTTGTGCTGCAGTGGCTGGCGATTGCTTGATAGCACTGTCTTTAACCACTTGTGCCACCAAGGAGGCAATTCTTGCACACTAAGAATCTCCTTTTTCTTTATGCACCGTATCCCCTTAGAACATGTAAATTTGGGAGTCCTGGCGTGCTGCTTAGCCTATGTTAACAGTAGGACATCAGTTTCAAAGATGCAATTAGATGTTTAGGAACTGACAACATAGCTGAAAGAGTGGGAGCTCCACACTGAACTGGATTCAGCCTAGTCTTCAGGAGAGTAGTGGCAATCAATGGATGGAGCTTCTTGACAGACATTTGGCTTTGGTGACCTCATGTTAACAACAGCTTAACGCTGTATCAAAACAAAGCACTAAATCAAACTTGAAGACACTCCACATAACAGAATAATATTTATGGAGTCCACTTTAGCTCAAGTTAAAACATTCACTGTGGCCAAATGAAGCAGTGAGGTGTAGGAAATGGGGGTGGGGGGGTTGAAATATCATCTTGGGAAGCAGGAGGTTTGAACTGTTGTCCAGGAATGATGAGTCACTTAATGTAAGCCCAGGCTCATTTAAACTCTGCTGTGGATGTCTCGGCTTGGTAGATTGAAGGCAAAATGTCAAACAACATTTATCAAAAGCCCTTATCAAAAAAGCAATTGTGCTCATTGCAACAATATAAAATAAACCAAAGCATTGAAAAGTGCAGGAAAAGATAAAGAAAATACAGAGATAACTCTGCTACCCATAATACTTGTTCTGATAGATTAATTAATATAAACATAATGAACTTCTTATCCTTTATTTTTATACAACGAAACTACCTATTTATCTATCTATATACACAGTGCTCTCTCTCTCTAGGTATATAATATATATATCTATATATACTGCTTTTTGAAAGTGGTTGGTTCAAAAGTCATTGTCCTTCAAAAAAGAAGGTTGGAACAGATGGAAAGGCAGACAATATTCTTGGGTAGAAAGACTTAAGAGCAAGAAGTTATCCCACTAAGGATTGGCAGCATCTGTGAAACTTGCAAACATAACATTCCACTTTTAACAAGGATTTCTGGAGATAGCATCCTAAAAATGTTATTCATGACATCATTTTTTGGGTAATAGAAAATATTGGATGTACTATTAAAGTCAGTATAGGTCTTATTAAATAATTTATGGTATTGCTGCACTTTGGAAGGTTACACACTGTTAAAAATGAATAAATGCTTTTTTGTATTGATTTAGATCTTCAAAACCATGCTAAATAAAAGACATCATGTTTCTGGAAATATGTGTATTTTATTATTTGTATAGAAAAGGAAGATAACAAAGAATATCCATTGCCTTTTACTGGAAACAATCCTCTAGAAGGTTCAATAAGAAATTATTAATACTGATGATCTGTTAGGGATGAAAGCGAAAGGGATATGGATCAGAGTGGATGTGAGACTTTATACTGCCATGTTTTTATAATTGCTTACTGTTTGATTAACTTGCATACTTTATCTATTAATGGTAAATGAAAGCAGAAATAAAAATGTCTGTCCTTTGTTTACTAAGATGATACTATTGACTCACCATGTTAAAAATAAACAAGCCCCGGGCCCTCCCTGGTGGCAGCGTGTTAAAGCACAGCACTGAGAAGATAAAGCCACTTCCATGTGAGTTCGCTCCCCACCTGCCCCGGAGGTGACCACATGGCGAGGCAGACTTCTCCTGACCCGCCCACTGCTCCCCTCAGCAGTGTACTTCATCAATCTGCCTGTTCTGCTCCCCACTGTCTCTGGTGAAGCCTCTCGCCACCCCTGAGCCTCTGGCCTGTACCCCAGTTCTGTATGTACAAATAAATAAATCTTTAAAAAAAAAATTAAACAGGCCCCACATGGTGTCTGCCAGGTCCCCTACTCAGATTTAATACCTAATGCAGTTTTTTTAAAAGAAAAATATTTATTTTATTTATTTGCATATAAGAGCTGGGGTGTATGTAGACTAGAGGTAGGGGGTATATGAGAAGATTCACCAGAGACAGAGAGGGAACAGGACAGATTGACTGAAATTCACTGCTGAGGGGAGCAGCAGGTGAGACAGGAGAGGTCTGCTGTGGTTTTAACCTTTTCTAAAAGTGCAATCCTAAACCAAACAATCCCAAATTTCCTAATCAGTATCCATGAGGCAATCTACATGATAACCACCCACTGCCCTCTGTGGGAAGGTAATTTTACCTAAAATAATCTTTTCTTTTGCTAATAACCTTGTCCCACTCTTCTCTAGCTTATAAATGTCTTCCATTCGTATGAGCCCTTAGAACATCTAGTTTGCTGCCGATTTATGAATCATTTAATAACACCAATTAGATTAGATAGTTGTGAATTTTGTTTTTTTAACAATCATGAATAGGACTTTCATTTTCAGTTTAATTTTAACAGTGGTATATTTGTACTGAATCTTGATATCACATTTCTTTGATTCTAAGACAAATTTATACCCAAATATTAAGATCTCTGGAATGAGTAATTTCTCTTCAACTATTGCATTTAAACTATACTTTTTTGCTACTTGGCTATTATTGGACATTCAGATGGTTAAGGTTTTTTTCCACTTTTTTCCCAGTGAATAAATTGCCTTAACATCATTCATTGAATCATTAAATGGTATTTTATTTTCATAGCTACCATTGTAGCGGTGTTGCACAGCTACAGTATACAGGGCATTTCAAAATGTGGGTTGCGGAATCATACTGCCTGTTTTTGGATCCTGGCCCTAGTACCTGCAGGCAGAGTAATCTGAGCAATAATTTAGCTTAAGTTTCCTTATTTGTGAGGTGGGGATTATAACACCAGCTACTTCATCCGACAGTACCGTACTTGGCGCATAAGCATTCCCTTGGTAACAAAAATATCGGTGATGTATAAGGATAATTTCTATAAAGCCAATTCCTGGAAATGGTGGTATTTAACCAAAGGATATATAAATAAATGTTAGGACTCCTGAGAGGTATTGCTAAATTACTTTTCACAAATTTATATTAATTTACCTGCCTATCAATAGTATGGTGCCAAGATGAATATATTTTAATCATTTTTTAAATTTGAGAGATATCAGCGTTTAAATTTTTTTTTTAAACTAGTAGGTTGGTGGAATTTGTTCTTTTTTACTTCATATGTTTAACTGTTATTTATCTTTCCTGCTGTTTGAGTTTTAGTCTTACCTTTTGTTCTAGTAGACAGTCTTAATGTTTATTTGAACAATTTATATAAACAATGTTATTTTATCAAAGTTGCATTTTCAACTTTTTAATATTTTTAAAATGGACTCAAATTGCCTTTTAAATTAAAAATATGAAGTCATTCAAACAAAACAGTATATACAGCATATACAGGAAGTATATTTGTATACAGTTTACAGATTAATAATAACTGAAATCTTTGGAAGCTCTATTCAGCCTTAAAGGCTGAACATTACCAACACTTGAGGCAGCACTCATGTACAAATATCCAATTCCTTTCAAGTCCTATTTCTTGCTTTTGTTTACCAGGTGCATATAAGTCCCTTAATAATGTATTTGCTTGATTTGGCCTGTTGTCAGTTTATATAGAAATGCAGCCAGTTGTATGCACACTTCTATAATTTCTTGCAATGCCAGAGATATTATATATCAGATCTCCACATACAAGGCTAGTATGAGTTACTCAGTCTTTTCTGCTGGTCTATTTGTCTTTCGGTTAATACCATAAAGCCTTACATATTATATTAAGTCTTAATATTTAGTAGGACAAACCTTTCTGCCTATTTTTCAGGCATGTTTTGGCTACTTGGCACTTTACTCTTCCATTTTACTACTAGAAGAACCTTGTAAAGGTTGATGAGAATAACCTGATAGGCTTCTGATGCAGAATTGCACTGTAACTATAAGTCACCTTGAGAGAATGGACAACTTTCTGATGTTTTATTTATGAAAAAATATGCTTTTCCACTGGTGGGTATAGCATACAAGGTGCCTATCAAAATCAGAGCCCTGGATAACCCTGTGGCAATAGGCAAGGTGAGGTAAGGGGGGCAGGGCCTTGACTGATGCACTTTGCACCCCAGAGACTGATCACTGGAACACATTGTTAATAAGGCTGGAGCCATGGGTGGGGTTCTGGAGTGCATTAGCAGACTCAGCTCCCTAAAGCCTCACATCCAGTTTTCACTTTGACCCACCCTTTCCTCTGTCAATAAAATGGCCAGGATCTGGCCCTAGAGCGGCATCCTGCATCCTACGCCTACTCCATGGCTCCTGTTGCTTTTCTTTATCAAGGCGGTTCATTGAGTCATTATATGGTAATGATTTACTATTTAACAATTGGCACCCCGATACCACCTCACCCCAGTGAGAATGGCACATCTTCAAATAACTAGCAACAACAAATGTTGGCGAGGATGTGGAGAAAAAGGAACTCTCCTGCATTGCTGGTGGGAATGCAAACTAGTACAACCACTATGGAAAACTGTTTGGAGGTTCCTCAAACTGCTAAACATGGAGCTTCCCTACGACTCAGCAATCCCACTCCTAGGTATCTACCCAAAAGACACAAAAACACTGATTGAAAAAGATACCTGTACCCCCATGTTTATTGCTGCTTTATTTACAATTGGGAAAACATGGAAGCAGCCCAAATGCCCAAAAGTAGATGATTGGATTAGAAAGATGTGGTGCATATATACAATGGAATATTACTCAGCAACCAAAAAAGAGAAACACATGTCTTTTGCAGCAACTTGGATGGAGCTGGAAGAGATCATGCTTAGTGAGATAAGCCAGAAAGAGAAAGAAGAATATCGGATGGTTTCACTTATAGCAGGAGTATAAATGGACCAGGTGAGAAAATAACAAAAATAATGAACAACCATATACCAGAGACATTTTGTGGGGGTGGAGTGCGAAATGGGATCAAAAACGGGGGGGGGGGAGAGAAATGCACGGGATTATGATGATGGCACATGGGTGATTTGGTGATGGGAAGCCCGCAGGGATTACAATCGAGATGGAAAAAAAAATGTACAAAATGATGTAAAAATAAACTTTTGTAATAAAAAAAAATGGCAGCCCAACAGGGACCCTACAACTCCCATTATATTTGTGGTAGGTTTTGCTGTTGCTTCTGGTGATAGTTTGTTTTTTCATGTTTTATGAGTTTTGGTTGTGTTCCTTGAAACATAGAAATTCTTTAACACTTGGATTTAAAGGATGTTGTGCTTAAAGAAAACATTTTTGTCCTGGCTAAGTGTTTTGGAGCATTGATAAGTAGTTGTCTTACACTAAGTTTTCAGACTGGGGAGTTTGTCTCTGTGTGCAGTGAATGTTCGGGATCCACATAAGAGCACATGACTTGTGGTTAGGATATCTGCACCACCTTTTGCTGTTTTGTTTTTTTTTTTCCTGCCTTAGATTATCCATTTAGTGGGCCATCTTTAGAACATTCCAGCTTTATTTATGGTCTCTGTTCTGATCTGTATTGTGAAAAATGCAATCTTTTTTCTTGCTGCCTTCCTACTCAAGAGGTTTATAAAAGCTCAAGTGTTAGGTCACCAGGACCTGCAGATGCCCAGGGCAAATACCACTTACTTCTTGGTTGTTTCTTTCTACCTACACACCCCTCCAATTTAGATTTCCTTTATACCTCAGCCTGTTCAATCAAGTCTTGCAAAAGCTATTGTGTGTATTTTTCAAATGCTTTATCTAGCATTTTCAGGTATTCTTTACTGAGAAATTAGGCTACCATATTGCTAAAAATTAAAATCCTTGGCCCTCCCTGGTGGCGCAGCGGGTTAAAGCACAGCACTAAGAAGCTAAAGCCACTTTCACATGAGTTCGATCCCCGCCTGCCCTGGAGGTGACCACATGGCGCGGCAGACCTCTCCTGACCCGACCGCTGCTCCCCTCGGCAGTGTACTTTGTCGATCTGCCTGTTCTGCTCCCTACTCTGTCTCTGGTGAAGCCTCTCGCTGCCCATGAGCCTCTGGCCTGTACCCCAGTTCTGTATGCACAAATAAATAAACCTTTAAAAAAAATTTAAAATCCTTGCCCATCTTTTGCATTTCCCCCCTAAACTATCAGGTTTTTGAATTTTAATTATTTTTAGAAATCAGGAAAATAATGGGGAATGCAAAATTCACTCTGAAAATATTCTTTGATGTAATGCTATTGGGAAAGATCTTCCTTATCACCTGCTCCCTGGAGTCTTATGGTCTTGTAAGTTTTTAAACAGTTAATTCCTGTGTTGTAAAGCAGGAGACATCTTCAAACCCACAAATCCCAAGGAGAATAACACCCAATACCCCAGAGGAGTGCATAACATTTTATGGAGTCAGCATTAGTTTAGACATATTCAGACACATAATTCATCACAGTATATAAAAGGTAACAGGAAAAAATACTGCATTGTAAATAATATAGTCAAATGTGGGGAGTGTGTTTGAGGCAGCTTCTGGCAATGTCAAGCTGAGTCGAAGAGGTTGGTCTGGCTTGAGGTGATTTTGCATCTAAAGGAACTGGCTTTGTGACTCAATGACATGGGGGCCTGGATGGGTCTTCTTCCTTAAGGCTACGGATGCTTGAGATGCCAGGTGGTTGCATTTTCAACTCTGGTCCAGAAAGAGGGGTTCAGAATTGCAATCAGACAAAAAAGATGCTCCGCAAACCAAACAGGTCACCAATAGGGCTCAGTTGGGATCCCTTGGG
Source organism: Condylura cristata (assembly GCF_000260355.1). Taxonomy (NCBI): domain Eukaryota; kingdom Metazoa; phylum Chordata; class Mammalia; order Eulipotyphla; family Talpidae; genus Condylura; species Condylura cristata. Next base: position 19,665,490 of record NW_004567121.1, read on the forward strand.
GTAAACTGGACCACTTAAGGTTTTCAAGAACCTAAGATCTCAGTCATCATAGAAGCACTGGAGGTTGTCGGATGCCATATTGCTTCAGGAGCTGCTATCCCTGGCTCCATTACCTTACTTTAGTCTCTTTGACTTTTTAAAATTAAGAAATATTTTAGATATATAAAATATATATGTAAAATATTATAATGACTCTCCATGCATCTTAATGATTAAGGCATCACAAATATATTGTTATGGCTGTGGAATTCTTTCAGAATAACATGCTAGTTAAGAACTCTGTTTCTGGAGTCAGAAATCTGGATTTTTATCTGGTTCAAGGCATTAGAGAATACACCCTTTGGAAAAACTGCCCACACTGTAGCTCCTTTTCTGAGCACTGGCCTCTAGGAATTGCTCTACAGATTTATTTTAGGTGATTGTTTTAGTGGGCACATTTGATTAGATCAGAGGAGTAGAAAGATTAATCAAATTCTCTCCTAATATTGTGACCACTGCATTTAGAATAAGTAAATTTGCAAGCTGGGGGCAACCCTATTTGGCCACACACCTATGGAGAAGCAGTACATGGCTGGTGCTTAAACAAGAATGAAGGAGGTAAGACCTTGAAGAAAGAGGACAGCGAGGAAGAAGGTGAAAGACATGAATTCTTTTTTTTTTTTTAAAGATTTATTTACTTATTTGTACAGAACTAGGGTACAGGCCAGAGATGCGGAGGGTGAGAGGATTCACCAGAGACAGTGGGAAGCAGAACAGGCAGATCAACGAAGTACATTGCTTGAGGGGAGCAGCGGGTGGGTCTGGAGAGGTCTGTCACGCCATGTGGTCCCCTCCAGGGCAGGCGGGGATCGAACTCATGCAGAACGGGCTTAAGCTTCTTAGTGCTGTGCTTTAACCCACTGCGCCACCAGGGAGGGCCAAGACATGAATTCTTAACCACAAAAATAGCTTCAATTGAATTCTGAGCCTTCACAGAAGTCTCCTAACTAATTTTCATTTCCTGATTTAAGTCCATTTTGATGCCTCATGCTACTTCCTGACCTCAGGTTCCTGGTTACACATCTCAGTTCTTAAATTTCCTTTTTGTGTAGGTGGGGCACTTAGTTTAGTTCAAATGGGTTTCTATTGCTTGCAGTGTAAGAGAACCTAATTCTAACAATCATTTACTACCTGTGTGACTTAGGCAAGTTATTTAACCTTCTTGTATCACTTTTCTCATTGGTAAAATGGAGTTGTCATGGTATCTACTTGCCAGGGCTGCTGTAAGGATTACATTAGTCAATATGTAGAGTTTATTTTTTATTTTTATTTATTTATGCATACAAGAACTGGGGTCTTGGCCGGATGTGTGGGAGGTGACAGGATTCACCAGAGACAGATGGGGAGCAGAACAGGCAGATCTACTGAAAAACACTCTGAGGGGAGCAATGGATGGGCCAGGTGAGGTCTGCTCCCTGGCTGGGGGTAGAATTCATGCTGCAGTGGCTGCTGATAACTTGATAATGCTGAGGCTTAACCCTTTGTACCACCAGGGATGCTACTAATATGTAAAGTTTCTTAATGCTATTGGGGAGCCAACATTCACCACATACAAGGTAGAAACCCACAACTTAGAGAGGTAAAAGATTGAATATAGGTAATAAATTTGTTGTCTTAGCCTCATTATTTTTGTGGCAAGGTAGCTTCTTCATGAGTTTTGTTACAGCAAAGACAATGAAGTGATGTCAGCTGGAGAAAGGCTAATCTATTATTGTCTGCATGAAAATCACCAAAATCTCTACCTTTAGGTTTAAGAATATGTTCCAGGTTTTTCTTCTGATACATTGCCACCTAAAAATGATCATAAGATGTGAAATGTTAGATAATGACATTCTCCATGAAAGTGTATGTTCTAGAGAAGTATATTTTGATTTGAAGGAACAGACACCGCTACTTACCTACTCAATGAACATTTCTCTCTTCTTTGTTTTGATATAATCCTTATTTTGTTAAAGGCAGCAATGGCTTACCCCAGGATAGATTTCATCTTCTTGGCAAAGTGGTGGTGGTGGGGCATGATTTTGGTCAATAGGATAACACAGTAGTGACACATACAATTTGCACAATCCTTGGTTCCTTCCCTCTCCTGCCTTGTCTAATGTGTGATGCCTGAAAGTACAACAGCAATCTTGGGGGGGTGGGAGAGGGG
>NW_004567121.1:19667777-19679586 GCF_000260355.1 Condylura cristata
TACTGACAAAGGCCATATACAAATGAAGTAAATAACAAGTTTGGGGCTTAGTCCACAGGTAGTCTGGCTATCAGGGGACCTAACTGGAATTTTTTAACTGTTCTGGCATGGTACGGTGCACAATGAGGAGTCATGATGGAGTGGGCTTCAGATATAACTGGGTCCAGGTTTTAAATGATTATCAGGGCAGCTTCTCTGTGGGTGGGGAGAAGAGTGAGAAACTCATAGAGGTTATCACCCATCTCTGATATAACTGAGATATTGAACACTGCCTATAGCTTTTGCCTCCATCTTCTTGTTATGTGAGAAAAATAAATTGTTACTTGTGTGAGCCATTGCAGTCTGGTTTTCTGTTATTTGCAACTAAATGTAAGTGAAGCCCCTCAGAGAGGTGTTTTATTCCTACAGTCACTGCTGATGTGAGACTCTGGGCAGAATTGCACTAACTGTTGATTACACAGCCTCACAGACAGTGATTGTAACTATACTTGACACCATCCAGGGTCAAGAACTCTGACTTCCAACACCCGAATTTTGTTTTTCTTTGTTTTGGGACTTGTTTTCCCATGACAGGTTTACCTCAAATGACTGGCCGTTAATTTTTTTTTTTAAAAGATTTATTTATTTGTGCATACAGAATGGGGTACAGGCCAGAGGCTCAGGGGTGGCGAGAGGCTTCGCCAGAGACAGAGTGGGGAGTAGAACAGGCAGATCAACGAAGTACACTGCTGAGGGGAGCAGCGGGCGGGTCAGGAGAGGTCTGCCACGCCATGTGGTCACCTCCGGGGCAGGTGGGAATCGAACTCATGCGGAAGTGGCTTTAGTTTCTTGGTGCTGTGCTATAACCCGCTGCGCCAGGAGGGAGGGCCTGGCTGTTAATTTTTAAGAGTCTTAAAAAAGCTCTTCAGAAACTCTGAGTACACTGATATCAGTTTTGTAAGATGATGGAGAGCCAACCAACCTTGTTAGTGGGGACACGCTAATGCCACCGTCCAGTTTCTCTAGCAGAGAATCTTTAGCTGACACTCACCTTAGACTCACACCTTAGACTTGCTTTTGCCTTTTATGGATCGTGCTGCATGCAAACACTGAGACTCTCAGCTCCTAGATTTTTCTTTGCAGTTTCTCCTCTGAGAAGCTTAGAATTCAGTTTCCTCTGTACTATTTAGTTATTCCTCCTACAAGCATTTTTCATCTTCCATAAACTTGTAGAATTTGCTGTGTTTGTTTTCTCTTCAAGTTGTTATTGGGGGCTAGTCCCTGTTTACCGTCTATCTTTGCTGTTATTTTACGAGTGTCACAGGTATGTGGTCACTCCTGCATGGTTTTCTTCTTTTTTTTTTCTAGCCAAACTAGTTTTGAACCCCAATTCAGATGGTATTGAACATCCCAGTAAGTGACTGTAGGAATAAAACACCTCGCTGAGGGGTTTCATAGGTCAGCCAATTGTGGCAGGAGTTTGAATTACTTTTTAGTGAAAGAAATTCTACCCAAACAGACTAAAGCGAAAGAAGAACTTATTGGCTTATGACAGGAGGTTTGGGGGTGGGGGTGGGAGGGTTGAATGAACAATTAGTTCTAAAGAAAAGTTCAGAGAGATAATCTATGTAGGAGGAAGAAAAGCTATCTACATAGTAGCAGTAATATTAAGTTAGTAAATTCAGGCAAAATGAACATGTTAGTCAAGAAGACGTAAAGGGAGAGAGGAAACAAGCAATTGCAGAATGTCCGTTTTTGTGAGCACAAAACCAAGGGGAACTGAGAACACAGTGAGAATTTAACCTGGTTAGGGTTAATGAAACTTTGTTCATCGTGTAAAGTGCTCTTTCCCACAAGAGTTCAGCCAGTGGAATACTCTGAGATACTGACAAAGGCCATATACAAATGAAGTAAATAACAAGTTTGGGGCTTAGTCCACAGGTAGTCTGGCTATCAGGGGACCTAACTGGAATTTTTTTACTGCTCCAGAGTGGACCGGAACAGAAAGGGGAGTCATGATGGAGTGGGCTTCAGATATAACTGGGTCCAGGTTTTAAATGATTATCAGGGCAGCTTCTCTGTCTCCAGGTTGCGTTATCTCTGTGCTTCTCCAGCCCAGAAGTCTATGATTTCAGTTTAGTAAATGCAGCAAAAATAGCAGTCTTTCCCAACAGCTTTGACAAAAAAAACCCCCAAAGTGATCCAGATAGGTTTTGCTAGGTCACATACACAGCTCTGAAAGAAGCAATGTCACTAAGGGGACAGGGGATTCTGCTTGGTGGGACCCAGTCACTTATACTCTTTTGATGCCGTGTATCCCTGAGGGAGAACTCAGCCCCAGTCAAAACCCTAATTGGGTTTCTCATAGAAAACCTCCCTCCATTATACAATAACAATAACAACAACAACAAAAACATTCTAAGCTTTTAGAATGACTGTGGAATGGATTTGTTCTACATCATTTAAAGCAGATTTTAACTTGCTGTAGTGATTGTAGTGCTGCAGACACAATGCTATTACAAAGTCACTTTTTTAAAAAAAAGATTTATTTATTTATACTGTTCTTCACACCTAGTCAGTCTGTGTGTACAAGAACTGGGGTACAGGCCAAAGGTGCGGTCACTGATAAAATTCACCAGAGACAGAGTGGGGAGCGGAACAGAAAGTGTACGGAAATACACTGCTGAGGGGGGCAAGTGAGCAAGACAGGAAAGGTCAGCTCCCTGGCAGGGGATTGAACTCATGCTGCAGTGGCTACGGATAGCTTCATAATGCTGTGCTCTAACCTGTTGTGCCACCAGGGAAGGCCCACAAACTCAGTCTTTCAGTTTCATAAATCCAGATTACAAATTTGGTAGCTGTGATCATGAGAGACCATGGCATTGGCTAAAATGGAGGAATGATTTTCAACCAGGGGAGGTGCCCTTTCTGGCTCATCAATACCAGCAAGCTCTGACTTAGCCTTCCTATCACGCGTTTTAAATCCAATTCATTGGAATTTTTTCTCTTACTGGAAGAAATGTAGTGGTTACTATGTACGTAAATTATACTTAAAGACTTTATTATGTAGAAATAAGTTTGTTCTACAATTTGTGTAGAGTTAACTTTTCTGAACGATTTGCTTTATAAAGTGAGGGATACTTGCGGAATATGAAACAGGGAACCAATGGGATTTTTTTCTAAATCAGATATGATTGTTCACACCTAGTCAGTCTGTGGAAACCAAAATCACATTAACAATACATGTCTACTTAAAAGCCCTCCATAGGGCCTTCCCTGGTGGCACAGCGGGTTAAAGCACAGCACTGAGAAGCTAAAGCCACCTCTGCATGAGTTCGATCCCCGCCTGCCCCGGAGGCAATCCACATGGCGAGCAAACCTCTCCTGACCCGCCCACTGCTCCCCTCAGCAGTGTACTTTATCGATCTGTTCTGCTCCTCTCTCTATCTCTGGTGAATCCTCTCACTCTCCACTGGCCTGTACCCCAGTTCCATATGAATAAATAAATAAATCTTAAAAAAAAAAAAAAGGCCTCCATAACTCCCCTCCACGAAATCTCCAGCAGACAATATGGGAGTTGTGACTGGTTTCTTGCATGTGTGTAGGAACAAATCTGCTTATATTCCTGTAGGCGACCCAGACTCCTGATGGCAGTTCCTTGCTCAGAATCTGAAGCTCTTAGCCTGATGACTGGCCCCATGTCAATTCTGCTCTTCTGCTGCCCTCCCCTATAAGCACGTTACGCCTTAGCTTTACTCCACCCCTGCAGAAATGAAGACGATGCCTCAGCCAACTCTGTTCTTCACTACCTGGGTCTCAAAACAGTTCCGTATGTACTCAGAGTATCAGGAGAAGGGTTTTGCAATTTCTAACACTTGTCACAAGAACATAAGTCCACATGGATCAGGATGGAGTAGAAGTGAGGGACGGTGAGACTCAGCTTTTGACTTTCCTCTCTCCAGATTTTTGTTCACAATGTTTTCTCTTCCTTTCTTTCTCAGCATTCAAATCCTCCAGCATTAGCTTGCTAATTCAAATGTCAAACACCCTGTGTTTGTTAACAAGTTTAAAGACAGTATATGCCCTAGGACAGGAAAAGGTGTGTAATTACTACCCACACCCACTTCCTATATTTCTTTTCAGAATATCATTGAGAATTTTAAAAGTTTTTAATCATCTGTTCTAGTAGAACAGGAACAGAATGGCTACATAAATGTTGACAATTTTTTATTCTTTCCCAGCCATACAGTGCTAGACAGCTTACCTGCTCTTTTGTCTATGTGACATACTTGCTGTATTTCCCAGCACACCTTCATACCTGAGGTTCCATTTTTCACCCATTAAATGGAAGCTTGAGCACTATATTCTGCAAATGTTAGCTGCTATAATCCTTAGTTTAAATTTTTTAAAGTAATATAATACTTTATTTTTATATCATAATGTGCCATTTTTACATCATTTTGTGCCATTTTCCATCTCAGTTGTAATCCCCATGAACTGCCCACCAAGTTTAACTGTTTTTAAAGAAGTTATTTTTGCATACAGGGAACTAGGTCAGAGGTGTGTGGTGGGGGTGGGGTGAGAAGATTCACCAGAGACAGAGTGGGGAGCAGAACAGGCAGATGTACTGAAATACACTGCTGAGGGGAGCCGTGGGCAGGTCAGGAGAGGTCTGCTGTGCCATGTGTGTCACCTCCCTGGCTGGGGATGGAACTCATGCTGCAGTGGCTATGATGGCTCCAGGGAGGGCCTATTAGTATAATTTTTAATAAAACTGGGCATTGTTAAAATATTTTTACAAACATTTTCATTGAAACCAAATGTACATTAAGTAGTTCCTCAAATCCAGAGATCACTATCAGTGATGAAATAATTCAGAGTTCATTTTTTTTCTTATGCAAAGTTCTCTTTGAAATCTGCAGCAATTCTGAATGTGGGCTAGCTACAGAAAGCATTTGGCAGAATAAAAATGATGCTGGTTCAGGAAGGCATCATTGTGTCCTTCCTGTATAAATCACATATAATTAGGTTTTATGGATTTCTGAACAATGATTTGCAAGCATCTAAATAAAATTTTTTAATGATGTAATTATAGAGGGAAGATTAAAATGATCTCTAATAATAATATGTGTATTAATCTTTAAAGATAAATTTTTATGTGTTTATAAATCAAAACATTGTTCAATTTTATTTTAATGTCCTAATGTTTTTATTGCAAAAATATTAAAAAATTTAAAAGATACAGAAGATACACTATCCATAGGTTCAGCAGGGACCTCAGCAGGGGGCAATTTTGTCCACTAAGGCAGAATTAGGAATGTCTGGTGACACTGATGGCAGGTAGTGCTCCTGGCATCTAGTGGAAATGAATCAAGATACTATACATGCTATAGTCATGGTCCTTTCAGAGAAATAATTATCCAATCCAAGATGTCAATAGTGTCAAGGTTGAGAAACACACATGCACACACACAATTGTGTTTTTTTTTAATTGTCCCTTAAATAACGAATCCTTTTTTATTGTTACAAGATTCTTACAATTATCCTTTATTTTATCTAGCTCACAATCATAATTTATCTAATGGTTTCCTTACTCTCAGATAGCATAATGTGTAATGAACAGCTTCATATAGCTAGCTTCTGTTAGTTTGAACTTAAATTCTTATGAGTAAAATTGCTTTGATAAAGGGTTTTTATTTTGTGACTGTTGATAAAGGGACTTAATGTTAACTTTGGCAAAGTACATTACTAATAGCTTATAAAAGAAAATGAAAGTATGCTCTTCACTACAGTTTTTACTGCTATAATTTTGTAGTGGGAAGTAATGGCGCTGGGGGGAAATCATACCTGACAGTTTCAGCTTTTTGAATAAATAAGGTGATATCTTGAATACAGACAACTCTCTCATTATGCTAGTTATGTCCCCTACCATTTTTTTGTTGTTGTTGAAAGTCTCGTGTAAGTCTGTGGTGGTGGTGGGGAATGGTAATGATATCCTTAGCCTTCTTTAAGACTTACGTTCTTGACATGGGCACAGAAAAAATTGTGATGTCTTACTTATCCTCATCTCCGTAGGCATATGCTTCTCCCAGGGTCAGGTTGAAAATGTATGTTATAAACGGGTATTGAATGAACGGAGAACAGTAACATTAGTAACATATGAAGTGATTATTAACTGAATGTGATTGACTTATAAGGGCAGACGACAGCAAAAAAAAATTATGTGCTCCCATAAAACTATTAGCACTCATGTTGCAACTGGTTCTTAAGGTAAATCATTATCCTTAATGACTTAAAGATTTTTCGTCCTGCTGTGTGATTCTGCTAGAAATATCTGCTAAGGTCAATGGTAAGAGACAAAATATCAAAGGTCTGGGAAAAATATATGGTTGTTCTCAGCTAAGATGAAAAAGCAGTCTCTTGCAAGATAACACTAGTTTTTCTTTTATAGGGATACAAGGAATGAACTGATGGATTTTTTTTTTTTTATTTCTAGAGACAACAACTACACAAGAGCTGAAGAGTGAAAGAGAATATGTAAAGTATTTTTTCAAGCTGTGGTTTCCAGTAATCCAGTTTCCCTCCCTGAAGTGTCTAACATAGATAGGTTAGGTTAGGCAAGAAACTGAGACAACCAAGAGATACCAAAATCAGGCAAAATAGAAGATTGTCTTTCTTATATAATAATTTGAAAGAAAGTGCTTCAGACTGAGGGTAGGTAGTGGTGATGGCAGCTCTGATCCATGAAAATTAATGATACAGTCCTCTCTGTTTTCAGGATCACTCATGTATTCATTGCCTTACATAGCAACTATGTTTCGAAGGTCTTTGAATAGGTGCATATATCTGTGCGTAGATAGCGTAAATATAGATCACATATATACTTTTCAGGTTTGTAAAATACTTTTTGCTCACAAACATTACTTGTTGCTTTAAAAGCTAGAGTCCTAGGGTAGTTCTCCTCCTAATAGGACACAAACATGAAACATTTCACTTCCAATCTAATCATGTCTTCATTGGGAGAGTGAAAAAAAGATGGAAAATTGGAGACTAGTTTTTCCAAACTTCATCTGTCCAATGGAGATGTAAGGAGCCGTTCTGTCTACCTTGTAGGTTTTTTATGAGAATCACATATATTTGAGATTGCTTTGGTACATAGTAAAGTGCTACACAATGCTACTTATTTATAATTTAACTTAGAAAATTTCCAACATTGGATGCTTAAGATAGCACCTTTAAAGAAAATTATTATTGTTTGCCTAATTCTCAGTTATGTAATTTTGATTTTCATATAATGTTGTTCTTAAAGGTAAGCCAGAGAGAGAGTGGTTACTCACTTTAAGAAAGGAATGTTCACTTTTGGAAAATATTCGTAACAGTAAATCTTTCATTAAATGTGCTTTTCTCACATTTAGCACAGTGGTTGATTTACAAATTTAAATTGTACATATATTTGTACATCCAGTGCACAGAATGATTCATATGTGTTCAGCTTTTTGAAAAGTGGAATTATATTTTGAAAATGAACTCATTTCAAAAATGGGTAAGGAAAAAGTCAAATTATAGATCAGTCTTTGAAATAGCATAGGCGTAATTAGCAGTTTACATACTTTATGTGCTTTTTTTCCTTGAACTACCTATTATGTGCTTTTATTAAATTTGTGCAATAACTGGTAACTTTACCTGTATTTTCATATGCACAATAAATTTATTTTGGTCAATTCTATATCCTCTTAACTGTGCTATGGTTTTATTGTGTAAAACTAATTTTTAGGGCCCTCCCTGGTGGTGCAGTGGGTTAAAAGCACAGCACTAAGAAGCTAAAGCCACTTCAGCATGAGTTCAATCCCCCGCCCTAGAGGTGATGATTCACATGGTAAGACAGACCTCTCCTGACCTGCCTGCTGCTCCCCTCAGCAGTGTACTTTGATCTACCTGTTCTGCTCCCACTCTGTCTCTGGTGAATCCTCTCACCACACCTGTGCCTGTGCCTGTATCCCAGGTCTGTATGCCTAAGTAAATAAATCTTAAAAAAATAATTTTTAAAGGTGTGTAAAACACAGTTTACATGCATCAAAGAGAAAAATGAAAGCCATTTAAATCTAAGACTAGTCTTAGACTTTCTAAGACTAAAACTGATGACAAGAATCCAAATTTAACTATCATTAGCTGGGATATGACCAGTCATTCTAGATCAATGTATTTTATTTTTGCAGATTTTATCACAAATGATAATTTTTCATAGAGGTCAAATGTGAAGGTAGCTCTAGTTCAAAAGCAGATGTGCATATGAATACTGTGTGTAAGAGAATACCACTGTGGTTACACTTGATTGCACAGTGAGCTAATGGTACTTGAGGTATTTCCCCTTGGAGCCATGACTCCTCTTCACCTTAATCAGCTATGGATTGAATCAAAGGGGCCAGTTTGTTTTACAGTGCTCCGTGATGCTCTCAGATAGACAAAGAAAGTTCTATCATCACAAATAATATGTTCTGGATGCTCAGGATTGACAGTATGCTCAGGATTGACAGTTTTACAGGGACTGACTAGTTGATCTGCCTGTGAATGGACTTCATTCTAGGATGGATTTCATGTTAAGTATAACTTAATTAAAATATCCATCTACAGTTCCAATCTTTTGGAAATGTGGCTCACAATTAAGGTGTGCATGAAACTGACATTTGAATTTTGCTGGAGGTGGGGTAGGAAACAAATTTGGTATGAAATAGAAATATTGGGAATTGAGTTTTAGTGTGAAAAGCTTTTATTTTGCACCTCTTGTTTAGAGGATGTATTCCTCATGTAGAAGTTAAAATTTAAAATGGACACTTAAAACAATGTATTATATGAATTTCCTTTTATCAGTGAGAATGGTGGAAACTATAACCTACTCACCCTCTTCCAGAATTACAGCTATGTAAGCCCTGGTAGAAATTGGTGAACTAGTGCTATATGTGACTATAAGTTAATCTGTATGTATTGTAAATAACACAATATCAACTATACTTCTTCATGATGAAGAGTATTTTGGAATCAGATTGCTTGGTTCTGTAGTTAACTGTGTCTCTCAGCAGGTTTCTTAACCTCTCCTAGATTTTTAAAAATTGTACAATGGGCATAGTAATAAAAATGTCTGTTAGATGGATTGTCTGGGCTTACTGATATTACTCTTGTAGTGGTTAGCACTGTGCCTGGCACATTTTATGTACTGTTGTTCTTACATATGTATGTAACTGTAGCCACTCTCTTGGGTATGTGCTTTGTTTCCCCAATTTGATTGTAAACTTTGAGAGGCAGGGACCAACTCAGTTTCCTAGTCCCTCATCACAGAGACTTATAAATACCTTTACATACATCAGCAGTGAGATATAAAACAAAAGGGCAATTTGGGGCTAGATTATAAAAAACCATGACTATCCCACCTATAATCCCTGAATCTTTTTGAATTGTGATAATGGGAGTTCTTGGATGCTGCCTACCCGAGTCAGCAGCAGTCAGTCCAATCAAGCATTCAGACAATTGGCCGAAGGTCTGATGCTGTTTGTAGTGCAAAAGAGATTTCAGATGGTAACTGCATTTACATCCTCTTTTGGGGTTCCTTAGGCTTTTCTGGCTACTGTGTAATTTCTTTATCTTATCTAAGTTAAATCATGCAGAAAATAATTTATGCCTTCTTTAGTTTTTCTCCTGGTTTGGTGATCAGCTACTTAGCACTTCCCTTATTAAAGTACTGTTTGAGCAGCTCATCTGCAACAAACTCAAAGGTTACCCATGTCAGTGTACTGACCTATGTCCTTTACATATGTTTTCTCAATGTTACTTCCTTCTTATTCTAATAGTTTGACTAGACTATTCAAAAAGGAATTGAGTTTAATATTTCATATTGTTTCCTGTTAGTGAAGTAAATGCTAAGTACAGCAGCAAGGTTCACCAAGACTGGGTTTCCTTATGAACACAGATACATTTTTTTTCAAAAGTTTATTTTTACATCATTTTGTACATTTTTTCCATCTCAATTGTAATCCCCGCGGGTTTCCCATCACCAAGTCACCCGTGTGTCATCACCATAATCCCGTGCATTTCCCCCCCCCCCCTTTGATCCCATTCCCCACTCCACCCTCGCAAAATGTCTCTGGTGTATGGTTGTTCATTATTTTTGTTATTTTCTCGCCTGGTCCATTATACTCCTGCTATGAGTGAAACCATCCGGTATTTTTCTTTCTCTTTCTGGCTTATCTCACTAAGCATGATCTTTTTCAGCTCCATCCAAGTTGCTGCAAAAGACATGGAACACAGATACATTTTAAACTTAGTCCATAGGCTGGATGTAGACTGAAAATTTAAAACATTTTCCCCATCATATAAAATATTTGGAATAATTGTATAAGGCCTTCCAGTTCCTTTCTTCTTCCCAGTGTGCTGCCAATACAGTTCCTCATCTGTTTCTAGCTTTGCAGTTTATTCTTTTGATTTTTCTTTTGTTCATTTTCATTGGATCTTCATTTCAAAAAATAGATTTCTAATTGTTTTTCAGTTCCATTTTTTTCATTGTACACCTGCAATCAAAGACAAATTCGATGTAGCTGCATGGTATCAAAGACAATGCTTGCAACTTGAATTCAAGATGACAGGCAATGTAAATTATAAAGTACAAAACAGTGTATATTAAAGCACTGTCAGCAATAAAAATGGCTTTTCTGGAGGAAATAACTTTGGAAAGGAGAGAGAACAAGGCTAGGGAGGAACAATCCACACAAGAAAGGAAGATCCAGGGTTAGGCAAAGAAGAACGGCATTTAGGGGAGCAGCTTAGGGGAGCAGTGGAGGGCCAAAAATAAGAATCACTTAACATGTAAAAAACACTTAAATGACTCTTGATCCTAGGCAGTCCTCCAAGCTTGAAGTCATAGAAGCCAGTTAGGTGCCTGTCTGTGGTTTCTTTCCTGAAGGGCATATTGGACCTTATTTCCCACCCATGCAGCATTGTTGAGTACCAAATTCATGCCTAGGACTGAGCAGGAACTGGGTTGGTCGACCAAAGGGGCACAGTTCGTCTTCAGGAGCTCCTAGTGTTTAAAAAAGAACATCCTAAGAAGTAGGTATAAAGGGCCCTTTTGCAAAAAGAGGCAAGCTGCAGGCAACTCGGAGTCGTCAGCGCTCCGTAGAGGAAGTGAGCTGTGGCTCGAAGGACAAACAATTTTTATGAGACGTTCATATCTTTGAAAAACTAGACTTGAAGTAGATCTACCAGAACAGAAAGGGCTGTGGAGAAGAGTAAGATTTTAAAGCACATTTCATGGGAGCAGGAACTGACACAGCTAAGTGTGACGGTCAGGAAAGGGGGGTCGGTTACAAATGAGTGCTAACTTGATCGCACTGACGTTACCCCAAGTGGAGGTGTCTTCTACAGCTTGCACCTCGCCGCTCTCAGTACGTGTCGACTGCAGTTCTTCACTATCTAGTTAGGGGCCGGGAGAGTCCACCACTGCTATTAGATTCTGCACACAACACGAGAACGCTACTTTCGCGATTTTCACCCCCTGCAGATTTAGGGGTGCATGCATGAGGTATTATATCTGAGGGGCTGGAGACATCTTTCTCACCCTCCCATGAAGGAGTAATTAGAGCATTTAAATTAGCGGGAGGGAGATTAACATCCGCAGCTCTGGCCCACTGCACATCGCATCTCCCGCGGGCGTTCACTTCGCGGCTGGCCTGTGGCTGGTCCAACAGCGCTAACGGCCGCTGGGCAGCAACGGCTCCCGGCGGCTCGCGGCGGGCGTTGGGCGGTCGAGTCTCTGGCTAGCGGCGAGTTGCAAAAACGGGGT
>NW_004567121.1:19680158-19718874 GCF_000260355.1 Condylura cristata
CGCCCCGCCGCCACCCCCACCCGCTGCCCGCCGGTCCCTCCGGCCGCCGCCATGTCCTCCTCCTCCTCCTCACCCCGGGAGACGTACGAGGAGGACCGGGAATACGAGAGCCAGGCCAAGCGCCTCAAGACCGAGGAGGGGGAGATCGACTACTCGGCTGAGGAAGGCGAGAATCGCCGCGAAGCGACGCCCCGGGGCGGGGGCGATGGCGGCGGAGGCGGCGGCCGGAGCTTCTCACAGCCGGTAACAAAGCGCGGCGCCCCGTCCACGATGCCTGGCGGCTCCCCGGGAAGCAGGGCCCGGAGGGGGGACTAGCCTCCGCCCGCTTCCTGCGCTTATTTCGCTGCTCCGGGTGTCGGGAAGGGCCGGCGTTCCGCCGGGGGTTTTTATCCTTCGCTTTCCCAGTTTTCGCGGAACCGGCGCGAACTCGGCCCCGGCCTGGCCGAAGGCCCCGGCGCCAGTCGCGGCCGGCGTTGAACTTGGGGAGGGTCGGAGGCGAGCGGGAGGCGCCGCTCGGCCCTGGGGGGCTTTGGGGCGCGATCCGCTCTTTGTTGGTTTGACTCCCCTGGCTGCCGACCCCCGCCCCTCGCCCCGCTGGCCGCGGCATCGCGCGCGGGTCGCGATCACAGGGTGTTTGCGTCTCTTCCACCCAGGGCTCCGTTGGCCTGTGCTGGGCGAGGCCGTCACTAAACGACAAAATACTCTCTGGGGCTCTCAGCCGTGGCCCCCCGAAGGTCTAATTAAGCATTTCTCACTCTTGGCAGGCATGGTGTGCATGCTTTGCGACCCACCTTCACGATCCTGGCACGGGGCAGCTTTTAGCGCTTAGGTGGAGAGAAAAGCATGGCAGGTGTAGCACACCCTAACTTTCAAGTAAAACAAATCTTCAAATCACCTCAGAAAAATTTGCATTTTTTTTTCTTTAACAAAATCCGCCCCACGAAGGCAGGAACTGAGCTCAGGACCGCTTTGCACGGCGTTTCGAGATTTTTGTCTGTCTCTTCCAAAGTGTTAGTTAGCTGGAGGCAGAAGGAATGTGAAAGTCACTTAATCCACAGCAAGTGGTAACTCAGCTTCAGTTCGATGGAGGCTTTCGGAAACAACAAAGGTTTTTCCCCCCCTTTTTGGTGCACTTAAGCTGTCTTAATGACAACACATTTTAATTGTGATCTTCAAGCAAACTAACTGAAATTTACGAAATTGTACGCATTTTATTGTTAGATGAAACTGTTTTTCATTTTGTGTCAAATTAGAAATCGCTTAGCTACCATTTGAATTTTTATGTAAAAAAATGCTGTCAATATTTTTCAGTGTTAAGAGCTTCAAATAAGATAATGGGACAGATAAGGTTGCAGTCTTTTTAAAAAGCACTTGCCTTGTAAAAACGACATAGTTTTTTAATGAGTATTTTTATGCCTGACTGGGATCTTCAAAATGTAACTTGGAAATGTAAATGAAGTGTATTCCTTCTTAGAAAGTTTCAGTTACAAACAGACTCCATTGTGGAAGTTGGAAACATATTTTTGATGTAGTGGGTTAGTGTAGCTCTTTTGCCAAAAATGCTGCTGGAGTTTTTGTGTAGCAGCGACAAAGTCTTCTACCTTTAAATGTCTTGGGAAGACATTTAAGTCAGTTTGTAACAATTTTTTTTTGGGAAAAGGTTAAACATTAAGCTAATAGTATTCTTTTGAGGAAATTACCAGAATATCCAAAGTGAGTTGTGTGCAGCACGGGCTTGAGGACTGATCAGAGTATAGGGAGAATCAGGAGTCTTAGGTCCTTTACAGGAGTCTTAGGTCCTTTACAGTTTGTGGTCTTGGGAAAGTCCGCGGACTACTATTCTGAGTTCTCTCAATCATAAAATGTGAAGGTTGAACATATTCCTCCCATACGTGAAGTTGTAGTTAAGTGACTAATATAATGCAGGGCTTTTTTTTTTTTTTTTTAAAGTTTGACAAAATACTTTCATTTAGAAAGACTGGAGGTACTGTAGGCTACTTTGAACATCTAGGTTATACAAGAAATGACTTGAAATTCATTCTTTTTTTTGATGTCTTCCAAAAGGTGGATTCCATTATATGTGTCTCGTTTTTTCTCCAAACCTTAATTTCAGACTAGAATTGAACAGTATCATGGCTTATGTCTACCTCAGATATTTCTTGTACTCTAGACAAAGTACTAGACCTTTGAGAAAAACACAGGTTAACTCTGGAGGCTTTTTAGTGATATATATAGAAAGAACAAGCTCTTCCATTCAGTTTTGCAGAAATTCAAGACCCTGGATTAGATCAATGGACATTGTAAGATGAATGAATATATCATCAGGGCAACCTGTGTTCATCCAGTGAGGCAGTTGACTTCCTCAGAATAGGTTAGGAGATGCTGGAGCATCATTGTAATGTGAATTTCTGTAGGGATAGTTAGTGCTCTGCCCTGTAACTTTGAGCTTAACCATATTCTGACAAGAGGCATTGTACCATTTTCTAGCATCTTAACATGCTCAGTAGTTCCAGAGCAGTGGGAAAAATAAAATTAATGCAGCTTTCAAGTTAGCCAATTTTTATTAACCTAAATTTATCTTACTGCTATAAGTACAATTACTTACAGTTTAACCTTACTGTTGTTAATGCTTTTAGAAGAGAGTGAAATGCTTTTATTTAGAAACATTGTTGTGCTGCCAAATCTATGAGTACTTATTTTTTCTTTTTAAAAACTTTCTATGTAATTTTTGGTACGAATTTAAAATTGCAACCATGGAAACCTTTACATAATTTATTAGGGTAGGAATTTTCTGGATAAAAGTTTGCTGTCTAGTGTGTCATCCAAAAGTAGGTGATTTGACTGAAAAAGGTTTGACTCAGCCTTATTGGTCTTTCAGCCCAGAGAAGAAATAACTGTGTGGTTAAACTGTTACTATAGTTTAAGTGTGATGGGCAACCCTTTAAACTCTAGTAGGAAATTTGTAAAACACCAAAAAGACTTGAAAAATTTACATTATTTGGCTTTTTGTAATTGAATTTCCATTTCCATGTTTTAATAAGTATTAACTAAAAGAGGAATGTGAATTTTGGAGAAAAACAGTGGTTCTGCAAATGCTTCCAAATGAATGATGTATTGGTCATTATAAATGATATATTTTTTAAAGATTTATTTATTTATTCGTACAGAACTGGGGTACAGGCCAGAGATGCGGAGGGTGAGAGGATTCACCAGAGACAGAGTGGGGAGCAGAACAGGCAGATCAACGAAGTACACTGCTGAGGGGAGCAGCGGGCGGGTCAGGAGAGGTCTGCCTCGCCATGGGGTCACCTCCAGGGCAGGCGGGGATCGAACTCATGCGGAAGTGGCTTAAGCTTCTTAGTGCTGTGCTTTAACCCGCACCACCAGGGAGGGCTCCTATCAATGATATTTTAATGTGCAAAAGACGTGAGTTAGTACTTCTGCTATGAAAACTACCAAGTTTGTGTTTTCTGGCATTTACTCAGAAGAGCAAAAACTTCCAGTATATTTCAGATTCACTAAGCCGTATTGTTGAACAAAACTTGATGATGGAGATTAATGTTTGGTACTATATACAATTTATTCTTATGGGGTAGACAGTATTTTAGAAGATTACATTAATAGTACATTTCTGTAGCATTTTTCTTTTAAGAAAACAGCTTGACTTATAAATGTTAGAACTTCACTTAGTAAAGATCTACTTTTATTAACATTCATATCAATAAAATTTATGGAGTACTAATTCCTTTTAGAGACCATTCAAGTTTTTCCTTTTTTCTGTAAGTGGGTAAGTAGGCAAATAAGAGACTGTAAAAGTTTGTTTGCTGATAAGGTGAAAATTTAAATTTCTCAACTTTGGTAAAATGCCAAACTATAGCGATACAAATATTATGGCTTAATGGGTGAATAGGGGCTGGGAGGTGGGTCACTTTGTTAGTTAAGCTCCGTAGGAAAAGTACAGATATAGACTGGCAGTGAGCATAGTAATCACCCTTTAGGGAATGAAAAAAATTTAAGGGTTTGGGTCTGGAGGTAAGTGCCAGAAATTTGCCTTTAGCTAAGCAGCTATGATAAAGTTAGGCTTTAGTTTTGGGGAAGAAATGTAAAGTAATAGGTTTTACTATCTTTTGGTTTTAACAAGTGACTTTCTTTGTGTTTCTACACGGAGAAGAGCTGTTAATAAGGCCACAAGCCCGACCAAGGCAGGCGTCTTGCCTCTGCTACCAACAAACTTTGTGATTTAACTTTTTGGATTCAACATGAGATGCTTGGATTAGATGACCATTGTGAACTCTTTAACTCATTAAAAATTAATATTAGGGCCATTCTTGATGGTGCAGTGAATTAAAGCATATCACTATGAAGCTATCGCAGCCACTGCAGTATGAGTTCGTTCCCCAGCCAGGGAGCTGACCTACATGGCGTGGCAGACCTCTCCTGACCTGCCCGCTGCTCGCCTTTCAGCAGTGTGCTTCGTTAGTCGGCCTGTTCTGCTTCCCACTGTCTTCTGGTGACTCCTCTGACCCCGGCACCTCTGGCTTGTACCCTAGTTGTTCATGCATAAATAAATCTTTAAAAAACTTAATATTCGCCCCTCCATGGGTTTGGTGTATTTCTGGGTGATGTGAGTATAATAGTGGAAACAGTTCCAAATCTAAAAATCTGGGAGTCCATCATTTAGTGCTGCTTTTTTTCTTTCTGAAATTTATTGCAACTTTCAAGACTTGACTTTGTAGCCACAGCACTCAAGTAAAACAAAATGGAGCCAAGGTAGAAAATTTGTTGGCCCATGTAACTGGGAAAGCATGGATGGGCCCAGGAATTTAGATGATGTTTTAGCGACTTAATTTTTTTTCTACGTTGTGATAAATCTAGGTTTATATTCTTACAGCTAGTAAAGACTCACTTCTCCATTGCCCACAGTAACCCTTTCCAATTTACGATTTTTGTCTCTTACTACCCCAATATAACTGTATGTTGAGAACACCAATAGAATAGTATAGAATTTTTTGGTTTGTTTTTAACCAGAAGAAGGGAAGGGTTTTTGTATAGATGAAACCACAGAATTTTTACTAATGAGCAGAATAACAGATTTTAAAAATTGGTGCTTTCTTACATGTCAGTCATCTTTGTTCCTCTTTGGGTGTGGCCCTCCTGCCGCCCTGCTTCCCTAGTCTCCCTTCCCAGCTCCAACCAGCTTCTCTTTCAGTGCAGCCTGCAGCTGGATAGTCAGCTCAAGGGCTTTGTCTTTTTCTTGGAAACTTGTCCTTTTCCAGGGTGAGGACCTGTGCTGGATCACAGCAGATAAGGCTGCTCAGATGTCTGTGAGCAACTCTGAGGCTGGTAGCAAGGCAGGGCATTTCAAGAACTTATAGGGCAGGTGTGTGGAGTGGTTTTCTGGACTGCTTGGTTTTGGAACTTCCTGGGGCTTACCAACTGCCCTGTTTTCTCCAGCAAGATCTCTGGGTTCCGGGCATCGTCATTCACACTGTTTGCACCATCCATTCTGACAACAGCCATATATGATGTTGCCTCTCAGTCTTAAAATTCTGGTGGGAGCCCAACTCCCCTTCGATGTTGGTGGAGGAGTTCCCTGGTGGGGCAGACTCCAGCAGATGGTCAGTCCAGCTCTCCTCAACTCCTTTTATGGTTTCCAGTCCTGCCGCGAGTTTGCCTCACCAGCCCTTCTCTTGGTCTTAAATCTAATGGTTCCAGCCATGGGTCTGCCCCAGGCAGTGACTGTGTCTAGGGATTTGATTTGTCCCTCATCTCCTGCTTGACTGGACTAAAGATTATTTCTTTAAAAAGTGATTTGAATCATGTTTATCTTTTTTAATCTTCATTATGTGATCAGATACATTCTAAAGATTTTGCATAAAAAAATTAAAGGTTTTCTCCAATTTTGGATCTGCTATATTCTTTTAAGAAAGGAAATGACAAAGTAGAGAAATGTAATTGTGTACTTTAATAAGATAGTAAGGAAAAATGTAGTTTAGTCTAAGCATAGTCTTTAAGTTGAAAAAAAAATCCAGCTGCCCTTTAGAACTAGCTTGTTCTGGTTCCACATTAAGTATCCACTAAAAGAGCGTACAGTCTTATATTACTGTATCTGGAAATACTGTACTTTTATATTGATACATTCTGATACCAAAAGAAAGATTACTGGACTCATATGTAGAGTGACAGAAGAATGTGGTAGATATTTAGCCTGATGGGCAAATTTAGGTGTGATTTAATAAGTTATTACAAATAATTGAAAGGTTATCATGTAGCAGAGGAAAATGTAGTTAAGGGTAGGGAGTGCCAAATAATATTTGTTGAACCTTTGTTCCATATCTACTGTTAGATATTTCATATTTGTTGTTACACTTAACTGTAATTTTGCATGATCAGAATTTTTGTTTTTTAAGTAGTGAAGCTGTGGCTTAGAAAAGTTAAGTAACTAGCTTAAGATCACTAGTAACTATTTAAAGCTTCAAACATTGGCTTAACTCCAATGTTTAACTCCTAACTTCAGATAGGAACTACAGAGAAACGGACTTAGGTACATATAATTAAGAATTTTCTAAAAATACAACAGATTGTCTTACAGGGTAGTGTATTTTCTGTCATTGGAGATGTTTAAAGAGAATTTGAATAATCACTTGACAGTGGGTCTGTCTGTGTATGGCTTGGTGTTGGGGGATGAATTAAATGAATTTGGGGGTGGTTTTTTAAAATCCTGTAATTACATGAGAGCCGGAAAGATTGTTCAGTGGCTCTTGAATACATGTTGTTTTCACGGAGATGCTGGGCCATTAACAAAAAACTAGGCTTTTGCCTAGGCCTTGAGTGTACATTTAAGTTGTTACTTTACTATACGAAGAGTTATTAATGGGCCCTTCTAATATCTCTCGATAGAAGCTCTATTTATACTGAATTTTTCTTCAGTAGAGCTGATCTTCAGCCTCCAATAGTCAAAATTAGCAGTTTAAGATTGGTATTATATAGAATTTATCCTTGAGGAAGGGCTGGGAGTTTGGAATGGTTATGATTAGCCTGGTTTATAGTGGGGACCAAATATGCCTTGTTGCAGTACACAGTTTACTTAAAGAAGAGATTGAATAATTAAAAAAGTATATAAATTGTAGGTATGCCTTCATTTTACTGAGTATTTAGAACATTTTCAGTCTGATAAATAATAGATAGAGCGAGCTGAGCCTAGCTAAACATTTGAAATGGAAAGAACTTGGTGTCTGTATGCAAAAGGATTAATCAAAGACTTGTTAAGTGGGAGAGAGAATATAATAGATGAATTTGCTCATAAGTTTAGGAATCAGATGCATAGTATGATGCTTAGGGTAGATAAAAGAAATTGTACAGACTTCAGACTTCTTAACAACTATATATAGGATAGAAATTGGAAAATACTGATGTGAGAAAAATGTTAGTAATGGTTATAGGAGGAGCTGGTGAAAAATAGTTTGAAAAGAGCTCTTTTGATACAACTTTTTTTATTTGGAAGCAACCCTGGGATCTTTTTCTTTTTAAAATAAACTATAGAAAGAATGAGAGGCCCTCCCTGGTGGCGCAGCAGGTTAAAGCACTGCACTAAGAAGCTAAAGCCACTTCCGCATGAGTTCGATTCCCGCCTGCCCCGGAGGTGACCACATGGCGTGGCAGACCTCTCCTGACCTGCCCGCTGCTCCCCTCAGCAGTGTACTTTGTCCATCTGCCTGTTCTGCTCCCCACTCTGTCTCACTCGGTGAGAAGCCTCTGGCCGCCCCTGAGCCTCTGGCCTGTACCCCAGTTCTATATGCACAAATAAATTAAAAAAAAAAAAGAATGAGAAAAGTTTTAAGTTCACAAAAAGTACATCATTTACAGGTAGAGAAATATATCAAGGTTGATAAACTCATGAATGACTGTTTCACTGAGTTTTGGGAATAAGGGAAAAATATAAGAGGAATAAAATGTGTTCAGCCTTGATGTTGAACTAATTATCTCCCCCTAGATACCATGTTGATTTCATTTAGCACTTTCTTTTTCTTTTATGCATACAAAAACTGGAGTCCAGGCCAGAGGTGCAGGGCAGGGGTGGGAGGATTCACCAGAGACAGCCTGGAGCAGAACAAGGCAGATGGACCAAAACACACTGCTGAGGGGAGCAGGGGGCGAGGCAGGAGAGTTCTGTTGCACCATGTGGGTCATCTCTGGGGCTGGAGGTTGAACTCATGCTGTGGTGATTGTGGGTAGCTTCATAGTGCTGTGTTTTACCCTTGCGCCACCAGCGGGTGCTCAAAATTATGAAACTTTGACCATGGTGTTTTCTAACCATGGTATGTGCTGTATACCTGATGAAAAGTTTTTTGAGATTTCCTTGAAGTTGGATAAATCATCAGGTAGCTTATTTGTACTTCTAACTGAAAGTGAATGTTCCTTTTAAGAAATGAAATATTTTTATGTCACACACTTAATTGGCAGTTTTACTTTTGTTGACTTGTGAATTGCATGTTTTTTTTTTTTTAATTTTGCTTTTGAATGCAGATTTAAAGGAAAATACTTTCAAGGTTTATAACTGGAAATTATTTTTTCTTGCTAGGAGGCAGGTGGAAGTCATCATAAAGTTTCTGTTTCACCTGTTGTACATGTTCGAGGACTCTGTGAATCTGTGGTGGAAGCAGACCTTGTGGAGGCACTGGAAAAATTTGGGACAATATGGTAAGGACGGTAGGGACTTGATGCAGTTTGACAATATGGTTGAACAAACTTTGCTGGCTTGCTCAAGCCTTGGTGTTTAACATAGTATATATTAAGCTTATTATGATTGTATTTCTTTGGAGTCTTTTAAGCCTGTTATTTTTAATTTTCCTGGGATGATGCATATATGTATTTTTGTAGAGCCACGATCAGTCTCTCAGTCCTCAAACAGGTTGCATATAAAGTTTGTTATTGCATCTTTCATCAGATTTTCAAATGAGTTCATGATTCCTTCTTAAACACTTCTTTAAGCCAGTGAGTTGATTATACACTTCATCTTTAGAGTTTTAAGCAGTGGTACTTATGATTTAAAAATATCTTTTTGTTTATTCTGGAATATTTTGCAGTTAACTGGCAATTACAAGTAGGTAGTTAAGGGTAGGTATTATTTGCTTAGGGTGGTCAGTGTTCTTAGCATTCTTGATTCTTGCAGATCATGAGCTATCAAAGAAGCAGATCATGAGCTATCACTGTTTCATCTTTCCTTGTCTTCCCTTTTGTGCTTTGTATTCTATCAGGCTCCTCCTTTTCTTCCACAGCTGGTATATGCTTGAGAATATTGACTTAAGTGAAAACATAATTAGAAAAGTGAATCTACTGCCAAAAATAGACACTCAGAAATTCTTTCTAAATTATTTTTGGAGTATGTTCAGCTGTTGTTCTTTTTTTAGTATGGATAGTCTGGGGTTGATTTTATTATTTTTTTCTTTGAAGAATATATTTAGGTTTTTTTTTGTTATGGGCATCAGAAACAGACTAAGTCAAACCTATAAACAGGAAATTTCAATATATTTGATGAGAAAGCTTGACTACTCTATAAAAATGTGTGTTTTTAATTACAAAAAGGATGATATTTAATTAGATGGTGAAGGAATGATCAGCAGTGTTGAATAGAAAGTAATCATTGCTTCAAAGGAATAGGAAGAGTTTTAGGTAATACCTTCTTCCATATTGGCATTTTAAAAATTAATTTCTTTGGTAACCTTGTTGAGAGTTAGATGACTTGGGAATTCTGTTAGTCTCAATTTATACCCCTCAAAAACAATATTTTGTATTATTCATCCTTGGAGGTACAAATTGGTACTTCAATTAAGCATAAAAACCAATTTCTGGAAGTACACTAAAATTACTATATCATTTCCAGTTATTTGGTGTGGATATTAGAAGTTAAGTCTCTTTCCATATTGAAACCGGACACCTGTGACTGTCTTTAGACTTATATGTTGGCACTAAACTAACCCCAGTCATCATAAAACCTTCTAAATGGTGCATTGAACCACAATTATAAAAAGATGATGATCTGATTTTTTTTCTTTTGATCTTAAATATTTAGGGCTGTTATTTTCTCATAGCTCAGAAATACCAAAACAAATGTCAGAAAACAAGTTGGTGAGCAAATAAGGTTGGGAATTTTAGTGAAAAATGACCTACATTGATATTTTAAAGTTAATTATGATCATGACCTGAATATTTGGTATTAAAGATTTGAAATATTTAAGTTGGTGAGTGATTTGAATTACTTTTGGGTGACCTGTTTTTTAGACTACACTGATAGAACCCATGGTAAAGTTTTCGTTATATGTATGGGTTGCTCAGTTAATTTGAATAGTGGCCATTTTGCCCTCACTTTTGGCATTTGTGTGGGTAGAAAATTTGTGAAGTAATTGAAACAAATTAGTGTATAATTAAGAGCTTAATTAGCATATATATGTATAATTGTTTCAGTTATATATGAAATGATATTGAATAAAGAAGTGACTGCTATTAAAGTTAAAAGAATGAGTAGCTTCAGAGGTTAAGTTTTAAAATGTTGCATTTATAGGGATTACAACTGAGGTGAAAAAATGCACAAAATGATGTAAAAATAAACTTACATAAAAAAATGTTGGATTTATAGAACCTTTTCCTACTTGTCTGTTTAGTGGTATGTGGGGGATTATAAAGACTATATAGAAACTACTCATGATAAAAAGGAAGAATCACCATGTTCAATATATAGTTAATTTTTAAATCTTAAAGACTATAGATGTATATGAAAGAAGTTAAAATGAGTATACAGTGTCAGGATAATAAAATTGCTGTATTTTTAAATTCTGTATTAAGGTATTTTAAAAATATGTGCTGTAACTTGTTCCCTTCTCTCTTCCCATTAAAGGAGCAAAAGTTAGGTAGTGATTAGCTATATGGTTTAAATTTTGAAAAATTTTGTATTTTTTTAGTAAATTACTTGCCACTTCCTGTTTTTATTTAACAGTTAGTAAACATGTTTTGAGCTGAGTTGAAAGCACTGATTCTACTTACCTTGCTTAGCCTTTAAAATTTTTCTTTCTGGTCTTTCAATCTTCCTCATATTAATAATTTCAGATATTAAAAAAAATTAAGTGCTAGAAAATTTAAGTGCTTTCTAAAATGTCTGACATTCTAATTTTCCCTTTTTGTTTTCATATGATGCTACCAGTCTTTCTAATATTTAAGTCTCTGTTTCTAGTTTGCTTTTTCTTTTAGTTACAGAAATCAGTTTTACTCCAACCAAGCTAATAAAGAATTTATTTATTTTATTATTTTATTTTTTTTATTACAAAGTTTATTTTTACATCATTTTGCACATTTTTTTTTCCATCTCATTTGTAATCCCCGCAGGTTTCCCATCACCAAATCACCCCTGTGCCACCACCATAGTCCCGTGCATTTCCCTCCCTTCCCCCCCCCCCATTTTTGATCCCATTCCCTACTCCACCCCCACAGAATGTCTCTGGTATATGGTTGTTCATTATTTTTGTTATTTTCTCGCCTAGTCCATTATACTCCTGCTATGAGTGGAACCATCCGGTATTTTTCGTTCTCTTTCTGGCTTATCTCACTAAGCATGATCTTTTCCAGCTCCATCCAAGTTGCTGCAAAAGACATGCGTTTCTCTTTTTTGGTTGCTGAGTAATATTCCATTGTATATATGTACCACATCTTTCTAATCCAGTCATCTACTTTTGGGCATTTGGGCTGCTTCCATGTTTTTCCAATTGTAAATAAAGCAGCAATAAACATGGGGATACAAGTATCTTTTTCAATCAGTGTTTTTGTGTCTTTTGGGTAGATACCTAGGATTGGGATTGCTGGGTCGTAGGGAAGCTCCATGTTTAGCAGTTTGAGGAACCTCCAAACAGTTTTCCATAGTAGTTGTACTAGTTTGCATTCCCACCAGCAATGCAGGAGAGTTCCTTTTTCTCCACATCCTCGCCAACATTTGTTGTTGCTAGTTGTTTGAAGATGTGCCATTCTCACTGGGGTGAGGTGGTATCTCATTGTGATTTTAATTTGCATCTCCCTTATTATGAGTGATGTTGAACATTTTTTCATATGCCTGTTGGCCATCTGCATTTCCTCTTTGGAGAAGTGTCTTTTTAGCTCTACTGCCCATTTTTGATGGGGTTGTTTATTTTATTTTTGTTGAGTTTCATCAGTTCTCCGTATATTTTTGTGATCAGTCCTTTATTGCTACTTTTGTGTGAGAAAATGTTTTCCCAATTAGTGATCTTTCTGTTTGTTTTTAGTAATGTCTCTTTTGCTGTACAGAAGCTCTTTAACTTGATGTAGTCCCATCTATTTATCTTTGCCTTCACTATTGTAGCGTTTGGTGCTCTGTCTTTAAAGATGTCGCTGAAGTGTATGTCGTGTAGTGTTTGACCCATCTTTGCTTCTAGGTATTTTATGGTTTCCGTTCTTATGTCTAGGTCTTTAATCCACTTCGAGTTGATTTTTGTGACTGGAGTGAGGCAGTGATCTAGTTTCATTTTTTTGCATGTAGCTTCCCAGTTTTCCCAGCACCACTTGCTGAACAAATTTTCTTTGTTCCATTGTATCTTCATAAAGAATTTATTTTTAAGCATGTATATTTTTCTGTGTTCAAGAAGCCAAATAGCATTATTAACATATTTACTCAGTTATACTGTTTAGATGTTAAATCATATGTGTGTGTGTAAGAATATTTTTTTAAAATTTCTTTAACATAGAACAGGTACCAAATGTTGTGTGTGTGTGTGTGTGTGTGTGTGTGTGTGTGTATGCAAGAGTGAGACTATCAATGAAGAGCCTGCATTTCTTTTCTTTTTTTTAAAGATTGATTTATTTATGTATATAAGAACTGGGGTACAGGCCAAAGGTCTGGGGTGGGAGGGTGAGAGAATTCACCAGAGACAGAGTGGAAAGCAGAACAGGCAGGTCAGTGACTTAGACTGCTGAGGGGGGGCAGTGCGTAGGTCAGGAGAGGTCTGCTGCGCTATGTGGATCACTTCCCGGGCTGGGAATGAACTTGCTTTGTAGTGGCTGCGGACAGCTTCATAATGTTGTACTTTAACCTGTTATGTCACCAGGGAGGGTCCAAAGACTGCATTTCTAAAAGGAATGTTTTTTTCCAGGCATTTGTATCTTGCATTTGTAGTAATAAATGTAAGGCATTATTGTTTCTATATTTTCTTCTTTAATTGAAGGGATAAGCCTCATAGATCTAAATATTGATTGAATGTGCCAGGTTCTGTTTCTAGATTCTGAGGTTGTAAAGATGAATGAGTGAAGGTCTATAGAAATAAAGTACTATTTCCCTTTTACTGGGGCCGACCGTGTACCTGGTATGCTGGTAAATAGTTTGTATGCAGTAACTATAATCTTGGCAACAGTCCCTTGAGTTTTGTTAAGTGAGGAATCTGAAATTTGTCAGAAAATTTATGTAATTTGCCAGGCTATAGAGTGGTCTGACTCTTATTAAAAAGGGAACCGTTTACCAGTTTCTAAAGTTTGAACAGTAGGTCTTAGCTGGCCTGATTGAAACGCAGTACTGTCACAGTACCTGACCTGATGTTACATTTCTGATCTTAACTTCTTTTTTTTTTTTTAAAGATTTATTTATTTATGCACACAAGAACTGGGGTACAGGCCAGAGGTATGGGGGATAAGAGGATTCACCAGAGAGAGAGAGAGTGGGGAGCAGAACTCTTTTTTTTTAAATTGAGATATAATTGACCTAAAACATAATTGGCTTTTTGATATTATAGAACCTTGTTTATTGTATCTTAAAACATTTTTAAGGTCCCTTTTCCTGCAAATAGAGGGTGTTCTACTTTGTTCTGATTCATGTGCTGTGACTTCTTTTTTTCCTTTCTTTCATTTATTTTTCTTGTTATGTGTTAAAATATATTTCTCCTCAAAGAGTATTTAAGTAAATAGTTCACCTTCATGGACAACCATGATTATCATAGTCTATTGATAGCTTTTAATAGATTCTTTAACTTGTAAATTATTTTGGAGGCTATTTTATGAGATTTGGTCAGTTGCAAAATAAATTGGTTGGCTTATCTTATGGTTCTTGCTTTTAGTAAGATAAATGAAAGTATAGTTAGTTTTTAGTTACAAATAAGGGCATTTTTATATTTGAAACTGTGAAAAGAAGTACTTTTCTGGTAGGGGTCCTCTTTGCCAATCTTTTGTTGAGTTTTATCTTTGTTGCTTTCTCTAGCCCAGTATTTTCTAGTACTGCTTAGAAGTGGCAGCCTGAGGAATAAACTGGGTGTTCTCTTAGTAACAAATAACAGGTTTATGTTTGGGGAGAGCAGGAGCATAAACTTTAAATAATAGTAGGCTAAGCTTTCAAATATGTACTTTCTATCTGGTGTATCACACTTTACTTGGTAATTGAAAAGTTGACTAATGTTGAATATTAGGTAGTGAAGAATACTAATCTGTACGATTTGCCCCAGTTTTATCAATGTCTGCTTTTACTTAATCGAGAACAAAATATTAATTGAACTTTTTAATATTCTGGTATTCCCTTCCAACATCCCTTTAGCTATGTGATGATGATGCCATTTAAGAGGCAAGCCCTTGTGGAATTTGAGAATATAGATAGTGCCAAAGAATGTGTGACATTCGCTGCAGATGAACCCGTGTACATTGCTGGTCAACAGGCTTTTTTCAACTATTCTACAAGCAAAAGGATCACTCGGCCAGGAAATACTGATGATCCATCAGGAGGCAACAAAGTTCTTCTATTATCAATTCAAAATCCTCTTTATCCAATTACAGTAGTAAGTATTTTATATGACAGAATAAATTAAAAGTGATCTTGAATTTACCCCTGGAGTGACTGACCTATAGTTTTCTTCATTGCCATCTAGAGATTTCAGAATAGTTTTTTTTTAAAGAATTAAGATTAATATTAATTTCATCTATTAAATTTAATGAAGAAATGATAGGACTGAAACTGAAAGGTGTCAATTAAAAGCACATTTTGAGTTTTATATCAGTTCACATTAACTTTTTCTGAAAATAAGGGATTAGATAATCTTGTAGGAAGCGATCAAAGAAAATCTATCTCTCTCACTGTATTAAAAGTATTCTCTAAGGGACAGAATCCCACAGTACAGTGGGATGTATATGTCATAAGTTGTTTTGGGGTAGCTTTTATTAATTAAAAATTTTTTAATATGTTCATTGTATTGTCCTGCATTTTTGTACAATGTATGATTTCCCCATGAAATTCCCACCACAAGATTGCTTGTTAAAAACATGTCTGATATACTTAAAATTCCCTGCTTCACCTTTTTAAAAAGTAATAATACAATTTCAAAAAGGATTCATGTTCTAAAATAGCTGAGTTTTCCATTTTATAGTCACATTATTTGATAATAAGGTAGTGACAAACTTAATTTTTATAATGAATATTATAAGGCAAACTTTACGTAGCATGATTTCTAGTGTGGATATAGGATGTTGCTACACTACATAAACTTAAAGCATAAAGTAGTGCTATTTAAATTTGTTTAGATATTTACTTTTATTTATAAAATACACACTAATAGGTAATGTGAATATAGCTATATGTTTAGGGGAAAAAGAATATGATTAATCTAGTGCAAGTAGTATCATTTTATTTTTTGCTTTTAGTGTGTGCCTAGTAGCTGATAGTGTGATTGTGTAATTGTAGAATGCTCAAGAAGTTTCTTAAAAGATGAATTGTTCCTAAGGGTTCTTGGGTACTTAGGTGTTCTCTCAGAAGATTCAGGCATCTTGTTTGGTGATATCTCATACTGTGTAAGTGACCTTCCCTGAGTCCCTTTTCTGTAGCTGTTGTTCTTTGAGGAACGAATACTGAGCTGTTCTACAACTACCTTTTAATATTTATTATTGTAATTATCAGTGTTTATAATATTAAACATTTCACAATCATGTTTGGAAAAATAATGCAGTTTTGGTTGTTAATTATGTATTGTCAGATTATTTTAGGCATGTGTTAGAATAAAAATTGAGGATTCACTAGAGATAAAATATCAAATAGTGACCTTCAAATATTCATTGGCACTTTGATATTGTGAATGTGTTGTTCAGGTACAGGGATTTATTTAGATTAATTTTAGACTTACTAAAGTGAAAGTTTTAAACATTTTATTAGTAGCTAGTAGTATCTATACTGCTGATTCCCTTTGCCCCTTTTTTTTAGTAAAACTAGTTGGTATAATTTCAACGTTTTCCTAAATATAAAATATTTTTCTTCTTCATAGGATGTCTTATATACTGTATGCAACCCTGTTGGAAAAGTACAGCGTATTGTTATATTCAAGAGAAATGGGATACAAGCAATGGTTGAATATCCTTTATTTGTAAATTTTTATTGACGTATGTGAGTGCTACATTATATAGATCTTATTTTTTCCCATTTAACTATTTCCAGAAAGGTGATGTTTATTCTTCCTTTACCCCTAAATAAATCTATTTGGCTTAGAGTTAAAAAAATGAAACTATAGTACCCATAAAATTTTTCCTGTGTTTAATAAACATAGAACAGTCCATGGCTTTACTTTACATTATGGTTTGCCTTTTATAAGAGAGAAAAAATGAACACTATTTGATAATATGAATACTTGTACATTTTGAATTTACCCCAAATGAATTTTTCTAAATTCCCATTCAGAATAGGTAAAATACCAAAACTTTAGTAAAGACATTCTTTATTGAATATTTAAAAAATAAATAATGGTCTATGTAATTACTTTTTTTGTGTTAACTTTATCTGTCGCATAAAAATAACATTGCGGCCCTCCCTGGTGGCGCAGCGGGTTAAAACACAGCACTGAGAATCTAAAGCCGCTTCCGCATGAGTTCGATTCCCGCCTGCCCCGGAGGTGACCACATGGCGTGGCAGACCTCTCCTGGCCCGCCCGCTGCTCCCCTCAGCAGTGTACTTCGTCGATCTGCCTGTTCTGTTCCCCACTCTGTCTCTGGTGAAGCCTCTCACCACCCCTGAGCCTCTAGACTGTACCCCAGTTCTGTATGCATAAATAAATAAATCTAAAAAAAAAAAAATCCTCTTCATAAGAATTAAAAAAAAAAAATAACATTGCAAAAACAGTATATGTATTATTGATAAAGTCCCATTTAAAAAACCAGTAATGGGAAAAAAAATACCCTTAACCCTGGTGTATATATGTATGCATAGAAAAAGATAATATAAAAACAAACTCTTAATGTTGCTTACTTCTGGCAAAGTGTTTTGGTTTTTAAAAAATCAATTCTGTGGTTTTATTTTTTAAAAGCAATTGTAGACTTAAGTAATTAAAAATACCCAAAGTAGTCATAGTATACAGATTATAAAATCTGCTTTCTCAGAAATATATAAAAACCAAGTATTTCTTTTATTTTGATTCTTTGTAACATTTTTTCCTTTCTCAAGGCAGCAAATAGTACTTAGCTAGGGACTGGGACCTTCCTCTTTTTCCCCCCCTTTGGCTCCCCCAATTTATGAAGTATTTCTGATGATTTAGGATTAATGTAAGTAGTTTGGTTGTATTATGTTTTTTTTTATTTTAAAAATAATTTCTACTCAAATTCACCTTAAAGTTTTATTTGGTAAAACATATTCAGAAGTGAAAGTGTTATTTCTGATTACTTTTGGTCCTTACAGAAGTAATGGTTAAATATTGTACATTTTAAGCCAAATTTCCTTAATAGAGCTTATGTTTGAATCAGTGCTTTGTGCCCAGAAAGCTAAAGCAGCACTCAATGGAGCAGATATATATGCTGGATGTTGCACACTAAAAATCGAATATGCAAGGGTAAATATTTTTTCAACACTATGCCAAAGAAATATTTATCCTTTGGATAAACAATTTAAAGTTGCTTTCTTTTTAATCTTAACAGCCAACTCGTCTAAATGTTATTAGGAACGACAATGACAGTTGGGACTACACCAAACCGTATTTGGGAAGACGAGGTAAGTATCTTACACATTTTAGAATGTACTTACATCTGCTGCCAATTTTTACATTCAGTTAGATTCCTTTTTCCTGAGATGAGCTAGTTTATTCAAATGAAAACCTTGTTGGTGAATGCTTCTGTTGCAAAAGGCCATGTAATGCTGGAAAACTTTGAACGTTAGTGCCCCCTACTGGTATGTACTGAGCTATTTATATTTAGTTCAACAAGGAGCCCACACATACAGGCACGCCCGCAGTTCAAGGACTTGCATTTCTCCAAGCAGCTCTCTCTCTTTGGAGGAGAGGAAACTGATTCAGAATATTTCTTACAAACTGCAAACTTGCACACTGCTTCTCTATGGAAAGGACTTTTCCCCCAAGCTGGACAAGGCATTAAGAAGGATAGAGGACTCCAGCAGGCTGACTCTACACTTCATCATGCACAACATCGGCATCAGCAAAAGCCCTCTGAAAAACTCAGACTTGCAATTCACCTTGACTGCATACTGCATGCACCATCACCCCAAGTTTTTAAAGGAGGACACTTAACAGTACTTCAGACTTGCATGGGATCAACACCATGATAGACTGTGCCCATTTATTTATTCAAGTTGTATGTATATATTGGTCTGATCTCCCTTAATCTTTCAGTTGTTAGAACTTAAGAATTTTCACTAACGGATACTAGACTTTAACTATTATGTTGTAAATCTTATTGCCCATTACTGTAACTGTTTGCAGCTTAGATTCAAATTGTTAATTGGCAAATAACCGGGGCCACCTTATCTACAGGTCTTGGGAATTGATAATGCTCAACCAATCCACACAGATGCCAAAAAAATTAGAAAGGTGCACATTTGTGCACTTAAGTTTACTTCCTGCCCCCCCTTGCCCCCCTTGATTGTGGACATTGAGCAGCATAACAAAAATGAAAAAGGTGCATTATTTATATAATATAATGTAAAGGCCAATTTTCTGTGTGGTTTGATTTTTGTAAAGTGGCTGTTTATAAGTTGTCACTTTTTGTAACATTTTAAAGTTATGTTCATTTGTGTAACTAGAAATTTTGACAATTTAAATGTAGGTAAAAGTAACATGTCTGTTCAAGGTAGACTATAAACTTGATAAATCTGAAAATAAGAGCATTTCGTTTGAGGTGCATTTTCACTTTCAAATGGTAGATTTCATGGGCATAAATTCAACTGATAAAATTGTTCAACTAACTGTGTGGCAATTCTGGAATATACAAATTAAAATGTGGATCTTGTAAAAACAAGGGGGCTGCAGTATTGGCTATATCTCCACTACAATATCATTATTTGAACCACTTGTTGGAAAAACCTCACCCGACAACAATGTAAATGTCAATAAGGTAAAAAAAAATTATAACATCCAAAATATCTTGGGCAGTAGGACTATATAGTGTTGTGTCCAGAAGAAAAAAGATAATGCAGTGCTCCTTGCATGTTCAGATGTTTAGGATATTTGGATGATTGGCTTCTCCAATTCTCAATTCTCAGGAAATTGTCTTGCCTTATACTTGGGGTTGCAAAAAAGTTTGTTTTGTAATGCGGCTTTGGCTGGACCCCACACTTTTCACTACTCACAAAAATCTGCTTGGCATAGCTTTGATGCAGTTGAATACAGTGTTGGAAATAGCCTTAGTACTCAAACAACAGAGCAAGTGGTTGATGAGAAATCTCTCACTTCTGTCAAATGTAGTCAGTTATAAATACTCGTTTTTTTGTTTTTTGTTTTTTCATTTGAAATAGTCTTGGTTATATTTCTCAATGTCTTAAAACATTTATAGATATATTTATTTTAATAATGTTTGCACATGTTTTTAAAAATCACTAAAATAACATCAGCTTAGTTTTTTATAGAAGGAATTATAGTCAGAAAAGTTTGGGCATGTTTAAGGTAAATATTTACATAGTGAAATATAATTAAGAAGTAAAATAGAATTTTAGTTAAAACTTTCAAGGGAAAAGAATATCTATAGAGATAGAGTATTTGTCTGGCAAGAATGTACCAGTTTGCGTTTTGGTTTTGTACTGATTTCAACTTCTGTTTAAGTTGTAACTTTTCCTGCCAAGACTAAGAGCTTTTTTATAAATATAACCACTTTTAAAAGTCCTTGTCAGCCCAAATTTACATTTTAGTGCAAAGAATTCGTAGCCTGGATACCAGAGATTGCCTTCAGTAATATTAAGTAAAACTTGGTTGTATGTGTATTTTTTTTTTTTTTGGGTGGTTCATAGCTTCTGTTAGATTTTTAGCTGAATCCATGGAAGGTTACAAGTCACTATTTAGAGACTGATGTTTTCAGTGTTTGACTCTTAGGCACACTTCTGTTTTATGTGACCTTGTACTAGGTAGTATTTCAAATAAAGAAAATTATTAATAATAAGAATGTATAGCTGAAAGCTACCTTGGAGATCATCTACTCTAACACCTTCATTTTATGAATGAAGATTGTCAATTTCTGTGATTATACAACAGATTTGTGGTTAAATTGGAATCTTCTGATCCCTTGCAGTATTCTTTCCTATATAGTACATTGTTAACTATATCAATAAAACTAAGCCTTGAAGATCTTATGATAGCTTTGGTTTAAGAGTCCTAGCTCAGATTAAGAATTATATTTAGTCTTTGGTGGTATGCTTAAACAGACGTACTGTAACAGAATGGGTTAGCAGATTGGAATGAGTCAGGATAAGTGAGACTTAAATGATAAGAGATGCAGGAAGTCTAGTAATGCAAAGAAGACTCTGAAAGCTTAGGATGGAGAAGAAATGACTTTGGGAAAATTAATAGGAACATTTAAAAGGATTTTTGAAGAAAGACATACTGTGAGGACCCCCAATGGGTAGACTGGGTTGAGGTCTAAATTTTACACAATGTAAACATTTTCTCATGATTTCAGATTAACTGAAAGTGTAAGGGAAAGTAGTTGGGTAGTTGGAGTTATATGGTTCCAGTTGTTAGGGAAAGGTATAAAGAGAATTTGTGCACTGAATGAAAGTTGAACTTGATCACCTCCTAGGTTCCTGTCAGCGCTATGATAATTTGGAAATCGTAATAAAAGTGATATTTCTCAAGACTGAAGTGAAAATTAAATATTTCTCATCGCCCATAAACCTCATTTGTTTAGGTGACTAAGGATACATAAAAAACCTTTCTCTTTGAATTTTCAAAGATTAGCATAAAACAGACTCTTAAGCTACATTAAAAATGTTATTGGATGCAATAATCTGAGCAGCTAACTTTATAAAACTATTATGACTTTAAAATTTACTAATATAGGAAGTGCTGTTTCAGAAACTTACAAATAGTTTTCTTATTGATGTCTCAATTAGATTGAGAAAATTGGCATGCCTTCTCTGAAAATGTAGCTAGAATAAAAATGATCTTTTAGGAGTATTGTAGTACTCTAATCCAATAATGTAGCCCCCTTGGTTAGTTTTATCTTGGCATATTTAAACTTTGGGGGATTCTCATAGTCATGCCTGGTGTTAAAGTCTATAGATAATGACCAATCCATGATACATAATATGGGCCAGTGATGTGCAAATTTCCAGCTCTCAAGTCAGTAGGTGTTTGTAAATATGTGTATATACATACAAAATACTCTGTGTTTACTGATTGTGAAACCATGTAATACAGGTTGTTGTTGGCTTATGCTGAACTTCTTGAAAGAAGCCCACTTTGAAAATGTGTTGCTGTTGAAGCTAATAGTATGATTCAGGTACTGTCTTTCAAAAGTACTGCACTTAAAGCTTGTTTTAAAGACATGTATTGGTAAAAACTTCTGTACAGTGTCAAACTAGCATTGTGTACATTCACTTTCTGAAAAGTATCCATTCTTAAATTTGAAAGTGTGATTGTATTTGGCATTTGCCAAAAAGATATTTTCAAGTTAAGTGGAATTTGTTAGATAGAATTACTTTCCTAAACTTTTGGTGTTTGTATTTAAATTGGATATGAATGGATTTTAAAGTTAACCAGGAATCATATTTCCTTTATGAATTGTAATGGATGTTTTGAATGGGTGTTTCCCATGTGAGCACTCTGTTAAGTACTTGGGTCAAATTGTTAAAACCATGTTTCTACTTTTGTGTCAGATAGAGGAAAGGGTCGCCAGAGACAAGCCATTTTGGGAGAACACCCTTCTTCGTTTAGACATGATGGCTATGGTAAGTTTGTCAAGGCAGAAGGAAGGTAGTATAGATGAACTATTAGAATTTTTGCATTTTTGATGAAGAATGGCATATTTCTTGTCTATTTTTCCTGCTCACCTGACTTGGTTATACGTGATCAGTCCCTTAAAATGTATTCTGAAGAGGTTGTCCAAAAATCTTTTGTTTTCTTAGGATATTGTTATATAATAATAATCCTTCAGATAAATGAGAGCTATAGGTTGGGGATTGAAAACTCTTTGCTGTTATGTTTTGTTTTGGTTTGGTTTTGAGTAGTTATGGGCTCTGGTGTGTTAGAGAAACAAAAGGTATTATTGCTCAGTAAGTGCATTGTTCTAGCAGTCATGAACAAGGAGGAATTTTGATAACAAAAGCATATAGAATAGGTTAATAGGTTATTTGTCAAAAAGGAAACCTGTTTCTGGTTAGATCATTATTTCAGTTCTGTAGTTGATATTCTGGCTTTGGTTAAATTTGTTTGTATTTAATTCCTCTTTTAAAACTATAGTTTTACTGTTTGCTAGGTTGATAAATTAAGATTATGAAACCTAGAATTACTTCCTCAGGAAAAAGTTAGATTTCACATCATTGTCGTTAAAAGTAAATGTTGAGAATTACTATTGGTAAAACTTTTAACTGGTTAGAGACTCTTTTCTTAAATATTTTTTAGTTTTTAGCTGTAGTTATTGACTTCACATATTTGCTGATTTAAAGTTGAAATACCATTCTATTAGAAGTGGTAGAAAAAAAGAAATTGTTACATTGTACTCTTGAGATTTAACACCAAAAAGCCCTGGATATTGCTTGGTTGTCAAAATGTTATCATATTTCCTACATATTTGATGAACATTCTTAGCTGTGAGTGTTGGCATATTTCTTAGTGTCTCTTTGAATTACAGGCATTTATTGTGTGTGTATGTGTGTGTGCTTTGTGTGTGTGTGTGTGTGCGTGTGAGGGTGTATATACAAAATTCCGTGGTAGACTGTATGGTAGAATAGAACGAAACAGTTTCTGTTAATGTCAAAACAGCAAATGTAATATGGAATGAAAATCTTGCTGTGGTCATTTTAGTGAATATTCCTTGATCATGTTTCTTAGTTGTTTAATGGAAATAGTGAGTATGGGTAGTTCCGATTTTGCATTAAAGAAACATATATTGGTAGTCCACTATGCTTTGCATAATGGAGAGTTACAAAAGAATTACTAATTACATGTTTGTAGTGTAGTATAGAGTATATAAATGTGTTATGGGAATCAAATGAAAGCTAAAGTATAAATGTTTTGCCATAGGGGCTTTAAAAAGTCTGTGAAAGAGTAAATGAAGGACAAGGAACTCTAGTAGTGTTGACAAAGACTATTTTCTCAATATGAGTTCTCAGCTTTGTCTTCCATTATACAGTACAGTTTACTGAAAACTTGTATAAGCAAATATATGTTACATGGATATATATGCCCTAAAGGAACTTTTTATTTTTAAAACAGTGTTGCGAAATTGTCGGTTTCATGCTCTTATTTACTTACTTAGAGAATAAATTTTAAAACATAAACTTAGTGAGTCACAAAATTCTTTGGACTGGCAGTTGTTAATTAAGGATTGAGAGTCCTGCTGAGGATGAGCATGGTTGTGATAGGGTTGTGACGGAGTGTCTGTTCTGAACTATGTCCATTAAAATTGAAGAAGCAGAACAAGGCATAGGAAGTAAAGGAATAAAGAGTTAGAAAAGAGAATTAAGATGAAGAAATAGAAAAACTAAAGAAGATAGGAGTGAGTACCAGTGATATTGAGCCTTTTCTTTCCTTTTTTTTGGGACACATTATAGTTCTATCCCTTTGGCAAAACAAAATTATTTGTAATTTGGCATGATAACATACATGGGTATATTTTCCTTCTCTGATGGTATATGAGAAAGAGGGAATAGAAAAAGTTAATATTAAATGAAGTCATTGGTTTATTATAGCAGTACAAAGCTGTGCTTTTTGACATCTTTAAATCTTTTAATGTTGGAAGCCTGGCCCTATGAGATAAACTGGTAGATGTCCTCATGCTTGAAAAATGGCAAAAATGACTATATAGACTATTTGCTGTGAGCCCAATTGTTTTGTTAATTGCCAACACCTTTGGGTAGTTCCTAGACCAAAGAATTTAAAGTTTCAAAAATGTAAAATGCCTTTGGAATGTTAATAATGTCATTTATGTAGCATTTTTATTATGCAAGTGAATTTTTAAATCAGATTTTTGAGCAGCAAGACTTTTTGCATGAACTATTGGTATAGAAAGCTTAAAGACTTCTTTTTAAAAAGATAGTATAAGCAATAATTTAAATAATGTAAGAAATGAAATTTAGTATTGGTGGTTGAAGGTGCAAAATCTCTAGCACGGAATTTGGCCTTTACCCGTGGCAGCAGATCTCAGAAGTTTTAGACCATGGCTAACTTAAGCAGAATGGAGAGTTTCACTTCTCATCTACCACACATCATTCCATTTTCCAAGAAAAGAAAATTAGTGATAATAGCTAATAATGGTACTAGTGGGAGGCGGCAGTGTAATCTCTCTCTCTCTCTCTCTCTCTCTCTATATATATATATATATTCTTGTAATAAGAATAAGAATGACTGATATTTGCATCCCAATATATAATAGTAAATTAGAGGCCAAAAGTAACTCACCATGAATGTATTGATTGTTTGGATAAACTACCGATTACCATCAAGAAAAACGGTTAAAACCAGTTTAAGGCAACACTGATGATGAGGCATTGATAAGTATTTCTCCATAAAATTTCACAAATTCACATTGTGTGTGTTCACGTAGTAGTGTTGCTGTATTGTTAAGAATTACAGCTGTATTTAGAAAACTACATATGGCATTGGAGTCCACATAACTGCTGTGGATACCAAAATGTAGTCAGATTTAGTAATTCACTTACTAGATGATAAGTGTCTCTTAGTTTAACGTATAAACGAAAGTCATTGGCATTTAATACCCTTTACTTGAGAGATAAGAAAAGGACTTGGGTTTTTAGATTGGTATCGTACACACCTGGAAGACCTTTATATGTACCCCAAAGTGTGCTTCTGAAGTGACTAAGATGTGTGAGTTTATATGAGCACATGGTTCTATCTAGTTGCTGCTGCTTAGTTCTCATACCTCTTGCTGCTATAAATGTGCCCTGTGCCTATTAAGTATCATAGTTTCTGCAGATTCCCCAGTTCATTTCTAGGCCATTCAGTGTAATTTTCTTGTTCAATCTGTTGTAGATGAGAAAATGAGATGAAAGTTACTTAGAACGAAAGTTAGTCAATTCGTAAGTGTTCTCAGTCAAGAGACAGATTGTGTTTTTGTGTTACAGTTTCCGATACTCAGGCATTTTCTTCTAGGTTTTTTACTTTGTTTAAAAAATGAAAGTTTCTGAATAATAAGATAACTCTGGAGTATGTTAGGTATTAACTTAATGGTCTTAGTTTCCTAAACTAAAATTAAGGTGATAAAACTTTAACCTGAAAAGTATATTATTGTAAAATATTCAAGAGCACAACTTTTCAATGAAACTTAAGATGTTTTATATTTATATAGTTTCTTAGGTTTTATTGTGAGTTTTATTGTATTATTTTCCAAAAGACATTGACATATGATCACTTTTTAAAAAATATGCGGTATACTTTATGTATAATGAGCCAGGGGTTTGGGTTGATTTTCCACTGCTGTAGCCTGATCTTACTTGTTCAAGACTATATGAAAGTATAGTTTTAGCCCGATGTATTCATCTGTTTACAGGTCAGTGTATAATGGATTTAGTACAAATAAGAATAGATTTTATTAATCCCCACAGGTCATATTTGAATATTCAGGCATTTGAGTTTTTGCTTGGACATACGTCAAGCTATTTAATAAAATTTATTTTTTGTGTGTAGTGAAGTGTATTTGCTAAAGTTACGGGATTTTTTTTTATTATTATTTTTGTAGGTTCCCATGGTCCATTATTGCCTTTACCAAGTCGATACAGAATGGGCTCTCGAGATACACCTGAGCTTGTTGCATATCCATTACCGCAGGCTTCTTCCTCTTACATGCATGGAGGAAATCCCTCTGGTTCAGTTGTAATGGTTAGTGGATTACATCAGCTAAAAATGAATTGTTCAAGGGTCTTCAACCTTTTTTGCTTATATGGAAATATTGAAAAGGTAAGTTTTATCTTTTTCTTGTGAAACAATAGGAAATTCTGAAAAACCTTCAGATAATGTGTCTTTTCCTTATAGTAAGAACACGTTAGCTCTTTCAGAGGTAACCCCTACTCCACTCACCCCAAAGCTAAAATTTCATTAGGTTGGAACTCTAGTAATTGTTTTTGTTTGTTAGTGATTAGTATAGACTGTCAGTACTAAAAATATATATTTTTTAAAGCTTTATTTACTTATGTATACAAGTACTGGTGTGCAGGCCAGTGGTGCAGCGGGTGAGAGGATTCACCAGAGATAGAGAGGGGAGTAAAAGAGGCAGATTGACAGAAAATACACTGCTGAGGGGAGCCACAAGTGAGATGGGAGAGATCTGCTGTGCCACTTGGGTCCCCTCCCTAGGCGGGGATCAAACTCATGCTGCAGTGGCTGTGGAAAACTAAATAATGTGCTTTAAACCTCTTGCACCACTAGGGAGGGCCCTAAAAATATATTTTTTAATTGATGTAAAAGGGAGTTCAACCAGTGCTTTAATCAGTTATGTATTAGAGACACATCTATATGTTTTTTTAACATTT
This sequence comes from Condylura cristata, assembly GCF_000260355.1. Classification (NCBI taxonomy): domain Eukaryota; kingdom Metazoa; phylum Chordata; class Mammalia; order Eulipotyphla; family Talpidae; genus Condylura; species Condylura cristata. The sequence continues at coordinate 19,707,091 of NW_004567121.1, forward strand.
CAAAGGGAGTCTAGCCTTTAACATGCCGTACTTGAAAATTTAAATACAATTTCATGGAACTAGGTATACATAAACATTTCCGGAAATTTGACCATAAGTCATGAATTTTAGACAGGTTCTATATTTATATATGTGCTCCAAATGCTGCAGTTAAAAGTATTTTCTGAGGAACAGTGTGCTTTTAGCACAATCAGTATTTAAAACTGATCCACTTTGATAGAATATATATCTAGGACTTTCTGAAGCTTACAGTCAAAAGTATAAAAGGTTTAAAAATTTCATATTTTATGCCTAAAGTAGATGACTGGATTAAAAAGATGTGGTACATATATAGCAATCAAAAAACAAAAACAAAAACAAAAAAACCACATGCCTTTTGCAGCGACATGGATAGAGCTGGAAGGGATCATGCTCAGTGAAATAAGCCAGAAAGGAAAGGAAAAATACTGGATGGTTTCATTCATAGCAGGAGTATAAAGGACCAGGCAAGAAAATAATAATAATAATATTCAACAACTATATACCAGAGACATTTTATGGGGTAGAGTGGGGAATAGGATGAAAAATGGTGGAGGGAGGGAAATACACTGGACTATGGTGATGGCACACGGGTGATTTGGTGATGGGAAGCCCATGGGGATTACAACTGAGATGGAAAAATGCACAAAATGATGTAAAAATAAACATTATTAAAAATATTTTTTCATATTTTAAAGATCTTTAAAATTAAGATTTTATTTTTGCCAGGTACTGTGGTTCCCCAAATCTGTTGTTTTCATTGCTATCTCACAAATAATTATAATAGTTTCTGATATAAGACAGATGCTACCTTTTTTTTTTTTGAAAGAATCATGGAAAAAATAACTGGAAATGAGTAGTAGTCTTGTTACCAGTTATTTGACACACTCACTAGTTTGAGCTTCAGTACTCTAGTAGTATTTCTCCCTTTTGAGTGTTTAAATGCGTTTTTTTCCCCACAGTAAAAAGGATATGCATGTGAGTCATAAGTGTGTGGGAGGCGTATGGTGGCTTGAAAAATGATACTATGAGGACTTAGTTCATTCATCCCCAAGTGTCCTTGGTCTTGACGACACTGACAGAATCTTTGAAACAAAGATTTCCTCTACGTAACTATTTAACCACATTAAAAAAGAATTTCATAGATTTTTTTCTAGGGGACAACATATAGGATATTTCTGTTTAAATCACTGACAAAGAATACATGGGACAGACTTAGCATCATTGGGAAAAGTCATTCAAATTTTTTTAACCATTCACTCAGTCAACTGAGTGTTTAGTTAAATTCTAGGAGCTGTATGCTTGTTAACTAAATGAACATTATATTATTTAAACTTCTTTATCCAGTGTTAATTTTCTGTTTGTGCTTTTTTCACATTTGTAGACAGTCAGAATTTCGGCAGTTTATTCAGCATCTTAAGTGTAGGTCCTTGTCTTGAGTTTTATGAATTAATTGTGTCTTAGGATTTAGAAACCCAAATCACTTTGTTAAAACTTTTCTGTATGTAATGTAATTCTAGCCTTTCATCCCATATCTCAAAGAAGTTTTTAAACATTTTAAATAATATTAATGATCCACTACATTTAAGCTGTCGTAATCCTTTAAAGATTTATATGTACATATTAAAATTTCTGAACGTTAGATTTACCAGCACATGTACTACATATTTAACACATATATTTAGTCATATGATTTTGTAGGCTGTTGTTGGATTAAATCAAGAGAGAGAAATTTTTCCCACTGGAATATTTAAATCTTTGGTTTGATGTGAAATAAAAGCTCAATGCTGATATTCAGACATGTGTACCTGAAATTTATATAATGTTACAATGCAGTGTTACTTCAATTTAAAAAATGAAGCTGAAAATGTCTGTTGAACTTGTTGAATGACTAGATATTGAGTCCTGCCAGATATTATTACCTATTTTACAGGAAAATTTATGATTCAGGAAAGTAAACTGCCCCAAATCACATAACTAATAAATAACAGGATAAGCCTGTGCTTTTCTTGTCTACCATGCAACAGATTTATAGTGTTTTTAACTTAAGGTTGATAAGCTTAATATATATTTTTTCCTGCTCTGCCATATTATAAAGTATAAATAAAATTCTGCCATTGATTTGGAAGCTATATAAAATATATTAAATGGCAGAACAGAATAAAGATTCCAGATCTCCTGTATTTGATTTCAACCACTTAAGTCATATTACCTTCTAAAAATGGTTACTGTCAAAGGGAAAAATGGTCACCTTATTGGGATTTTGTATTCACAGGTAAAATTTATGAAGACTATTCCTGGTACAGCATTGGTAGAAATGGGTGACGAGTATGCTGTAGAAAGAGCTGTCACACATCTTAACAACGTCAAATTATTTGGAAAAAGACTTAATGTTTGGTAATTATTTATATTCAGTGGTAATTTAAAATTTTTTTTAAAGTTTATTATTTTGTGGAAAAAAAAAACCTTTTGTGTCACAGTATACTATAAAGAAAGTGAAAAGAGAAGCCTTGGAGTGGGAGAAGACATTTACATACAACTGACAAAAGATTGACATTTATAAACCAGAATTACTCCAATGTATTTACAGAAAAACGAGATAAATAGAAAAATGAACAAAAACCATAAAAAATAGAGCTTAAAAGTATTTGTTAATTAACTATAGATACTAATTTTAATATCAACATTTTAACATTTTAATGCAGCTGACATCAAAACTAGCAGCAATAGTGTTACCATTTTAGTGTTCCCATTTTAGACTAAATATTAGGATTATATAATGCAAGTTTTGTTTACTTCTATCAAGTTTTAAGTTTCTGATCATCAAACAGCATGTTAGAATGGCAATGTTTTATGTTGAACGCCTAAAAGATCAATCAATGATCGATTATATTTAAGCTAATTATATTAAGTGCATATTTAAAATGATAACTATTTTAAACTATTAAACCACCCGATTATGCCTTTTCTGTGAGTGATGCAGGTTATTGTAGCATTTTGATACTACTTGCTGCTTTTACTCTAACAAGTATGTACTGTATGTTTTCCTTTTCCGATCTTTAGTGTGTCTAAACAACACTCAGTTGTTCCAAGTCAAATATTTGAGCTGGAGGATGGTACAAGTAGTTACAAGGATTTTGCAATGAGTAAAAATAATCGCTTTACAAGTGCTGGGCAAGCATCTAAGAATATAATCCAGCCACCCTCATGTGTGCTGCATTATTATAATGTTCCTTTGTGTGTCACAGAAGAGACCTTCACTAAGGTAGGCATTATAATGAAATACAAATTGTACAGAATGTTCCTATTTCTTACTTTAAAATATATCTCATAATCCTACTTTGAAGTCTAGTTCTATTCATCATCTGCTTTTGATATTAATATTGTTATTTTGGCCTCCATTGTTCTTTGGTTTTTGTTGGATTGTGACTCAGTCTTTTTGAGAGTTAAAATTAGATTGAGATACTATACTGTAAAGTTCTTTTTTACCTTGTCTTTAAATCTCACCCTTAATAAAACTTTTCCTCTGACTGTAGGAAATGCTTCAGAAAAGAATTGGTTGTTTTTTAACTCTACTTCTTACACCCACTACTTCTTAGTACTGGGTATTTCAGTTACAAATCTGTGGTTTTACTGTATGACACAAAATTATCTACGTAGTTTATAGACTATTAGTATTATTTGCTCATGAGTGATATTCTGAGAAAATATTTGACTTATTCATGCTGATCTCAAAACTTAAATGCTGACATAAAGTTTATTTTCTTAAAAAATAGGTTCTTATTTTGGTAATATTTTAATGGAGTTTTACATTTCTTTGGCAGTTGTGTAATGACCATGAAGTTCTTACATTCATCAAATACAAAGTGTTTGATGCAAAACGTGAGTGAACATTCATTACTCATGAAAGTTTATTTGTTTTGCTAAGGACAAACAAATAACAACTGGATTTGTGTTTCTTTATTTTAGCTTCTGCCAAAACACTTTCTGGGCTGTTGGAATGGGAATGTAAAACTGACGCAGTAGAAGCTCTCACAGCACTTAATCACTACCAGATAAGAGTTCCAAGTAAGTTAAGTTGTGTCATAATTATTCAATGAGCGTGACCTTCAGAAACATTGGCAATAATTAAAAAACTAAATTTATACTTGCATTAGTTTTCTATTGCTGTGTAACAGATTATCACAGTTTTAGCTGTTTAAAATGGCAGACATTTTATTGTTTTTTTCTGAGGTTAGTAACCTGATATGGTTTTACCGGGGTGGTTCCAGCATTTCTCATGAGTCAGGCTGTTTGTTCTCTAGGTTTGCTGTCTTTTCAAGTCTTGAAAAATGCTCTTCCAAACTCACTAGTGGGTTTGTTTATAGGTCTAGTCAAGCACATTAGCCATCTCAGGGTAGTTGTCTTCCTTCAGAATGAGTAATCCAAGAAAGATGAGCAAAAAAGACACAAAAGCATTGGTATCTTTTATAACCTATTATCTGTAATGTGGTATACATTCTCTTATTAGAATATTAACTCTAATTCTATAAGAATATAACTTACCCTATATATTTTTCCTGCCTATTTCTCTCTATATATTTTATATCACTAATTTGAATGGTTTGTTTTCTCCTTTCATTTGTAGTCCCCATAAAATTCCCACCAACAAGTCACAAGTAAACCATCACCATAGTCTCTTGTTCTTCCAACCCACTTTAATCCCTCTCCTTCCCCTGCTGAAAGTCTCTGGTTTATAGTTGCTTGCTAGTTTTGTCTTTCACCCTCTGATCCCTTATTTGGTTCCCCTAAAATTCCCCTCTTAGTGGGACCACCCAATATTTTTCTTTTTCCTTCTGACTTATTTCACTGAGCATAGTCCCCTCCAGCTCCATCCATGCTGCTGCAAATGGCATGAGTTTATCTTTTAATTGCTGAATAGTACTCCATTGTGTATATGTACCACAGCTTCTTGACCCCTCATCTGTTTTGGGGTACTTAGGTTGTTTCCATATCTTAGCTTTTGTCAGTAGTGCTGCAACAAACATGAGAGTGTAGGCGCCCTTTCAAATGAATGCTTTTGTTTCCTTTGGGTAGATTCCTAGGAGTGGGATTGCTTGGGTCACATGGTAGGTCCAGTTTTAGTAATTTGAGGAACCTCCACAGGCTTTCCACAGTGATTGGACCAGTTTGCATCTCCACCGGCAGTGTAAGCTGCTTATTCCCATATCCTTTGTAAAGGTTCAAAATCAATCCCTTATCAGTTGTGTGGAGTACAAATACTTTCTCCCACTCAGTAGGGTATCTCTTTATTTTGGTTATATCTCTTAAGCTGTACAGAAGCTTTTTGGTTTGATGTAGTTTTAGGCTCAATAGACAAACTGTGGTACATTGTGTGTGTGTGTATGTGAGAGAGAGATAGGTGAGGGCACCTCACACTACTAGAGTGTGACTACAAAATGAAAGGTACAAAATGAACGTTAAAGCTTTCTATAGCTTTGAACCTTTTTTGTCTCATTTCTTCTTTGCTGGTTTATATGTATGTTTGTATTTACCTACCTATCACGTTTATTTTTTATTTGTTTTGCTATTTGCTTTACTTTATTTTATTAGGAGTGGTGATAGTGAGGTGTCACTGAGATGATAGGTGTATAGGGCCCTCCCTGGTGGCACAAGGGGTTAAAGCGCAGCACCATGAAGCTGTCTGCATCCGCTGCAGCATGAGTGTGATCCCTGGCCAGGTTGCTGACCCACATGGCGTGGCAGACCTCTCCTGACCCGCCTGCTGCTCACCTCAGCAGTGTGTTTTGTAGATCTGCCTGTTCTGCTCCCCACTCTGCCTCCGGTGAATCCTCTCAGCACTGCTGCACTTCTGTCCTGTACCCTAGTCCAGTATGCATAAATAAAGAAATCTTTTTTAAAAAAGAAAAGAAATAGGTTTATATATTGCACAGACATATATTTATATTATAAAAACATAACAGCCCTTTTATACCATGCTGTTTCACTTAATATATTAGTATATATTGATTTACCAATTTTTTTCTACTAATAAATACTTTGGTTGTTTCCAGTTTTTCTGTTATTCATTAAACATCCTATTAGTTGCACATTTTAAAGTGTATTTGTAGGATAGTTTTCTAATAGTGGTAGACATAAGGATTTGTATTTTGGCAAATGTTGCTAGATTGCTCTTTAGAAAGGTTGTACTATTTAGCAGTGCTACATACCAATGGTATATAAAAAATGGCTATTACTCCAAAATCTTATACTGCATGTTGTCAGACTTCCAGTTTTTACCAATATGATGAAACATGGTAGTTATTTCATTGTTTTTAATTTATAGCACATGAACTTGTCATTCTGAGTTTATTTTTCTGTAATGGTAAGTGGCCCCTTTTACTGTGCAAAGAACTCTCAGATGTTTAAGTTTTGAAGCTTTGTGCTATGTCATGTATTTTGATCCTGGGTCCTAAAGGGTGATAAACTGTATTTCTCTAAAAGAAAATCATTAATTTTATTATATGATGGTAAAAAAAATACATAAAGATGTATTATGTGATGCTTCCAAAAAAATTACATATTTTTATGTACAAAAATACATAAAGATTTTTGGGTGGAATAACATCCAGGATTTGCTTTCAATTATTCCAGTACTCCATGTGTGGAGGGTAGGTATATGGATTAAGTTGATATTACTGAAGTGAGATGATAGTTATGTGGGGGTTGATTATACCAGCCTCTGTAGATTTTTATGCTTGTATGTAGTAAGTTTAAAAATAAATTAGAAATACCTTTTTAAATTTCAGTATAATAGTTTATTTTTACATCATTTTGTGCCTTTTCCCATCTCATTTATAATCCCCGTGGGCTTCCCTCACCAATTCACCCATGTGCCATCACCATAGTCCAATGTACTCCCTCCCTGCCCCCCCGAAATACTTTTTTTGTTGTACTTTTAATCACAAAAGCACAGTTTTAATTTGTGAGTTAGGTTTAATTTTTGATAGAGAATTCTAAAAGGCTTTAAAGTTATATGCATACTTCTGATTTAATCAGGATGGTGTATGAATTGTAAGTTCCTCAGAAATTTTTTTTAAAGATATTTATTTATCTATACAGTACCACAGGTACTGGGGCGGTGCAGGGCCACAGGTGCAGGGGCGGTGTCTCTGTACAGAGACAGAGAATGGGGAGCAGAACAGGTCAACTGATGAAGTACACTGCTGAGGGGAGCAGCAGGTGGGTCAGGGGAGGTCTGCCACCCCATGTGGATCACCTCCAGGGCGGGGGATAGTCACTTCATGCTGAAGTGGCTTTAGCTTCTTAGTGCTGTGCTTTAACCGGCTGCACCACCAGGGATGGCCCAGAAATTTATTTTTTTATTTACAGTGTCTTGCAAATATTTGTTGATGTATATGCAAGCTTTATCTTTAGGAATTTTCTTTCTTAAGAAACTATAGCTTTTAATACTAAAATTGTGGTAACATTAAGATATCAGAATTATTTCTTTATTTTGATTTCTTAGAAAGCAAAGAGTTATCTTTGCCTGGTCTAAAAAGTTAAAGAAAAATGGAAGTATTTTTGTGGACATTATTTTGGAGTAATTTCAGAACATATATGCCCTATTAATGATGAGATATTAGATACTAAACCTTCTGGGACTTTCTTAGCTCATTAATGTCTTTATGTACTTTCCATTCAGCCCACTTCTCAAGTTGTGTTTCGATTAACTTTTATAGTGGAATTGCCACTGGAAATTATCTTATGCAAAGTGAGCTTTGCTGATGGACATGTGCCTAGATGTAATATTATTTGAAATAATCTATTGAAAAATTGTAGAGTGCCCTCTAAGTGTTAGATGATGTTTAGAACAGGATTGTAATAGTGAACACTGTGCCTGTTTTCATGGAGCTTACCTATTAGTACATGGGAACAAAAAGTAATTTTCCCCCTTATAAACTTCCTTCTTTGTATTTCTGCTTCTAATCTTGTAAAAAAAAGGGAAATATTTACTCTGCTAATTCCAGGTAATCTTGAAACTTGAATTTTTTTTTTTTACTTTTACAGATGGTTCCAATCCCTACACATTGAAGCTTTGTTTTTCTACATCATCCCATTTATAAGAAGAGAAGAGCATGTTAGGATTTATGTTCATCTTTATTACAATTTAAAAATTATACTTCATTGAAAAAATATAAAATGGTTGATCTAATGTTGCCTTGCTTACTTTGATTTAAGATCCTGTTCTGTAATAAACAAATATTTTGCCTTGAGTCAATTTGTTGTAAACAAATATTGTTTTCATTTTAAAATAGAGTATCATAATGTAGACTATTTACAGCTTCCTTGTAGATTACACAAATATATGATTTCTAACTTTATTATAATTTTTCTTCCACAGTGAAAATATATTTGCATTCTTAATGCTTATTATCTGCAAGTATTTTTCCATTGTGTATGAGATTAATGCAGGTGAAAGTATTGCATTTTAATATTATAGAATTACTATTATATGTTTAGATGTTTAAGTATGTTGCAGTTATTCATATTAAACATAACTTGTATTTATTAAGTATTTTAATCAAGTTTGAGAATAACATTGCACATATGGAGTTTTAAGTACTACAAATTTAGCTGATTTTATATTTCTGAGAGGCTAACAGACAGAGGGGTACAGTTGTACAGTATGCACCCAAAAGTAAATTGGTGTATTTTTTTTAGTCATTGTCCATTTGTATTGACATGCCTCTGTTTCTAGTTCCAGTTGGAAGATTTTATAAAGTTGCAATTAGTTAACATGTTCATCTACATTTGTTGCATGTGACTTGATCTTGAAAATACATCTGGTATTTGACATTGAGATTTCTATAGAAATTATTAACAAATCCTCTTCTAAATAACTGAGATCCATGACTGAACGTTAGGGAATATGTGAACCTCCAAAATTGTATGTAGAATTTTGGGTACTTGACATTTTTATTTTTTACTCTTGAATCCATCAGTAATATATGTATTTTTCTATATGGTGCAAGGTGTAAGGATCTAATTTTATTTTTATTCCAAACAGATAGCTATTTGTTTCAGTATCATTTATTAAACATCCGTTCTCCCACTGGACTTGTTTTTTTCTTTCTTTTTTTTAAATACTACATCTCATACATGGGCAAAGATGTAAGGCTTAAACATGGTACTTAGAGACTCTTATTCCACAGTTTTTACTAAGGTGACAGCTTTTTTATAATAGACTAATAAAGCCTTAAGTTTTATTTTCACCTTTTTAAAAGAAAATGTTTCAGCTGCCTAGAATAATAATTGTTAAGTCTATAATTGGCAATAAATTTTGTGATCTTTAAGACATTTAAAGAAATATGCAAAGAGAAGTTACAGTTAGATAATTTATAAAAGCTTTATTTTGAACTTTAATATGAAAAGTCATTTTGGGATCCTCCCTGATGGCCCAATGAGTTAAGTCACGGCACTACGCAGCTCGCCGCAGTCACTGCAGCATGAGCTCCATCCCCGGCCTGGGAGCAGACCCACATGGCACAGCAAGCAGACCTCTCCTGACCTGCCTGCTGCTCCCCTCAGCGGTGTATTTCAGTCCATCTGCCTGTTCTGCTCCCTATTCTGTCTCTGGTGAATCCTCTCACTTTCCCCATCCTGTCCCCCATCTCTTATATGCATAAATAAGTAAATCTTTTTTTAAAAAGTCTGCTTGCCTTAATACTTTTAAACATGAAGCAAGGGCTTAAAAATGTTAGAGCTGTTGCATGGAGAGCCTGGGTAGAAACTTGACTCATTAACATATCCCCTTGAATTTTTGTAACAATGAACCCATCAATATCTCTTTTGTCTTCTAAAGATCTAGTATTTAAAGTTACTTTCAGGATAATTTGTATATGAACTGTAAATGTACGATACTGAGCTGTTTATTCTTCACTCATTGCCAATCTAACACCCACGTTTACCAGACGTTACAATAAACTATAAAGTTTTATTTTTCCTCCTCTATACTCTTCTACTTTGTTGCAAAATTGAAATGTCTTCATTTTAGCTGGTAGTTTGTGCATTTATGAAATAGTTCTCCATTTCCCCCTCTGAAAACTAAAATGGATAGCAGTGATAATATATTTTGTGTCAAGGGTTTTGGGAACTAGACCAGTGGATGCTGACAGTTTATTGAGATTTTCTTTAAGTGGTATTGCTTTACAGATATAAACTGTCTTCATGCTCTTTTCCCACAAAAATGATGGATAAATTCTTTAGGAACCAAACTGCTAAGTTGGGCCATGCTGATTTCTGCACTAGTGTGTTAGCCCATTGCTGTCAGAAATGTCTGACTTCTTTTAATGGAGTTTGCTTTAGCTAGTACTCTGTCTTCCCAATGTTGTCTTTTTGCCTTTAGGAGAGCATGAACAGACTTTTACAGCTATAAAGAGGTTTTTTTTCTTTTACATAATAGTTTATTTTTACATTACTTTGTGCATTTTTCTGTCTCAGTTGTAATCCCCGTGGGCTTCCCATCACCAAATCACCCGTGTGCCATCACCATAGTCCAGTGCACTTCCTTCCCCCCTTCTGTTTTTGATCCCATTCCCCACTCCACCCCCATAAAATGCCTGGAATATAGCTGTTCATTATTATTTTCTTGCCTGGTCTGTTATAGTCCTGCTATGAGTGGAACCCTCCGTTATTTTATAAAGAAATTATTTTTTTTAATATTGAAATTCCATTCCATATCTAAAATCCATTAAATATTTGATAATCTGGGGTTACTACCCACTAAATAAAATTTGCAACTGACTTGAGATTTAGCATCCTGGTTATTTGGTTATCTAAACTATGTTTTTCTAGCTGGATTAAGAGAAGGTGATAAAAATGACCAAATGGGATCAGATGTATTTCACACTTTACATTCCTACATGTAGGGATAGGTTGCTGGGTAAGTGCTTTTTAGTAGTTATTAGTGATCTCTTTCTGGAGTAGAAAAATTTTGGGTGTAGAATATTCTCTCACAATTAGGAATCTAAGGCATAAAGGGCTTTTTCACTGGAAAGTTTCTTTAGGTGACAGGGATCCTTATAAGAAAGTTAATAGCTTCTTGTCTTTATATGGCTGTTCGAACTCGAGACAATTCAATGGAAGGTCCACGTGAAGAGAAGAAAGCCTTTTTAGCCATACTACCACTGGGTTTGTAATTTAAAATCTCAACAATGAGAAATACAGGACACACAGAAATGGAAAGATAACGCGCTCATGGGAGAATTAACATTGTTGAAATTACTTCTCTTGCCCAAAGTAGTATAGGCCAGTGCAATCCCTATCAAATTTCCAGTGGCATTCTTCAAGGAAATAAACATTACTAAAATTACAGAACCACTGAAAGACCCCAAATAGTGAAAGCAGTTTGAGAAAAAGAATGGAGGCACCTCTTCACCATGCCACACTCCCTGTCTTCAAACTGTAACACCAATTGTAGTAATCGAAACAGCATGGAACTGGGATTAAAAAAAAAAACAGTATCAGATGAAACAAAAAATTAAGGCCTGTAGGTTTTACCTCTCAACATGATTTACTCTTTTTTTTTTTTTTAACCTTAGCATAGTCGGGCAAAAATAAGTGAAGATACAACCATGATTTCTATTTAAGCCAAAATTTATATTAGGGATCTTGTGTGGACATTTATGAGATCATTGCTTTTTCCTAAAACAGTGCTTCCACCAAATGGATTCAGCTGATTATTTCAATTGATCACCTCCTAAATATCTCAGTTTTAACATGTTT
>NW_004567121.1:19719060-19724962 GCF_000260355.1 Condylura cristata
CTGCCGCGCCATGTGGTCACCTCTGGGCAGGTGGGAATCAAACTCATGTGGAAGCGGCCTTTAGATTCTCAGTACTGTGCTTTAACCCGCTGCGGCCACCAGGGAGGGCCACAAGTAAAAAATATTTTAAAGATAAAGCCCTTTTTTGAGGGAACACTTGAAATTCTTAGTTTTAATTTAGGAAAAAATAATGATGGCTATTGTTGCTTTCTCCACACTGTCCATTTTGTTGAGTATCAAATTTTGAGTCAACTTAGTCTCCTCTCTAGCTCAGTGCCTCTTAATAGGGAGAGTACTAATTGTTCTCTTGGGGTTGAGAGAGACTTGACAGCTTGTAAGGGTGCTTTTTCACTTTGGGGGTGTGGGGGACATTAGAAATATTTGATAGGTGGCAATCAAGAGTTTCCTGTATCCTTCCTACCAGATAACTGATCCTACAATGTAACTCTTAAAGATATAAACAAAGTATTTTTGTATGAATTCAGTATAGGGTACACCAGCTTTTCTGAGTGCAGCTACTTTGTTAGTCAAAGAAAAGATGTATGTTTTGTTTGTAATGTTTCCAAGAGTAACACTGAAATGGTACTTGAGTTCACTTTCCAACATACTGAGGTCATGGATTTTTGTAGCAGTTAATACTCATCTATTGTATGTTTTCTACTACTGTCATTTGTGAGCATTTATGTACCACTATGCATTTCACTGTTTTGTTTCCCTTTCGCAATTAAGAGGCAAAGTACTATATCCTAAATAGAAAATTAAAATTAGTCTTCCTCATCTTTGAGAAATAGAACTAAAATATTTTTTTTTCTTTATGAGTTTCAGTATAAAGTAAAAAATGAGGTCAAAGGGTGATTAGCACAGCATGGAGTGTGAAGAAAAATAGGTATGACGTTTCAGAAGTTGATGAGTGACCCAGATAGTGTGAGCTCCTTGAGTTTAGCAACCCTGTAGGGATATTATGACCTCAAGTTAAATTTGACTTAGGATCCAGATGTTAATTCTCAAAATTCTTAAGCAAAAAACCCTTTTTGCTGCTTTGAAATCAGTGGGCCTTCTCAATGCTGGCAGTATTAGCTGTGTTGTCGCAAACTTATTTTGTAAGTGGTTAGCTAGAAAGAAGAATGGTTGCAAGAGACGGAGATGAAAGAGAATGGAGAGTGACTGCTATAATGGGAAAAGGATTTCCTTTCAGGGTGGTAAAAAGGTTTGAGACTAGTGTGATGGTCAGTCACACAGTGTACACTTTACAATAGTAATTTTTAATTTTGTTAAGTATTTTACTATAATGAAGAAAGCTGGTCTAGCAAGGACCAATACAGTGTTTTAGGACTTTAATGTAGCTGGTTAGATAAATCAAACTAGGGGTGTTAGGGTGATCTGAATTAGTTTCATCCGCACACCAGCAAAACAAGTGATTCTAAATCTGGCTTATGACTGTATTGCTGCGATGGATCCTGTCACTTGGGGCTGTGAGGCAGGGGACTTGGGCCCATGCACAGTGATCAGCTAGGAAAGAGGATTGGAGGGGGTGGAGGAGGGAGAATGCTCTGAGTAAAGTGGAATTTCTTGAGTTCTACTTGTGGTAATGCAGTAGTGCGTTCGCTACTTAGTTTAGGTTCTGCTGGAATCTGAACTCTACCACCCTACCCTTAGCCTGCAGGCAGAAGTGTTCATGGATGTGCTCAAATTTTCTTGAATTGAGAGACTTAAATTTTTATTGTAGTGGTTTATAATTTTCAGGTGTACCAACTGTAACTCAACATCCATTGCATGATGATCAGCACTAAAGACCTTGTTTCATCTGTCACTGTGGAATTAACCTCTGATTCCTTTCACTAAACTCCCAACCCTTTCCTCTATGGTAGTCCCCCTTTCTGCTGCCTCAAGAAACTATCTTAGCCAGTTTAATCTGCATTTGTTTAGACTTTAACTCATTGCTAAAATGCTTAGTTGCTTCAAACTCATGCAAAGGAATCCAGTAAGAAAGTTATATAGAAAACATGCAGTATATAAAATTTTCCAGAGGGCTTTAGGAGTCATCTAAAGAAAGCATGCATTTTGTTTTACACACCTGCATTATACATGACAAAACCTGAGCTTTTCCTCTCTTATGCAAATAATTGAGAACTAATGCCAGTATTAATGTAAGAGCTTTTCTTGTTAGACTTATAAAACAGGCCTACAAAGGATTAGGCCCACAGAGTCCTAATACAATTGTTTAATGCCATATTTCTCATCAAAGTGTTAATACTTGAGCTGAAATTTCTACCACTTACCAAAAAGATTAAAATAGTTGTACAGCCTGTTGTACTTCTTCCTGCTGTGTAATAACCCTTTACTCCCCACAGTTCCTGCTCTAAACACTTGTCTCAGAATCAGTAAAACCTATTATTTTCCTTTGTTTGTTTCTTGGAAAGTAGGTCTGGTTTATAAATTACAGAGCAAGACCTTGAAAATGCACAGGGAAAATACCTTGAAGCCCTGCTCTCAACCTATTTTGATACCAAACGTAACAGAACTGTGTGATGGCTGTGATGCTCTTTCAGTGAAGAGCATGTGATTGTGTACAGGGCAAAGGGCGAAGACTGAGGAAGGAAACCTGGAGTACAGTAATGGTTCCTAGGTCTGTTTCTATATTGATAACAGTATAAAGTTTAGGCAGATGACATGGTTCAAGAATGTAGCTCTATTAGAGATTTTGTGTTGCTTTTCTGTTTGTTAACTGATAAGATGGGCTTGTTACTATCCACTTAGTTCATTTATGCACTTAACACTGAGGTGAATGTCATAGAGCGAGCCTTGAGTACCATGCAGCAACCCTGTGTCTTGTTCTCAAGGGTGATATGTTCATTAGGCCAGGATGTCTGTAAGGGCAGGAACCTTGTGTCGCCTTCCCTCCCTCTCAACACTTCACACACACACTGGGTGTCCTACATGCAGTGGTTAGCACAGATGAGGGCTCTGTCCCTGGGGCCAAAGCCACAGGTTGACTTTGCCTGACTTTGTAACTGAAATGAAGGAGCAAACTTGCTTATCAAGGGGAAGATAGCACAAATCTAAACGGAAGTTATAACACTGAAGACCACAGAATCAAGATTAAAAATTACCTTGATAAGCTATGGCCCTGGGTTGGAAACAAGATGAAGTTTAAATGAGATAAGACAAAGTTAGTAGTTAATCATAACAAACATTTATTGAATGCACGTGTATTAGCCACTCTGTTAAATATACATGTATAATTTTTATGACAGCTGGCTGAGGAAGATCCCATTATTATTATTTTTAAAGATTTATTTATTCATACAGAACTGGGGTACAGGCCAGAGATGCAGAGGATTCACCAGAGACAGAGTGGGGAGCAGAACAGGCAGATCGACAAAGTACACTGCTGAGGGGAGCAGTGGGCGGGTCAGGAGAGATCTGCCGTGCCATGTGGTCACCTCCGGGGCAGGCGGGGATCGAACTCATGCGGAAGTGGCTTAAGCTTCTTAGTGCTGTGCTTTAACCCGCTGCGCCACCAGGGAGGGCCCAATCCCGTTATTTAAAAGATGGGTAAATTTAAAGTAGCCTAAGGTTGCTTAGTCATTAGGTGGTGGAGCCAGGATGTCACCCTTGAAGGTTCCACAGTGTGGAATTTAAAAAAAAACAAAACAAAACAATTTTTTATTTTTACATTGTTTTGTGCATTTTTCTGTCTCAGTTGTAATCCCCGTGGGCTTCCCATCACCAAATCACCCGTGTGCCATCATCATAATCCCATGCACTTCCCCCCATTTTTGATCCCATTCCCCACTCCACCCCTGTAAAATGTCTGTGGTATATAGCTGTTCATTATTATTATTATTTTCTCACCTGGTCCGTTATACTCCTGCTATGAGTGAAATCAGCCGGTATTTTTCCTTTTTTTTCTGACTTATTTCACTAAGCATGATCTTCTCCAGCTTCATCCATGTTGCTGCAAGAGGCATTTTTTTTTTTTCTGAATAATACTCCATTGTGTATATGTACCACATCTTTTAAATCCAGTCATCCACTTTTGGGCATTTGGGCGGTTTCCATGTCTTTTTCAATTATAAATAAGGCAGCAATAAACATGGGGGTACAGGTATCTTTTTGAATCAGTGTTTTTGGTGGAATTGTTAAAAGAATTTATTTATGCATACAAAAGCTGGGGTATAGGTCAGAGGTGGGGGCGGGGGTGAGAGAGCACTGAGCAGCTATATACCTAGTGGCCAACAACAAGGCACTACTCTTAACTGCTGATGGCAAGGCACACACTCTTAACTGCTAAGGCCTTCGGAACAAAGGCTCCTCTCAAAGTTGTCTACATCCTAAACTCCACAACCCGTGAATCTGTAACCTCTGCTTTTTTAAGTGTAAGTTTATTTATCTTTAGATGGGAAGAGTATTTGGTGGTACAGTTCCAATATCCTGAACTTACCACAATTCAGTCCTTGGAAGTGAGATACCTCACAAACCAAGCTCAAGGTAAGGACTATGAGTGGTCTCTAGAAACTGGGAACATCAGTCAGTTGACAACCTTGACATGTAGGATACAACTACAATGAACTAAATGGTCAAGGAAATGAATTTTCCCTTAGAACTTCAGAAAAGGAACACGGTCTTGTGGGCACCATGATTTAGCCAAGTATGACAAAGTTGAACTTCCTATCTGTAGAACTGCATGTCAACTATATGTTTAAGCCATTAAATGTGGGATAATTTGTTATGGCAAAAATAGAAAATGAATACACTTGCTTCATTTTTTCCAGCAGACACCTGGTTACACAGCTTTTATTGACCCCAGTGTAAATATGAAACCACAGTATGATGAGGTGAAAATGAAATAAAGCTAGAGAAGTATTTGTTTCCAGATCATGTCTTCACTGTTTTATAGATTGACCAGACTATTTCTGGAATATCCGGTCAATTCTGAGTGCTGTATTTTGAGTGTTATCAGCAAATTAAAGTGAATCAAGCATAAAAGTGATGTCCCTAGTGGAACGATAACATTACGTTTCACAAACTTTCAGTATTTTGAAAATTGATGCATTTTTCCCCATGAATTTAGCTTTGTCCTAATACCTTCTGAGAGGAATGAGATAGATAGTTCATCAGAGCATATAATATAGATTTTTCTTCTTGGTTTGCTGTTTCCCCCTTATTTCAAAGATAATCAGACAAAATTCAAACATCATCAAAATAAAAGGCAGATGATAAAAGTACACTGTAATCCTAAACCCTAGCCATTTTAGTCTGCAGAATTTTCTTCCAACATTTTGTTTGTGTGTATATTAACCCATCTATATGTGGATGCTTTTTTTGAATAAAAAAACAAATCATAAGATTTATGTATTATGAATATTGATTTGAAAGACAAAGTCTATTACAAGATTTTAAAATATTTTTCTATAACAGATGAAATCAATACTACGAAATACTTTTTAGAGCTTTGGTCCACATGGGAATTTATTTTTATTTACTGTGTAAAATCAGGATCTAATTTAAAGTTCTTTTCTGTATGGAAAACCAATTGTCTTAATACTGTTTTCTGGATAATCCTGCCCAGGTGAGATCTTTACCATATATACTAAATCCCCATCATGTTTGTGTCCGGTTTTGTATTCTCTACTCTGTTTCACTTATCATCTATTCCTGGGCCAGTACCATACCTTTTAATCTGGCATCTGGAAGAGCAACTCACCTCACCCACTTTATTATTATTTTTTAAATTTTTTAAATTTTATTATTATTTTTTTATTACAAAATTTTATTTTTACATCATTTTGTACATTTTTTTCCATCTCAATTGTAATCCCCGTGGGTTTCCCATCACCAAGTCACCCGTGTGCCATCACCATAATCCTGTGCATTTCCCTCCCCCACCCCGTTTTTGATC
>NW_004567121.1:19726447-19727878 GCF_000260355.1 Condylura cristata
GATTTCTTAGCAGATAGGAGTTCTGTGCTCTGCTGAGGCTGTGGGCTGTTGGTGCTTCCTGGGTTCCTCTGCTCCATTACCACACAGGTAGCAAACACTCAAAGGAAGCTACTGGTATTTCTGCCCCTACTTGTACTCACTAGGCAGCTGGGGAGATGGTTTTGTTTTGTTATTTTGATCTGTTTTCTTTGTCCTCCGTCCTTCCTTTCTGTAGCATTATTACCTATAAAATTTTGAAAGTTGAAAATATATCATTTGACAAGACTTATAAAATATTTGAAAGGACTATCCAAAAACTTCTGGGCCTTCTGGTTGCTGCGTGTATTACCTCCTGTGGGGTCTGAGCAGTCCTACCTGACCACCCATGAGAACTAGAAAGGGCACCCCGAATGTGTCCTACTTTATTTCATATAAGGCTGAAAGACAATTTAACCTTGAAGCTATTTAAACCTTGAAGCACCCCTTCCTTGCTAGGGCTGGCCCTTTCTAAGGTGCTTGGAAAGGACTACAGATGTGTTCATACTTTTTTGTATACAATGCAAAAATATTTTTGTGTTGCTTTCCATTAATGACATGCTCAAATGTTTATAAGCTTTGCGCCTACAATTGTGAATTCACTTCTGACATGATTTTCTTTCTGGCTATGCCTGGCAGATTTCACCTTGACACTGTCAGGGAGGAGGTATTCTCAACTCCAGGGCAGGGCACATGGAAAGCTCTTGCGGGAATGTAAGAGAGTTGTAGTCACCACCAGTTAGCTGGATACAGAGAAAAGTGCAGGTTGGGCAAGACCAGACCTGGGGAAAAACAACGGGTAGAAACTGTACTGCAAAGATTCCCACAGCAAGTGACATTAATCAGTTGCCTGTTTAAAAATCTTTCCATAAAATGCCCTCCTTGGTGGCACAACAGCACGATGAAGCTATCTGCAGCCACTGCAGCACGAGTTTGCTCCCTGGCCAAGGAGGTGACCCACATGGTGCAGCACACCTCTCCTGACCCACCTGCTGCTCCCCTCAGCAGTGTACTTCAGTCTATTTGCCTGTTCTGCTCCCCACTCTGTCTCTAGTGAATCCTCTCACCCCACCCCGCATCTCTGACCTATACCCCAGTTTTTGTATGCATAAATAAATCTTTAAAAAAAACTTAAAAAAAATAGTGATCTATTTTTTAAGTCCTCTCTGAATAAAAGCTCCATGCCTATGTGCTGTGCTCTAGCCACTACCAAGGCCTGGAGGGCTGTACCCTGATGTGAAGGGAGACGTGGGGGAGCGGGGAGCGAGGCTCAGCCACTCTGAGAAGTGACCAGGTGACTTTGGCCAAGCTATTAATCCATCTAAGTCTCACTTTGTTCATCATTAGAATGAGGCAGCTCTACTCTGAAACTTCCATAATTTTATGGCACAGATGTAGAATTTAAATGCTTTCTTT
>NW_004567121.1:19727978-19752230 GCF_000260355.1 Condylura cristata
ATTTGTGCATACAGAACTGGGGTACAGGCCAGAGGTTCAGGGGCGGTGAGAGGTTTCACCAGACACAAAGTGGGAAACAGAACAGGCAGATCGACGAAGTACACTGCAGAGGGGAGCAGCGGGCGGGTCAGGAGAGGTCTGCCACCCATGTGGTCACCTCCGGGGCAGGCGGGGATCGAACTCATGCGGAAGTGGCTCAAGCTTCTTAGTGCAGTGCTTTAACCTGCTTCGCCACCAGGGTGGGCCCCAGAATTTAAATGCTTTCTGTTAGAGAAATATGATGCCCGTATTGAGAAAGATTGACGTGTGCCATATATGGGATTAGGACACAAAAAATGATATCCTACTCAGTAAACGTGCCAAATATGAGCCTCTCATCTCCCAAACTGTCTTCTTTTCCGCAAATGAGAAGAAGACATTATGAGCAATTCCAAAATTAAAAGAATGTTCATGTCATGTTAAATGTGTGATGTGTATAGGCTGTGATGTGTTAGGTTCTAGGGAGGAAGTTTGTATTCAACAAGTGGTCTTTGTTATTTTGGAGATGACAACTGAAGCAAAACTAGGCTGGATGAAACAATTAGCAAACAAAAGGGGTGTGTTATAACTACAACATATAATTAATAATGGGCTGATTTAGTAAATTATGGTGCATTCATCCTATAGTAAGCAACATCAAAGTTTGATTTGGAAAGGTGTAGAGGCATTAAGTGAAAATAAGCAATGGCAGATAATATCAAGAGTACAATGATATTGTAAGAAGCAAAGCAGACTGTAAAGAGGTGATTCTGTTTGCATGTACAAAAAAAGGGTGGCTGATACTCACCAGCGTGCTGATACCAGCTGCCCTGAGAGGGTGGGGCTGGACAGAGGAGGAAGAGAAAATTACTTTAAAAATTATCTTTCTGTAACTCATTTTGTTGAAATGATTACAAGAAATGTATATTCTTATTTTTAGAGCAAAACAAAACAGAGCCCGGCAGTCTTTCTTTCCTCAGGCCTCACCCGTCTGTAAGTGTAGGGTGGAGGATCGTTGTTATGTCTCTCACTCTCTGGTACCCACAGCTCTCACTAAAATTTACCCTGAGTTTGGAGCCAGTTCTCTCCTATTCTGAGTGGGATCTTCCCCTGAGATGAAGCAAATGCCTAACTGAGGGGCACTGTCTGAGCTCTGTGTTCTGCCAGAGTTTCAAGATGGCGCCACCTTTTCTCTTCAGATTCTCTTGGTTTTTCAGGAAAGAAAAATTACTTTCCTCCTTCCCTCCCTCCATCACAGTTTGCTGGGTGGTCACCAGGGTGGGTCAGCTGGGGCTCCTTTGTGCTTGGGCAATTCTTCTAGGGGCCCTACACTTGTCAGGAGCCAGCTTCTGGGGCCCCATGCAGGTCAGACAAGGGCTTAGTGTGTGTCGGGGCAGAAATTCAGTGAAGGAGAGGACCCAGGGTCCCACCAAATGGAGCTGGATGGGGGAAAGGGGAGGGAGATCCAGGCATCACAGGCATGAACTCCAACACCAGCAAAAAGAAAGAGTGTGTGTGTTGTGTGAGAAAGTATAGACACATACACACATACACACACACACACACACACACACAGAGTGGCTGAGGGGGACCAGGGCGATGGCATTGACAGCAGAGACTTAGAAGTTTTCACCCTGCCATACCCTCCCCCAGTGGCTGTGAGGTCACTTCCCTCCCTGCCCCTTCAGTACGTGATGGCAGCAAGCCTTTATTCACCGCCTGGATGAGCCAGCTGTGTGAGGACCTCTTGGAGGATGGGCTGACTGCAGCAGAGCACAGGAGAGTGAGGGCATTTTGGTGAGGTGGGGACTCAGGAGGAGATACTTCAACTCCCGAGGCCTCACTTCATGACCAGATGAAATTAAGGAAAGAATGTGGACTTCAGGATCTGCCCTTGTGCCAGACGACCTCAGTCGGAGGGCAGGCCTGGAGGCACAGGGCCCGCGCGGAGGCGGAGGCTGCATCACAACCTCACCGACAACACACTGTCTCCTGGGCGCTGGGTACAAGCCACGCAGTGCGAACCTACAGAGAACATTCTAGGCAGACAGTGGTTTCCCCCTGGAAGTAGTGTTTGTATATCCTGAGACGTTCAAGTGTCTGGAGAAGTCATTTCTTTCTTAAAATGGACCCTATCAGCCCTCCCTGGTGGCGCAGCGGGTTAAAGCACAGCACTGAGAAGCTAAAGCCGCTTCCGCATGAGTTCGATCCCCGCCTGCCCGGGAGGTGACCACATGGCGCGGCAGACCTCTCCTGACCCGCCCGCTGCTCCTCTCAGCAGTGTACTTCGTCCATCTGCCTGTTCTGCTCCCTGCTCTGTTTCTGGTGAAGCCTCTGGCTGCCCCTGCACCTCTGGCCTATACCCCAGTTCTGTATGCACAAATAAATAAATCTAAAAAAAAAAAAAAAAAAATGGACCCTATCTTGCTCTGGGTGCAGGGATGGGATGAGTCAGGATAAATATCAGGTTGGATAAAAAGAGCACGCTCTGGATTCCCACTGGGAGGGAGCCAGTGGCCGGACACAATGTTCCTTCCTTAGAGAGAACACAGCTCTTGAGAAACAAATGTTTTTCCAGTAAAGAAACTGCTTCTCCAGATTTTTCATAACTAACTCACTTCCAATTTCGGTGTCAAATACTGGTGAGGAAAAGTTTCTCAAGGTCACAGCACTCTATTTTTCTCTACTATTGTAAAGATTTAAATATTCCAATAAAAAGTCAATAAAATTCACCTAAGGTGTGACTTTTTCTTGTTTGAATCTTAAAAATCCATGTTTTAATAGAAGTTGCATACTCAAATATAAAATAGAGCTAACATGATCGGTGCTCCCCATGTGTTAGGCATACATATATACTACATGTGCACATGGAATTGTATATATTATGTGCAAGTGTAATCATGTAATTATACATTCTATCACATGCATATATAATCTCATTGTACTTGTATTCATAAATACACGGGCGAGCTGATTAATTCCCATCACTACATCCAAGTTCTATGTAAACGATCTACATTGGCAGATGAGGCCAATGGAGGTTAAATTACGTGCACAAGGTCACTCAACAGGCTGTGACCTCCCTTAACTCTAGAACACACGCTGGGGACAGCGCCCTCTTTGGTAACTGCATTCACGCTGCTCGGAGCAGTTTCATTGTCGCCTTATCATAGTTTATTTTTTATTTTTAAGTAGTTTTGGGAGTGGTGCGCAGAGAGAAGATTCTTTTGTGCACGACTGTTCAGCCTACCTGCTGCAGCTACCTGTCCTCTGGGTCCCTGCGCCGAGCTGGTGAGGCCGAGTCCCCGCAGCGGCGCGCGGCAGCCGCGTGGCGCCACCTGGTGGCCCGGAAACCTCGAGCGGGCGCGGGGCCTCGGGGGCGCCTGCCGGTGGGTGTCGCCCTCGGCCCGCGGCCTGGCCCTCCCAGGCGTCCTCGGTCGCAAGTCCAGGGCAGGTGGGCCTGTAGCCCTGGGGTGGAGCAGACCCCAGGAGGGGCAGTTGGGGTCCGACTGGCCAGGCCGCTGCTCCGGCCTTACCCATCCAGGCAGGCCTCACCTTTGAGGAAGTGGGAATTAGGTGAGGAGAGGAGGTTTTGCCTTGAGGAGCTCGTTACTATTTCTAAGTACTGAAAATTGGTATATTTTTGTATTTCGTGTATGTATATTTCTGTGTATCCTCCGGCCTACAACACATAATGGTATTTTTTTTTTTTCTCTCAACAGCCGTCATAAGCGTGAGAAAAACACAGGTGTTGATGGTCCCAGAGCCCTCCCGCGCGAGTAAATGGGCCGCCCTGGGTGCAGAAGGACGCACCTGACCAGCCTGGAGCCGCAGCCTGGGCACACCTGACGCTGCCGGAATACCTGCCGCCGTGGCAGAGGAGGGTGGCACAACTGTACTGCCAAAGGATTCGGAGGCCCTGGCAGAGGCCCGCTGCTCCCGCGGGGGCTGCCCCCATCAGAGCAGAGTCTAGGTACCAACCCTTCCTCTCCTATAAGCCTGCCCAGAAGATGGGCGAGGCCTGTGGAACTTTCTGCCAGCACAAGGTAAAGCCGAGGGACCTCGCTGGTTGCCAGAACCCGAGGCAGCACCAAGGCGCTTACTCCTCGGCTTTGGGGTGCCCTGCTAGAGGCGAGCGCATCTCGAGGCGCTGTTCCCTGTCGCTGCTGCTTCCTGCGCCTCCAATGCTGTAAGACCCCCGCGCACAGGGGTAGGGAAGACCCCGCAAGGACAAGGCCTCGCTCCTCACCTAGACCTGAAAGGAGATACAGGTAATGAAGGCTCTGAAGAGGGACTAGACTGGCCGTGAGTTCACTTGGTGAATATGTGTTATTGCGCTGAAGTCTCGGTCTCTGTGGGGAGGCAGGGTCCTGTCTGACGACTATGCATGTGTCACTCTATTTACTGAGAAGGCACAGCTCTTTTTTTTTTTTAAATTAATTTATTTATGTCTACAGAACTGGGGTACAGGCCAGAGGTGCAGGGGCGGTGAGCGGGTTCACCAGAGACAGAGTGGGGAGCAGAACAGGCCAAGGGCAGGTCAGGAGAGGTCTGCTGTGCCATGTGGGTCACCTCCAGGGAGCAGGCGGGGATCGAACTTATGCGGAAGTGGCTTTAGCTTTTTACTGCTGTGCTTTAACACCCTGCGCCAACAGGGAGGGCCCCAAGTCACAGTTCTTACATCAGAATCTGAGATCTGAGCAGGGAAAGCTTGGCTGGGCTGCAGAGGGAGTGGGCTCACTTTGTATAGGGATCAGTGGCAGGATTGCCATTGAAGGGACTGTTGGGGGACAACCTTCCATGTGGAAAGGAGGAACCCAAGGAGGGTACTGGTCCTGTGGGCACGGGGATAGGCTATACAGAGTGACGAGGGGAGAGCCTGTGTGCTCTGAGGACAAGTGAACTGTGTTGCAGCCAACACCCAAAGCCTCTGGGGCTTAGCAAGTCAGGGACCTTGGAAGGGGCGAGACCACACCCGACCACGCTGTGGCAGAAGGTTGCACCCCTGGGGTACAGTGTGGTTGGTGATCACTTGCTGACGGAAGTGAGAGACCCCAAAGGTCTCTTTAGAATCAGGCCCTTTAGATCATTATTCCTTTCTCTTTGACTTCTTTGGATACGAAACCTTGCAGGATCTGAGTTTAACTTTACCTAGGAAAAATTTGTCCTTGGAATCCATGGTTTCTTTATGAGCCAACAGAGACACTGTTTGCTTGCATTCATGGCGGCACAAACGCCCAGCTGGGATAAATCGCCTTGTTGTCTGTGTGCACTCTGCTGGGGGTGGGCTATTCCTCTGTGGTAGCAGATGCAGAGGGCGAGGTGTTGGACAGTCCTTCTGGCTGGGTGAGCCTTCAGCTCTCTTTTTCCCTGGACCCCAAATCAGGCCAGAGGCAGGTGAACAGGCTTTATGACCCTTTTATCCTGACCTTTTTTCTTAGTTGATAAGAAGGCCTGGGCCAGGGGACTAAAGTGTTTCTCTTGGAACTGAAGAGAGTTCTAGCAGATCACTTATCTCCTTTGCCTGTGTTCATCTGAGTCCTGCTAGTAAGGGCGGACCCACTTCCCACAAAGGAGGCCGCTCCCATCCTTTCAAAAAGCCTGGAAGCATATTCTTCCAGGGGACAGAGATCTTAATATGGCGAGTGGAAGAGGCCAAAAGAACACTTGCCCAGCTCTGTATCCTTGACTGGCCCTAGTTGCCTCCTGTCCTAGGGTAGATTAAGTGGGTCTTGAGCTTCCCCCTGTGGCTAAAGAATGCCACAAATCTGGGCAAACCATCTCCCTCTAGAAAGATGTGTGGTCCATTAGCACACAGGTAGTTAAAATGGCATCCTTAGTTGCTAAGTAACTAAGGGTGTTTGGTTTCTGGGCCAATCTCTCTTTAAATATAGAATATGGGTGAGAAGGTAACTCTTCTGCATAGGGATACAATGCAAAAATGTGACTTAGGAATAATTACTTGGAGCAGATTTTTGCTGCCATATAAAACCAGCTCCTCCACGCCCCCGCTCCCGGGGCATTCATGAAGGTGTTGCTGACTCCATGGCCATGTCCTGGGAAGGCCCATCTGGCTTGAAGACTGCCCTTTCCTGTAGTGTCTAATTGCAGGCTCTCTGGGTCAGTCCTGGTGCTAGAGTGTGCCTGGGATGGTCACTCCAAACAGTCGTCGTGCAGTAACTTAATATACCGACCTTCACTCCAGGCCCCCAAGAAGGCCCCCTGTCTGGGAGATTCTTCATTGAATCATATCCTCACCTGTGGTGGTTAGCTATGGGCAAGGTGCTAGAGTTTCTCCCGATGCTGGAGGTCTGGAGCTCTCCCTTTTTCGGATGAGATTAGTAATCCCTAGGGCAGTCGTAGAATCGGAGCTGGAACCAAGGATCTCACTTCTCCCTGGGTTATTCAAGACTTTTAGGAATTCTGGTTCAAAAGGGGCAAGAATCATCTCTTGGTAGGGAAAGGCTTCCTTTCTTTAGCTCCATGCTGCGTGTCTTCTGCTCATCCTCCACTCCCCTGACTCATCTCCACAGTGACAGCTTTTATCTGTTTCTTCAGGATGCTCCTGTTGCAGTGTGAGACGAGAGCTCACTTCAGGGTTGAGTGGCGTTTTTCTGGAGATGTGCTCTTGTCTGTGTGTCTGTCTGCCTTTGGAAAGGACAGGGCCTGGTGTACACCATCTAATGTCCCTGAGCTAGCTGAGTATCTGGAGGCTGCTGTTGCCTTAGAGGCTGTGTGTCCTCGAGGGCAGGGACATGGCATCATTGCTCTGAATCTCCAGGCAGTTAATAAGCTGTTCTCCCCTTTGGGCATTGGCTAGGTATTTGGTATTTGCTTTTTTTCTTCTCCCACGTGAAATCTCAAGATCCCATCATGGGGAGCCAGAGTCCCCCCTGGTTGCTCTTCCTCCCAACTCGCTAGCTTCAGGAGGCGAGGCTTCGAGAAGGCGAGGCTTCGGAGGGGACTGCATTCCTGCATACTCCATTGTAAACTAACTGTGTTTATCTGAGTATTAGGTGCCATGGGGACAAGGGCCATAGAAATGGTGGAGGGAGGTGGTGCAGAGACAGGGAGGCCCCAAAGCAGAGGCGCTGTTTTAGTGAGACTGCTGTTTGTGCAAGCTGGCACCATTGTTCTTCAAGTCCTCCAAAGCAGTCTCTCTCCCTGGAATGCAGATGCTGCTGTCTGCTGCCTCATGCCCCTTCTTCTCTGTCTCTCGAGAGGAGAACTGCCTTCAGCCTAGAAAGATATGCGTCAGTGTCACTACTTCTCACAGGTATGGGTCAGTGGACACCTTTCAGCGCCCATTTACATGTTACTTCTCTCATCTGGCCCTGTGCCGGGGCACCTAGTATCCACCTCTATTTTTCTGATGAATTTGAGGTGCAGTGACTAACTTGTTCAAAGTCACATGGTCAGCGAGTGGCCAGAGTAAAATTCCAGCTGTTTCCTTGAGCAGCTTCCTTCTGCTGTGGTCAGGTTTGTGCCAGGAGGGGTCCCAGGGCAGGCTGGGTGGCAGACCGTTGGCCTGTATTGGGCAACGTCTTTTAGGTTAGAGTGATCTGGGCACAGAGAAATAGCTCTCAGCTTCATCTGCTGGTGCTGACCCAGACGCAGGCCCCATGGACGTCCACAGCTATCTGCACCCCTCTCCGAGGCATCCCGGGAAAGACTGAGTTCTGACTGAGCCAAATTTGACGTGTAGTTGAGACCTGGGCATGTTGGTCTGTTCCAGCCTCATTTCTCTGAGCCCCTGTGTGTGTCAGTGTCACTCAGCAGTGTCCCCAGCTAATCCTGCCACGGCTCATCTCTGGGCCTTTGTTCTGCTGGGGCTACCCCCTACAAAGCCCTCCCCTTTTTAAAAAGATTTATTTATGTATGCACACAGAACTGGGGTACAGGCCAGAGGTGCAGGGGCGGTGAGAGGCTTCATCAGAGACAGAGTGGGGAGCAGAACAGGCAGATGGACGAAGCACACTGCTGAGGGGAGCAGCGGGTGGGTCAGGAGAGGTCTGCCGCGCCATGTGGTCACCTCCGGGGCCGGGATCGAACTCATGCGGAAGTGGCTTTAGCTTCTTAGTGCTGTGCTTTAACCCGCTGCGCCACCAGGGAGGGCTCTGCCTTTTCTCTTTTTAAGTTTATGAGCACACCATAAATTTACTATCTATGTTTCTAGGTTTCTCATAAATATTAAATCTTGTGGCTGGCTTATTTCACTTAGCACTGTGTGTTTAAGGTCCAGTCATGGAGTAGCATGTGTCAGAATTTACTTCCTTTTAAAGACTGACCGATATTCCATCGTCTGCATATTCTCCACATTTTGTTTATCCACTTGTCCCTTATGGGTATTTGCCTTCCTTCCGTCTCTTGGCTATTGTGGACAGTGTTGTGGTGAACACGGATGCAAATAACTCTTCAAGACCCTGCGTTGAGCTCTTCTGGATCTCTGCCCAGAAGTGGAGTTGCCTTAGTCTGTTGGGCTGCCAAAAACTGGGTGACTTATAATAAGCTATGGAAATTCATTTCTCACGGATCTGGAGACCAGGACGTCCAGCAGGAAGGGACTGGCAGTCACGGGGTCTGCTGAGCATCTGGCTCATGGACAGTTGGTTTTAGCTGTGTCCTCACAGGCAGGAAGGGCATGCTCTCTGGGGCCCCTGCTACGAGGGCGCTGATCCCACTCATGGATCTGCCCAGGGCTTCACCACCTTTCAGAGGCCCCAGCTCTCCATGCTGTCACACGGGGCGTGAGGAATTCAGCAGATGAATTTAGGACAACACAAGCATTGCTTTCAGTTCGTGGACTATGTGATAATACTGTTTTTCATAAAGCGTTCCTGTTTCTCCACAGCATGGCTGGGACAAGGGTGCTTGCTCGGTGGAGGCAGTTAGGGGTGGGCATCTCAATCGATTGTGTTATAGTTCCCCACTGATATGCTCACTGCTTAAAGATTCAAAATTAATTCTGGACAATTTGTTAAATAACCACAGTAAACCTTATATCCCTTAGAAAATTCAAAGGAGAAATACACACAGCTGGTAAATTTATTCTAAAAATTAATGCTTCAAAAGATTTGTTGTAGGAGATCACACATTTTACTTCATATATGCCAGTCACTGTTGTAAGCACTCTACATGTATTTAACTTAATCACTCCTCACGACGGCCCCAGGAAGTAGGTGTGATTATCGCTCCCTTTTGCAAATAGGGAAACTGAGGCACAGGAGGCTAAATTCCTGGCCCCAAGGCCACATACTAGAAAGTGGTAGAGCCGGAATTCGAACTCATGGCCTGGCTGAGAGCCTTCTCCTCAGCCTCTGCGCATCTTGATATTTTATAAGCCCAGAATGCTTTACGCCTCATTCAGCTGGACCAAGCAGCATATGTGCTAGAAAGACATCCCCTTTAGGCCCGCAGTTCCTCACTGCGCCTTCTGAGACACTCACCGCTGACTTAGGTGTCTGTCTGGACTGTGTCCCAGAGCCCTGAGGACGTCTGTTCTCTCCAGACCTCTCGAAGCCACCCTTAGCATTGCTGCTCATGTGCTGAAAAGCTCATTTAGAACCACAGCACACAAACACACAAAAAGAATCCGGAGACATAAGGGGGAGAAAACCTCTGAGAAAGGATTTAAAAAATCCACAGAATCACACCACCATTATCAAACTCTCTGATTATCCCACAATTTTCCTTTCACAGTTGCATGGTCTCAGGTCGGTTAAGTCTTGTCTAATCTTTAGAAGAATGACTTCCTTTTCATTTCATACACGTTATTTGTTAGTCAGACATTTGTCCTGTGAGATTATTAGGAAGCCTGAGAAGTGCCTGTGCTCCCTGCGGCGCCCCGGCTCCGCCTTCAGTCAGATGATGTGTGCAGTCTCTGGGGATGGTTCTCCCTCTCCTGGACTTGATGCTGGTTCCATGTGTCTGGGCTTGTTCTGCTTCACTGACGGTGGCCTTTTCTAAATATGATTTTGTTCTTTAATGTTACAAAATGCATCCATGGCTGAAGGTCAAAATTATTGGAAAGCTGTAACAGAGCAGGTTTGCTTTTTTTGTTTGGCTACTTCCTGGGCCCACTGTCAATCTCTTCTCTGCTGTAAAGAGAACAGATTTAGTTAGCATTAGCTTCATCCTTTCATTGTTCTTGGTGTGTGTATACTTGTACTCTTCCTCCTTTTTGAACAAGAAAAAGTACTGTGCTTGCACTTTTTTTTTTTTTTAAAAAGATTTATTTATTTATGCATGCAGAACTGGGGTACAGGCCAGAGGTGCAGGATGGTGAGGATTCACCAGAGACAGAGTGGGGAGCAGAACAGGCCAACTGATGAAGTACACTGCTGAGGGGAGCAGCAGGCAGGTGCCATGTGGTCACCTCCGGGGCAGGTGGGGATCAAACTCATGCTGAAGTGGTTTTAGTTTCTCAGTGCTGTGCTTTAACTCACTGTGCCACCAGGGAGGGCCCACACTTTTTTTTTTTTTAAAGATGTGTTTATTTATGCATATAGAACTGGGGTACAGGCCAGAGGAGGAGGGACAGTGAGAGGATTCACAGAGACAGAGTGGGGAACAGAACAGGCAGATTGAGGAAGTTCACTGCTGAGGGGAGCAGCAGGCGTGACAGGAGAGGTCTGTTGCACTGCGCCATGTGGGTCACCTCCGGGGCCGGGGATTGAACTCGCACTGAAGCGGCTGTAGTTGGCTTGCAGTGCTGGGTCCTAACCTGTTGTGCCACCAGGGAGGGCCCTGTTATTACCCTTCTGACCTTGCACTCTGGGTTCGTCCTTATTTCTCCCTAAAGCTGAATAGCCTTCCTCTGTGTTCACTTCCAGAATGTATCCACCTAATCCCCTCTTGAGGGATGTTGAATTGTTTTCAGCCTTTTCTATTACAAATAACCTTGAGCATTTGTCATCTCAAAATTTTGCAACAGATGTCACAATTTTGACTCAGATAACTTTATGATGTGTAACCTTGAGCGTGTATCCTTGCACAATTTTGGTAGTTTCATTGGGGGTGGACTCCTAGAACTGTGATTGCTGGGTCAAAGTGAAGAGCCACATGCAATTTTGTTGTATATTACAAAATCCTCCTCCACAGAGACTGTACCCATCAACAAGGCAGGACAGGGTCTGTTTCTCCAGAGCTTCGCCACAGAGCTTTTTATCAGAGATGTGGATTTTTGCTTGGACTTTGAAAGATAAGAATGAGTATTTGAGTATAGTTTAGTGTCGCGTTCTCTGTTGGGAGTAATGGTGAACTTCCTTTCATTTGCTTTTCTTTTTTCTGTCAAATGCACATTTATCTCTCTTGCTCATTTTCCTATCAAGTTATTGGGATTTTCTTTCTTAAAATTTCTTGACTTGCTAAGGATATAAGCATTGTGCTTCCTCATCTTTCATTTGTCTTTTGATTTTACTTAGCATATTTCTATATTGCCATGGAACCACATTTATTAATTTTTTTATTCTTCTGGACTTGCCTCTCCCAGCTTATAAAATATCTCAGCTCTTATTTGTGAAATGTTTGGATGGTTTCATTTTTACACTTAGATCTTTGACTGTTTAGAATTGTCCTGGTGTTCAGCACGATAAGTGAACCAGCCACATCACTGACATCCACTGCAGCCTCATTCCTTTGAGTGTTAACCTGAGAAAAGGCCCCACATTTTCTGTTCGTCTTTTAGATTGAGTGTGTTTGTTGGGGAGGGGTCTTCCGTGACTCCCTCTTCTATAGCTCCCTGGAACCGCCCCTCTGGGCTGCCCTGGATTGCCAAGGGTCCCCCTCCACTGTGCCTCCTCTCACTGCAGGGCGGGGAGACACTGCCCAGCCACCTCCCAAAGCAACTTCAGTAACTGCCTAAAATGATCCATTTCCATTTACCCCTCCTTCTTGTGTCTAACCTAGTGCCCTGTGCTGTGACAAAAGAGGATATAAGAATAACCTCCCTCACATTCTGCTTGTTCCCATTTAGAGAGCTGTGGGGTGGGACGGACAAAGCGTGGATCTCAAGTCAGATGGAGCTCTGGCTCCACCACTCCAGCCAGGTGACCTTGTGCAGGTGACATGGCCCTTAAGCCTATTTCTGCACCTTTGCCTGTTGTAATAAGGAGTAAATAACACGCTCAGTGCCTGACTCAGAGCAGAGCCATGGAGCTTCTTTTCTTTGATAGGTTCCAGTGCCTCTACTGGTGTCGCCCTGGTGTTTCGCTCCCTAGCCATACCCACCTGTTTCCACCACTGAGTTAGTCCCCCTCTTTAAGTGCTTTGCTGTCTACTGAGTTTTCCCAGAAACTCTTTTGAGCCTTGCAATAAAGATATCCCTTTGCAGACAAGGTTTACCAAGCACTGGGTTCCAGGCCGGAGGAGGCTGCCCCAGGAGAGAACATCCCCCAGATGTTGCTGCAGACCAGGAGCAGACAGAGGTTCCTGTTTTGACGGTCTTGACCTCAGTAACCTGACACCGGTCTCCAGGGGAATTAGCAAAAGCCACCTCCAATTTCAGGATCTGTTGAGCTGTCTGTCTTCTCCCTCCCTGGGCATGTACCACATCCTCCTAGACATAAGTGGCCCAGCTTCCTTCTGGAATGAGCTTTACAGAAAGCATGCCTTCCTGGGTACAGGGCAGGGTAACTGGGACAATACACCAGGGTGAGAGAAGACTCCGGTGAATTAGGCAGGTGCACTGCTGGCCCCAAGCCAAGTCATTAATGTTTCCGCTCATCCCCCTACCCTCAGCCCCCCCCCCCCCCCCAGACAGACAGAGGAACTGTTTTTCTCACCTTTACCTTTGTTTTGCATCTGGAAATCCTTTTGATAATCAAGATGGCGGTACATTAAAGCAGGTACCCCTTACTTCCCAGACCTCAGGCAGTGCCTCCATCCCTCCCCTGTCCTGGGGCCCTGTCTTCACACCCAGGTATTCAGGTCATAGCTCCCTCTCCCCCATCTCAATTTCCCCTGAGGCTGGTTTTAGCCATGGTTTTACTCACAGAATGTATGTGCATCTGTTTCAGCACAAAGTGTTAATATTAGCAAGCCAGTTGAATTAATATTTTCAGGCTACATCAGAAAAGACTGGAGGTACAGGAGACTTCCCAGCTGCATTTGCTTTATCTGTCTAGACTTTGTGGTTCTGCTGTTGGAGATTTCTCATAATGCAGGAGAGGCTTTTGGGGGCAATGAGTCATTGAAACACCCTCATATTATACCAGATACGGAAATTCTCTATAAATAAAAAATCAAATTTTGAAATGCCATCAGACTCTACACAATAAACTGAATTCTGTTTGGGACCAGTATACTTGACTGTAGTCAAGTATAAAGTAATAAAGTAATAAAAATGATCTGATGCCTACTTAGTAATATTATTTCATACCTCCTTCCAAACCCTGTTACAGGTAGTCATTGAGGAAGAATATCTTTCAATCTGATTGTCCTATGATGATGTGTAACTTCTGAGTTTCCTTTTACAATTGTAGAATAATGGCCTTCAAGTATAATTCTGGAGTTACCAGCATCCATATCATCTGGGACCTGTTAGAGAGGGAGATTCGCACCCTACCCTAGACTCATAGAATTAATCCGAACGCTGTGTCCTTAAGCTGGATCAAGCTTCACAACCATGCTCTGGTGGGACCCACACCCAGAGTGTCTGTCCGATCCAATTGGTCTGGCTGGGAAATGTG
Source organism: Condylura cristata (assembly GCF_000260355.1). NCBI lineage: Eukaryota > Metazoa > Chordata > Mammalia > Eulipotyphla > Talpidae > Condylura > Condylura cristata. The sequence continues at coordinate 19,741,685 of NW_004567121.1, forward strand.
CATTTCTAATAAGTATCCAGGTACCTGATGCTACTGATCTGGGGACAACACTTGAGAATTAACGTGCTGGATCATTTGCAATGAAGAGTAGATGGTCCCTCAGCCCAGACCAGAGACCTTTCTTCACTTTGAGCTAAGATGTGTAACAATAGTAACACCTAACATGCCAGAGCTTCTTCATAAATTATTAGGCTTCTTAAACAGTCCAGAGCTTGGTCTCATGGCAAATGTTCTATTTACCATTAAAACCAGGTGCTGGGAATCCTGGGTCCAATTCTGAGGTGGATTTTGTGAATGAACACAGGGAAGTCATTTATCTTTTTCTGGTGTGATTTCCCCTCCATTTGCCAGATGTGACATTTTGAGAAGATAAAATGAGTCACAAAATTCAGAGAAAGTTTAAGGTCCAACATGAAAATATTGGCCATTTGTCTGAATGGGGAGATGAAGAATATGGTTTATGGATCTTTGTTTTCCACTAATCTGTGGGGTGGCTGGAAGCCAGTGGCCAGCCTGCCTTTCTTCATCTGTTAGATACAGGGATTGGTTGGCCCACATGACTTCAAGAGTCACCTGCAGCCGGAAGATTAGGGGATCTCCCTCCTGACCCCAAGATCTTACTTCATTCTCATGTTGTTTTATGTAGAAATTTGCATCTACTCCTATTTTGGATTGTAATCTAAGTTTGGGACACCAAAAATTCTATTAAAAATATTTGGGGTACTTGTAGCAAGTGGGAAGAAAAGAGAATCAGGATCATTTAAGAAAAACAAGGCCCAACAGAAACAGTAGGTGAGCAGAATGTGGCCAGGGCTGTGTGCAGAGGGTCTGACCTGGCAACAGTCTGCAGGACACAGGTGAGCACAGAGCAAGGGGAACAAGCTGTCCTGGGGAAGGGGGCTGAGCTGCTAGAACCCCTCTCTCTTAGTTCATGGACCTGTTCTTCCTCAAGGCTCTGAGCCTCAGTCAGCTTGGGAGGAAGACAGAGCTGGGAGCCAAACCCCTGTTTCCCTTGAAGGGAAACTCTGAGAGGTCAAGTGAATTTCTCCTAGTCCTGTGGGCAGGGCTCTTGTGTGTGTGGCTTGGTCAGTAAGTTCACACAGGGTGGCAAGTTAAGAAAATCACAGGCTCTCAGTCGCCCTTCTGTGACTCAAACTGATGACCTTGGTTCTGCCTGCGGCCTAGACTGTAGTGTGGAATCAGAGCCGAGTCAAACTGGTACTGACAGAGGAGAGTGTGGACAGGTTTGTCTCCTCAGGGGTTGTCCTTGGGGAGCGATTCCTTCCTGCCCTGGCAGAGCCACAGTCCATGTCCCAGGGGCACAGTTCCACTAGTGTCTCTCACAGGACTGACAGCATCCTGGGTGACAGGTGGCTCCTGAAATCAGTTCTTCCAAGGCCCCTCCCAAGGTATTCTGATCTTCAGTGGACAGTGAGTAGGACACAGTTAAGCTAGTTCAAAGGAATATCTTCTAAGAGGCAGAGATTCTCATGGGACTAATGTCAGACACATGGAAAGCCAGAAAAGAAGGCATGTGTAGGACGACGGGTCCCCAATTCCTCCCTCCTGTGGGGTCATTGTCTACAAGCTAGATACCTGGCCAGGTGTTGTGAAGATTAGGCACAGACACAGACACATATACATGTGCACACACACACAGGCACATGCCCCTCCAAGCCCTTGTAAGTGAATGGAGTTAGCCATGCAGATACACGGGCCTCTGTAATGAAGGCAGGGTGGCATAAGAACAATCAGTTTTTGTTTAAATCATGACAGGCCGACTTCTACAAAATGCCTCTTTTCTTTCCATTCACCTTCCTTTCTTCTCTTCTTTTATCTGATTACACATTCCTGCTTAAAGACATTACACAGAATGGCAGTTCTATGAAAAGCAAGGGGAGAAAAATAGCTTTTCCATCAGTTCTTGTTAGCAGGCAGAACTGGACTGGACAGTTGTATAAGTTGGTGAGCAGCAGCTCCTGGCTCTGGAAATATTTGATTTGTCATCTGAAAAGAGAGCTCAGGCCTGCCTGGTGCTTAGCTGAAAAACTGTTTCCGAGATCTGAAAACAGGTTGTCAGGACAGGAGAAGGGGTGACCTGGTAGGGCCAGATCAGCAAAGTGTGATTTTGGGAAGTCACGTTGCTTCTCTGAACCTCAGTTTCTCCATGTGCAGATGGCATTAATGGCACGGGCCTCTTCACAGTGTTGCTGTAAGGACAGAGTGAGGGCATAAACTCCAGCCCTAGCACCTGACTTTGTACCTGGAATTTGCTTAGATTTCTGGTTCACTGGAAAAGAAGTGAAGTTTGCAAGTGCCTGACACCCCACTAAACTAGGGACCCAGTGGTTTCCCTGTGAGCTTCCAGCACACACATCCTCCTTAGATATCTACTCTGGAGCAGCAGATGAGACTTAACCATCTCCTCAGAAACCATAGCTCAAAAATGCAGACAATACATCTCAGATCACATGGGGATTAGAACTCAGGTCATCTAAATCAAAGCACATTATTTTTTAAAAAGATTTATTTATTTATTTGTGCATACAGAACTGAGAGGATTCACCAGAGACAGAGTGGGGAGCAGGACAGGCAGATCGAGGAAGTACACTGCTGAGGGGAGCAGCGGGCGGGTCAGGAGAGGTCTGCCACGCCATGTGGTCACCTCCGGGACAGGTGGGAATCGAACTCATGCGGAAGTGGCTTTAGTTTCTTGGTGCTGTGCTATAACCCGCTGCGCCACCAGGAAGGGCCCAGAACATTTGTTTTTTATTGTGCTCACTGCTTGGATGGCTGTAGAAACAACACCTAGGCTTTTGCGTTAAACTAGTAGAGCCCTCAACAGCCAAGTTGGCCCTGAGAAATGAGATGGTGGGATCTCTGGAAAAGTCTCCTTGCCTCAACACATTTGGTGTCTCAGAGAGGCCTGCGTTTACCTCCTCTCTCTCTCCTTCTCTGGTATCTACTTAGGGTGACCCAAAGCCACAGAATGTAGCGTCCCAGCCTCACACAGTTCTAAGCCGTCTAGCTGCCCTGCAGGCATCAGGCCAGATGGACACTTCAGGTGGCACCGAGATGGGGGACGGCTTAAGTGGGGGTCGGAAGGGCGTGGGTGGGAGAGGAGCAGGTTTCACGCTAATTCTCACTTTCGAGGCAGTGCCGCCTCCCGCTTCTGACCTGCTTTCTGACGTCCCCAAGGCCCTCCTAAGTAGGGACAGTGGAAGCTCAGAGTGGCTGCAGCATCCTCTAATCAGGTCATCCGGGCAGCGCCTTGCCCGACCCAGCTGGCGCTGAGCCTTTTGCCGGGGGACCTTTCTGTTTTGTAACAGTAAAGCTGACCTTAAGCTAGGCCACTCTGTCCAGATCTTTGATCTAAACAAGCACAACTCTCTCCCAGGAGGGTTCTGTCTTGCTGGCCGGTGTCCAGAAGGGGGCGGTGCTGTTTAGCCACTGGATAGCAGTGGCCTCGCCCCTGCCTGGCCTGTTTGGATAACCCAGGATAAGTGTATACTGACGGATTTTCCTTGGGTACAGAAGGGTTCAGCTTTTCTAGAGGTGTTTAAAATAGGGCCTTGTACATTTTTTTTTAAAGATGTATTTATTTATTCATACAGAACTGGGGTACAGGCCAGAGATGTGGAGGGTGAGAGGATTCACCAGAGACAGAGTGGGGAGCAGAACAGGCCGATTGATGAAGTACACTGCTGAGGGGAGCAGCGGGCGGGTAAGGAGAGGTCTGCCTCGCCATGTGGATCTCCTCCGGCGCAGGCGGGGATCGAACTCATGTAGAAGTAGCTTAAGCTTCTTAGTGCAGTGCTTTAACCCGCTGCGCCACCAGGGAGGGTCTGGGCCTGGTACATTTTTAAAGAGAATATACCAAGGTTGCTAAACAGAAAATCATCCAAACATCAATTTGCACTGTATGCAATTGCATTTTATGACTGATCACACAACAAAAAATATTAAAGCTAACATCTTTAAGAAAAACTAAGGCTATAAGAGATTAGAAATAAGTCTGATGAAACAGATGCAGGATGTTGATGAAGAAAATGGCCAAACTCCACTTATTCAGGCATTCTTCAGGAGTGAGAGAAGACATGTTCAATACTCAAAGGTTCTCTACTGTGAGATTTCAGTGCTTCTTAAATGAACCTGTACATTCTGTGACGCCAACCAAATCCAGACAGGTGACCATGCAGACAGATGCTTCCAACCTCACTGTGAAAAAGTAAAGGACCAAAATAGCTACGAAATTTTGAAGAAATCAAGATGACTGGCCTTAGGAGATTCTAATGCTGATTAAATTACAACAACATAGTGTGGTATTAGCCCAGAAAGAGGCAACAGAAAAATGGAACAGAGTAGGAAGTCCCCACCAACCCTGGCACATGTGAAGACTTGATCTATATAGAAGCAATAAGCAGATTTATAGATTAAAAAATGAACTATCAATATCTAATTAATAGTGCTGGAAATTTAGTAAACTGCCTAGCAAGCCAAACCAAAACTACCTGTTACTTCTAGATGAAAACTTGGAGAGCAGTACTTGAAGAATTTTAGCAGAAAGTGTTCAAGATCACAGCAGGAATGCTAATAACAAAAACACAAAAAGGTACAAACTGTAAAGAAAAATAGTGGAAAATTTGTGTGCATTAAAAACATAAAGCTTCTCTTTATCCTAAGAAGCCATGAGGGGGAAAATAGAAACAGATAGTCACAAGCTGGGAGAAAAGCCTGGAGAGGCGACAGCCTGCAAGAGAGAAGCTCCAGCTGGGATTGTGATTGGCTGAGGCCTACAGCCATTCACTTAGGACATGTTCAGGCTGAGGCCGAGCTCTCTCCCTGGCCTGGCCCCTCCTAGAGATAAGTGTGGCAGAAGAAACAGAGCTGTCCCATTTCTGCTGTACTTGTTTAAAAGCAGACTTTCTTGTGGGGTTCCCCATTTACCTGGAAGAGATTTTCTCAGAGCTGCCCTACAGACAAAGTTGTGTTCCTCAGGCTACTTTTCTCTCTCTCTCCCTTCGCAAGTATCAAGATTACACTGGGGTCTGAAGCTTCTCCCCAAGAACTGGTATTCCCATCCTCATGCTCTTTCACAAGCCTCATCCCGCAATAATTGTCTTGCCTTCTCATCCCCCTTTGGTGTCTACTCAGAGGACCTGCAAAAGTAAGGTCTGTTAGTAGCAAGGAACTGGTATTCAGAGTGCTTATGGAAAAACAAACTAGAGAAGAAAAAATTCCGACAGCTCCTTCAAAAATGCAACAGATATGACAGGTCATTTCTAGGAAAAGTCTAAAAGGCTAAAGCGTATTCAAAAGGATGCTCCATCTGATCAGTCATCAGGGAAATGTAGATGACCGCGCAGCCAGATACCAGTTATACCTATCAGCCTGGTAAGAACCAAGGACGCCTGCCAGTGCGTGGGTAAGACGGGAGCAGAAGCACGTGTGCCTTTGTGGGACGGCAAATTGACTCCCCAAATTGGGGAGTGCTTCCGTCATGACTCATTTAGTAAAGACGTGAAAATGCTTCCCCACCTTCGGGTCTTCTCCAAACACGCATAAAGGGACATGCAGAGGACAATGTGTATGGCTGAGCTTGTAAAAGAGGAAAAGAACTCACCACAACGTAAATGTCCAAGACAAATGCACAAGTAAATAAATTGCACAAACAAATTGTGCACAAATAAATTGTGGGATAGATATGCTTCAGAATATTACATAGGTGTGGAAATAAATGAGCCAAAGTAAAAAATTTGACATGGAATGGAAGCGAAAAATTGACTTTTGGCTAGGAAAAGCCCTGGTAATATTTGCTTCAAGAGTTGAAAAAGAGGGAGAAGAAGAGACACTTGTTTGTGCTCTAAACTACATGAACTAAGTTTGACACATTATTTTTTTAATTTTATTTTTATTATTTCCTTAATTTTTTAATTTAAATTTTTTACATATTTTTGTGCATTTTTCCATCTCAGTTGCAATCCCCTGGGGTTTCCCATCACCAAATAACCCATGTTGTCACATTCTTTTGACATGATTTGTCTGTCTTGGCCACAGTCACTCTTGAAGGAGACAAATTAGGGTTTTGCAAGTCTTTCACCAATTAGAAAAAGATAGGAAACGGTTGATTGTTAACAGCCTTTGCCCTCATTTTGCGGAGGAGGTTTGGTGGTGCTCTTACATGCCTACCTTGAGTGGGCTTGGTTTCTGGGGTGCAGATGGGAGCAGCTCCGGTGGGGAGCTGCCCTCTGGCTCTGCCTTCTTCCCCTGTGAGGCTGACAGTCCAGCCGCTGGCTCACGTGTGCTGTCCTGGAATTCAAACTATGTTGCAGGCATCTGGCTCTGGCCACTGGTGAAATTATAGACCGCAGGGTCCAGACTCGCCTATGTGACCTAAGAGGGGAAACCTCGCTCCTGGATCCCGGCTCCGGAATAACTCTGAGGCGACTCTGCCACAGCCGGCCGCGTCCCCAGCTGCCTTTCTGAGCTGGGATCCACTGACAAGAAAAGAGCTGTTCCCTGGATGCAAAGCTTCTGCTGACATTGCCTCAGCCCCTCCTACCAAGTCAGCAATAGGTAGTAGATGAGTACTGGGGCTGTTCATCAGCAAGCCAGACCTGGTCTGGCAGCCAGAGTTTTCAATTAAAGGGAGTATTATTCTGTTTTTAATAACTCGATTCAGAAGACATGTGTTGTGCCTTATAACAGACTTGAGGCAGGAATCTGACTTGTCTGCAAGGCACTTATAGATCGGAGAAGACAGACAAGGGTGAGATCAGGCCAGGACAGCTAAGAGTGGGTGCCATGGCACCTAGTGGCACTGGGTCTAACCTTGCAGTCTGAGAAGGCTTCCAGGAAGATGACACTCCCCAGGGACCTAAAGACTACTCTGTGTATGGGGTAGGGTGGGTGGAGGGAGGGTAACTCTTGGAAAGTACAGAGAGAACTTCCAAGCAGAGGATGTAGCATGGAAAAACTTAGTGGCAAAGTGTAGATAAGTTGATTATGGAGAGGAGGTGAGAGAGAGCCCTCATGGCATTCCGGGTCAGGCATGAAGCTGAACTGAAGTCCCACCCATGAGCTCGGGTTCCCTGGCGAGGCCAGGGGAGCAGGGACAGTGGTGGCAGGTTTGGACGGGATCATTCTGCGTCTGCATGGGGTTCTAGGCGAAAATGTTTTGTAAGCTTGTCTTCCAGGAGAGGCTGGTGTGTAGGTCGAGGGTGTGCTTGTTCACTGCACTGTGGGTTGGGTTGAGATAACCAACAGAATGACTGAGAACAGAGCTTTGGAGTGGAGGGGGAAATCTCTTGTTAGGTAGAGACACTAGCAGAATACACCTCCAGTAAATGCTTCTCTGTCCTGTAAACCTTTCTGCTCTCGCCTCCAGGGATCTTAGAGTGCAGAGTCATATGTCGGGGATGTGTTCTGAGAAATGTGCTGTTAGGTAATGCTGCTGCTGTGTGAACATCACGGATTGTATGTGACTCTCCAAGCAGTACTTCTCCATTTCGCCGACTGCTTCCATTCTGCTGATAGCACTTCTATTTCAGGAGGGCTCTTGGAAGAGGAGCTGGGTCATGCACGACATCTCCCTGCTCCTGTAGGAGTGGTGTGTTGACATTCCTGGGCAGTGGGTTTTTGGGAACAAGTGGAATATGCACTCCACGGTTGATTTTAACGTTGTTACATGGTATCTGTCGAAATGGTTCTGTGCTTCTGGGTTCTCCCTTTTACCCCTGTTCATGTCTGCCCACGTACAGAGGCCATGGACGGAGGCTTTAAAATGTTCCTGGGCTCCAGTGCCCTTTCTTCCTTCAAATACAACAGCCCCTACCCCGTAGGGAATAACAGGGCATGTGCACTGTGCTGGCATGGCAGAGGGTGCCCGCCTGCCTGCTGTTTGAATCAGCAGCCCTGCTGACCCAGAAAGGCCTCTGAGGTCAGAAAGACCTCAGGGACAACTGGCTGTCCAGCCCTCTCCCTGGCCTCCCCTCTCCCCATCCCTTCTCTGTCCAGTTAGTCCTGTCCTGTTCTTACCCAGTCCCTTCTCTCAGCGTCTGCTCCTGCTCCCTTCCGCAGAAGGCAGCCTTTCTGGCTCTGCTCCTGGCATGGAGCTAAATTTCATTCTTGCAGGACCAGAGAGGGCCTGGGCCCACTCCTTAACTTTTGTATCTGCTGTTTTCTCTCTCCCAGGAATACCCTTCTGAAAGGCACCAGGCCTGCAGATTTTACATACTGGAAAGATCATTTCATTTTGGGCATCACGTAGATTACAAACGACTGTTTTCTTGACCCCCTCACTCGTGGTGCACAGGGCCCTGGTTGATGCATTTCAGTGTCCCAGCACCCAGAGAACAGGTGTGGTTCACTAAATCCTGAGGCCTTCGCGACATGGTTCCCGGGCCTCACTGACAGGGAGGTGGGCTTGCACAGCAGGCAGATTCCTTCCTGACAGCCATGCACTTGTTAGCAACAGGTGAGCTGCAGCGACAGCACCCCGTGCTCGCTTTCGTAACCAACCTGGCTCCTATTCCGTTAGGTTAGCTGTCTCCAGGCGCCGCCTCCTCTCCACATGCCAGGGGCTGCAGATGACAGGCGTCTGGGTCTCCAAACAGAACCTGCCTGTACCTTTTTCCACTATGTGAGCTTATGTTTGGGCAGGTCTGGCACCCAGAGATGGTGAGCCTGGGGAGGAGAGGGGCTTTGAGTCTCCAGGGCTATCAGAGTCATCTCCCCTGGGGGAGGGGGTGGGGAGTCAGTGCTGGGATAATTGAACAGGAAAGTGAAAAGAAAGTGGGGGAGCCTGTGAGCATCTTTGCTGCTAAGTGCCTGTCACATGCGGCCTTCTCAGCTCCCGTTTCCAGAGGGGAGGGCCAGCTGGTGCAGGCCTTCACCACAGCTCGCAGCTACCTGCCAGTTCACACAGGCTCTTGGGAAGCCTAAAGCCTCTCGGGAAGCCTAAAGCGGCCAGAGACCGTCTCCCCACAGCTCTTTGTTTACTTTTCTGCACTTCTCTCACTCAGCCTAGAAGGCAGATTCAGTTGATCAAATTACATGCTGGCCCTGTTGCATTGTCTCCTGCTCAGCCTTCACATGGACATAGTTGACTCCATAATATGCATGGTAGCCCTAGACACACTGAGCTTCATGTTGTAGAAATCCTGTGCATGTCTGCAAAGAAGTTTAAATACAAAAGCCAAACAGAGAATCAGCGTAAAGCCAAATAAACCATCTAGAGCTGCCTCAGCTGGGTGCAGGGGGCCTGCCATTCTGCCAAATCATTGGTTCTCAGACCCACTGGCCTCAGTGGCACCAGAGGCTCTGGCCTCTCCCCGGAAGTGTCCACCTTCGTTTTTGGGGACAGGTAGAGCATTTGGATTTCTGAATTCCCTGATGGTGTTGATACTGCTGGACACTAAAGAAACTTACTCAGAGGAAAATAAGAGAACAAAAACAAAATAAACAGAAAAGATACTATGCAAGAACCAGGCCTCAAAACAGTCACAAATAGATGACCTTGGGGTTCTTCTCACTGCCCCTTGAGTGCTCGCTCACCTTCTACTGGAAGCATCCAAGGTCCAGGAGAAATGGCTTTCCAAAGAGGCATTCATAGCCCGTCTCCTTCGGGACCCCCAAGCTGCCCCCCGCACAGTGCACACCTGCGTGTGGTCTCAGGTAGCTGTGTGAGGGTGAAGGTCAGGGGGTGCATCTAAGACTATGGGATTTGAGGTTGGAAAATTAGAGTCGCTTCCAAACCGTGCTAGTTTCCTACGTCCCTCTACTCCCACAACTTCTGAATTTAATAACTTTTTTTTTTAAAAAAAGATTTTATTTATCGATGCATCCAGAGCTGGGGTACAGGCCAGAGGTACAGGGGCAGTGAGAGGATTCACCAGAGACCGAGCGGGGAGCAGAACAGGCAGATCGATGAAGGACACTGCTGAGGGGAGCCGCGGGCGGGTCAGGAGAGGTCTGCCTCGGCATGCGGGTCACCTCCAGGGCCAAATCAAATGGCTTTGGCTCACTTCACGTTGCTGCACTTTAACCTGTTGCGCCACCAGGGAGGGCCCTGCATCTAGTAACTTCTAAAGCAGACTTTAAAAGCCCGCGTTTCTCCCTGAACAACTACGCCTCTCTTTTCCCTGAGAACACAAGCACTTCTCTGTGACACAGTTATTGCTTTTGTCCTTCATTTCCTGGATGAGTCAAGATAATTTTCTGCTTAGGTTCCAAGTCTGTCCTTTGGCTTCGCTCTCCCTCCATTCTCCTGTCAGCTCTAACAGCCTCAGTTCCCCTCCAGGAGGGTTACGGAGTTGGAGTTGCTGGCTCTTATTCCCTCTGAGGTCAGTGTTGGGTCCAGCTCCTCCAGAGAGTCCTCTTTCCTGCCCCAGCTAGCTGCCTCAGCTGCCAGGACACACTTTAGACCACCTCATGGTTGGGAGGTCTCTCCCTCATTCTCCCTTGGGGGTGACCCCTGGGCTGTGACTTCACTCCCCCACCCTCCTCTCCCCACCCCTACTCCTCTAGGCCAAGTAAACATTCCGTG
>NW_004567121.1:19752565-19760063 GCF_000260355.1 Condylura cristata
TTTATACTGGTTCAAGCCCGTGTTGAAAGAAAGACTGAAATATGTTCATGCGATTCCATGGTCCTAACTTATCTTTATAATGGGATCGATAACAGTATCATACCTTCAGTATCACAGACTTCATCTAGGAAAATACTGTTAATTAAAAAAAAACCTTGAGAACGGAAAGGTAAAACCTGTTAAAACATTTTCACCTGCACAGAGATGTCAATGGCTTCCCTTCTTGGTCACTTGTAAGGAAAGTGTCTCTCCTGGAGGCAGATATGACCTGAACCATGGCATGGCCATGCTGGGTGGGTGGCTGAGAAAGTGCTCTCAGTCTTTCTCTTCCTGATACTGAGCCTTGTTTGGGGATTGCCTGTTGGTATCTCGGTGAGGCTTGAGCATGGAGTTGTGCTATTTCTTACCTGGGGTCACACAGAACCACTGTTTAGGCCTGACACTTGTGAAGCAACAGTTGGAGCCAGGTGGCGGAGCCCAGGGTTTAACTTGGGATCTGATTCAAGGACAAAGGTCTCAGTGCCATCTGAGCAAAAACCAAGAACTGGTCACTGCTGCATGCCTTTCTCAGCTCCCATTAGGGCTTAGGAAATCCGAACTCAGCGCCAAAGGTGTCAGGCTGGCCGGGTAGGAATGTTGTTGCTACTGACAGTGGCTGCAGTTGCGTGCCAGCAGCTAACCTGACACCAAGGGGTCCCTGAAAATGCAGGGGCTGTCCTTTGCCTCTCATTCTGCCACTCCCGAGGGGACCCTTCTAGGGGGTCTTTCAGATGATCATCTCTAGACGAAGCTGCTGCAGAAACCACAGGGGGGATGCATGGTGAAGACCCCCCGCCCTTTGCCAAGTGGACTGGGCAGCTCACACCAGGCCCCAGAGTTTGGGGCTTACTTGTTCAAGTTTCCCCCCCCCCCAAAATGGTAGCCTAGGTGCTTGCCCTCCTGCCCTGGACCCCACCAGCGGGGTTTGTGACTGCTCCTCCCACTGAGGGCTGTGCAGAGAACAGATTGCATTTTGTAAATAAAACTCCTTGTAGCATTTCTACCTCATTCTGAACTCAAGGAAGAGGATTTCTGTGCTTTTCACTAAGAAAAGGGAAAGGCAAAGGAAAAGTTAGGGAATCTAGATATCAAAGGTATTTATACCCAAAGGATTCGCCCTACCTTTCCCACGGAGCCCCTCAGGCCTTGAGCTCCTGGTCTCTCCGGCCTGGTGTCACATGTGCAGAGCAGGTATGCACCGGAGTCATGAGTCGGGGCTCTCCTGGGAGACTGCAAGTGGAGCAAACCAAGCGATTAGTTGCATGAGGTCTCACAGTCGCTGAGCTCCTGGAAGGCCAGGACGGCTTCCGAGGGAGGAGGCGCCAAGCTTCTCTTCCCCAGGCCCAGAGTGAGGGCTTCACTGCCATGCGCACAGGAGGCCTTGGGAGGCCACGCAGTGTTTCTGATCAGAGGAACATGTTGCTTTTATAGCAGCAGACATTTACTGAGCACTGGCCATGCCCTCTGCACTGTTCCAGACGCACGCTGGCTGTGCACTGACTTGCAGCTGACAGCCCTATGAACGCAGCTGCTGCATCAATCACCCCCATTTTACAGATGAGAAAACTGAGGCACAGAGAGATGAAACAATTTGTGCAAGGCCACCCTGGTAGCATGTAGCAGGTCTGGCTCCTTGGCCAGCTTCTTGCTGTCCACAGGCCTTCGCTGTGAGGGTGTTAAGGATCACTCTTTATTCAGCATGCTGAATACACCTAGTGCCTTCACACATGTGATCACCTTTGATTTTGATTTCTTTCTGCAACAGCCCTAGGAGGCAGGTAGAGTGAATAATATTGTTCCTGTCAGGTGCTGAGGAGACTGAGCTGGGGGTCGAGCACCTTTTCAGGTTACTTATTACTAACGTCAAGTTAGTTATTACTAACCCCCTTTTTAGTTAGGAATGAACAGCTCAGGGTGCCCGCTTTTAAAGAACTGTTTGCTCTGTTGACTCACAAAGTGAGTCTGTGTGTTGGATTAAGAACAATCATGTCTAACCCAACGCAGGATGCCAGGTGATCCATCGAAAGCCTTACCCATCAAGCCCTGCTTACAGAATAGAATGGAATTTCTCCTCCAGGTGTTTTTTGGGTTGCAAGGAAAGACAGGCCTGGCTCTCCTCAGGGCATGGATGTTGGCTGTAAGGCTGCAGGAGAAAGGCGGGAGCCCTGGAGAGCCAGCTCTGCTTGGCACCACTGCACTTTGTCCTGTGCCATCGGCACTGGCCTGTGGAGCGCCTTGAGGAAGGGGGTGGTGGGGGGATGGCCTGTCCTTATTTAGAGCTCCGCCTTCTTGTGGTTGCTCGGCTTGCACTCTCTAAGAAGCTCATGTTCATTTTCCTGGTATGGGAGGACACAAAGACCTGGTCGCCATCAATGAGGGGGCCCCTTTTGGGTGGAGTAAGCCACCGTTTCCTCCCTGGTAGCCAGCTGCCTTGGTCCAGCTTATAACCGAGAAATCAAATAATCCAGGTTTCTGGCCTGGCACCTTCTCTCTTCCAGGCCACCCCGGGCAGGTTGCAAGGCTGCCTGTGTTTAACACACGGGGTGCTATCCAGACTAAATTCCCCCAGAGTGCCTCCAGGTCCTCTTTCCACAAAGGAAGAGCTAGTAGAGGCCCAAGAAACCACCTTTTAATTTTATTGAAAGGCTTCAGACTTCAGTGTAGTGATGGAAGTTACTTGCTGGGGGCCACTGTTGGTGGTGGAGCAGGAAGCAGAGCCCAGTTCCAGCCTGGGTCCAGCGCACTGCCCCAGAGCTAGCAAGCAGGCACCCACCATCTGCTCTGCCGGATGCTTCATGAGTGCTGCCCAGTGGTTTAAGGGCGGCAGGGAGGCGGGGGGATGGGGAGGACACTCTCTTGGGCACTTACATTTCCATAGCTCCTCTCCCCTACCCCTATGCCCAGTTCCCAGTTGGGGTGAAAAGGCATGAGGAAACACCACACTTCAAAGCCAGGAGTCTGTCTGCGAGAGAGAAAGCTTGGGCTTGGGGAGGTTGAAGAGGTGGGCAGGGATCAGATGCACGTGTCTGAACCAGTGACACTGCCATGGGTGCTGGCTGGCACTGCCTGCGACCCCCGGAGCTCTGGCTAAGCCAGAGGGCAACTGGAACTTGCTAGGCATGGAACACCAAGTAAACAGCCCCTCGGAATTTCTCTTACTTGAATTTCAGCTCATTAACTTGGCAGCCTCTGTCCCCATCCTCTCTGGCTGGGGAAAGGGAGAGTTGGCATGAAGAAGGCTAAGGTGATGGTGTCCTTCTGCTTAAGGAGGCTCCGGGACCCAGGGGTGCAGAGGTCCCAGAGGCTGTTTCCAGGATGTTGGTGAGGGCATGGCAAGGGCAGAAGTTGGGGAGAGGGGAGAGGGAGCCGGGGAGGAAGCTCATCCTCACCCTCCTACTCGCCCTGCCTCCTACTGCTCAACTTCTGTTTTTTTTTTAAAGATTTATTTATTTGTGCACACAGAAATGGGATACAGGCCAGAGGTGCAGGGCCAGTGAGAGGATTCACTAGGCTACAGAGTGGGGAGCAGAACAGGCAGACTGACGAAGTACACTGCTGAGGGGAGCAGCGGGCGGGTCAGGAGAGGTCTGCCGCGCCATGTGGGTCAGCTCTGGGCAGGGGTCGAACTCATGCGGAAGTGGCTTTAGCTTCCCATTGCTGTGCTTTAACCCGCTGCACCACCAGGGAGGGCCAACCTCTACCTATTTTAACAGGAGATTCTGACTAATTGTCGTTTCAGGTGAAGATTCTGTGGTTAAATATTCTGAGATGCACTGATGTAGCAGGAAGATGTAGGATGGGGAGGAGTGAGGCTAGGCTCACAGCTGCACTGGTTCGAGTGGCCTTCAGGATGCTCAGCCCCAGAGCAAGTCGGGACATTCCACTTGGAGGAGAGCCTAGGTGGGCTCTCTTCCCTGGGGAGGGGCAGGACACAGCCAGAGAGATGTGTGCCAGAGCACAGAGGCCATTGCCTCAGCTCACTCCCCCTCCCTGCTCCCCAGTTCAGCCCAAATCTCCCACCCAGATAAGCCCAAAACTGGCTAGATGAACAGTGATTGAGGTCTAGGTCCGATCATCACAGACATTTACAAGGAGGAGGAAAGCTTGGAGGTGGGGGGCGGGGGGAACACTAAAAATCCTTTCAGGGCTACTTTTAGCGATTCTCACTTACTCTCATCAGACAAACTGTAGAGTCATCAAGAGCAATACAGGGCTGGAGGCAACTTCGGCCTGGTTAGGTCAGTATACTAATCAGCACGGGATGAGGAGCCAGAGAAGACAGAATTTTGCGTGGGATTCCAAAGAGGCTCACGGAACCAATGGGAAGCTTGCCACAGGGACACGCCCTGCTGGAAAGGTCAGGATCGTCAAAGGAGAGCCACGGGCAAGTCAGGAGTGGCTGTGACACTCTAGCAGGGTGACAGGTCTCCATAAAAAGGACCGGCCCCTTTGCTGACTGCTGAATTGCCAGCCCCAGGCTTGTTCTCCAAATTCCATGACGAGCATAAAATTCCACCTCCCCCAAGTACCTCCTTGCTGCTCTGTGCAGTTATCTATTAAAGGAAAGATGACTTTTCAGAACAATACTCCCTAGGTAGTAGGTGTTCAGGTGGGGGGACTTAAGCGATTCCGAGAGGAATGATGATGATGGGGAAGAGAAAACTAAAGCGGGCAAAGTCGCAAGATTCTGAACAGGTTCGCAAACCAGATTTTTGAAAAGTAGCTTTTGGAGAATACCTATTCTCCCTCTACCCCTGCCACATAGAAGTTGTGGAAGAAGGAAAAAAAAAAAAAAAGCCTAACCTTTCCATTAAGATTCTTAGGAACACATGGATTTCAGCCCAAGGGGATGATAACATAGTAATTCAATTCCCTCCTCTCCATGACTAAAAATAAGGATGATTAAAGAACGAAATTTTAGCTCCCTGAATCCCGGACAGCCAAGTCTTGTTCCTAGACTTGCCAATCGAGCAAGCTGGAGACCAAGAATTGCCTTTACAAACATTTACTAAGGCAGAGGGGGTTGGGTTGGGGATCACAAGTTTCTATTGGAGAACCGTTGGGTCCTGAGCTGGCTGGCTGGTCTCTCGGTGGGTCAAAGCTCTCCTGTCTGCCTCTCAGCCCAGCTGTCCACGTGACCTCGTAGCTTCTGTCTGGTGGTGATCTGCATGTCCTCTAGAATTTCTCGGGCTGAATCTCCAAACGCTGTCGCACTATTTGGAATGTCCTCTCGGCGCACAGCTGGCTTCCTCCAGTAGGGATTTCTCTCACGGCGTCCACTGCCTTGGCCATCGGTGCTCCCTTTGCCAGCTGTGAGAGGAGCTAGAGCCAGTGCCAGGTGAGGTGGCCCTTCAATGCTTCTCAGATACAGCAAGATAATTCCAGCAACAGAACCCAAGGAGTATCTCCCATGGAGGCCAGTCAGTGGGATACGAGACTCTCAAAAGCAAGATGCAGAGATTTCTGAATAAACTTAGTTCTGTGGCCAACTGGGGCCATAAAAGACCCTGCCCAGGACAGGGGAGAAGGAAGGATGAGAGACTCAAATACGTCCTGGAGTGTCTGTAACGAGCCAGTGACAGGCAGATACAACACTATCTCATGATAGTGTGTGCGTGCGTTTCAATGACTTTTGGGATTTCCCTATGGTAAATTCCCTGGAATTTGGAATTGCAGCAATACAGGGTATAAATTGCTCTGTGTTCCATTTGTCTTCTATTCAAGTTGTGCAGTTTTCTGTAGTCTCTGGTCCATGAAAGTTGATGATAACCAAGCAAAGAATCCTGTGAGAGAAACACATAACTTATTTAACTTTCAGAACTCTTCCCCATATAAAGTCTCTGTCTCTTTTTCTCTCTCTATCTCCCCCTCCCTTCTCTATCTCCAGGACTTTAGTATCATCTATAATGAGCCAATATTTCTACTGTCCTGGGAAAAAGAAGGAGGTGAGGTGTTAATAGCATCTATATTTACCTGAGTTGTTACAGATTTTTTTTCAGGCCTCTGGCAATGGGGATCTCAAAATAACACTTGAAAGGAAAGGAAAGACAAGTTATCCTGCCATCTAGAAATCTCAGCTGACAGGCAGCACAAAGTGAACTTCTATTACTAGTACCTCAAGGTACTAGGACCCAAGACGCATCTTGGGTCTAGTCATCTGGAGAACCACCCCACTCACAGGAACCCAAGACACCTGTGTTCCTGCCCCTCTGTCCTGGGTGGACTGACCCCCTGGGCTGCCCTGGGGCAGACGAGGTCCTGCTCACAGCCCTTGAGACTACAGGTTGGATCACAAGGATGCCCACAGTGGGCATTTGCTCATTAATGATTGTGCGGTGGGGAAAGCCTGATAGGAACCTGGGCACTGCCAGCTACCATCTTGTGGCTCGTGCCTGGGTGCCGTCTATTCTCTGGGCCTCAGAATCCTTGTGTGGCGCAGTGACCTGGGTTGTCTTAAGAGACCCAGGTTCTTACTCTGGGCAGTTTGGACTCTGAACCAGCTGGGACCTAGGGCAACGGGTGGGGGAAGGGGGAGTCCCTCCTTCCCTCTCTGTAGGAAGTGCTGCGTTTCAGCTTAGCCAAGAATCTGGTGATCTTTCCCTGACAGGTGGATGTCACATGGACCTGAGATCTGGACAGTTGGCATTTTCAGACAATTACAGGTGGATGCCCAGTGTGAACAACCTGGCATAACCATCAGGTTTGTTCTTGCCCTCAAAGAAGGTTTACCATGATGGGTGGGATTTAAATTTATTCCACAAATATTTGTTTATACCGAGAAGAAAAACAGAAGTGATGGTTTCTCGGGGCCCTCTGTTGCCACACAAACCCTCTACAGGGGCTAGCAATCCCAGACCTCTTTGCATCTCTCTGTGTGAGGGTGGGGGCCCAAGGGACAGCTGCTTTCACTTTGTGAATCTTTGCCCAACAGGGGATAAGAAACATGCTGAGGGGATTTCTTAGCTCAGTTCCTTGTGACATCGCAGTATTTGTCTTGAACAAAGATAATAGGGACCCATCTTGAATGACACCTTGTTTGCAGAAATGGGGTTAATACAGTTTGCCTTAAAGGAATGTGGTAATACCTTTCCCATGTTTGAAAAGCCAGCTCCAGAGCCAATAGCTAGAATCTATTGTGTGTGATTCTATCTGGGTTGGGCGTATTCAGGAAATGATGATTAGTAAATGAGTGTGGCTTTAGTGTTGAGTGCACAGATGTAAGGGATGAAACTGGAGAGGGGTGTGGGGCTAAGGAAACTTTTATTTCCTGAGAGGAATAAAATGTCTGCAAATATATATATATATATGTGGTCACTCTCAAAGTACCTTTATTTCTCTCTCATAATATCTTTTTTTTAAAGACGTGTTTGTTTATGCATACAAGAGGTGGGGTGTAGGCCAGAGGTACAGGGTGGGTAAGAGGATTATTTACCAGAGACAGAGTGGGGAGCAGAAAAGG
>NW_004567121.1:19760641-19802255 GCF_000260355.1 Condylura cristata
CCCCCCGTTTTTGATCCCATTCCCCACTCCACCCCCACAGAATGTCTCTGGTCTATGGTTGTTCATTATTTTTGTTATTTTTTCTGAAACATTTTTTATTACCCCAAAGGAAAACTCTATGGCCTTTAAACATTCATTCCTCATTCCCTAATCCTTGTTAGTCCCTATTAACTTCTAATCTATTTTCTACCTCTATGAATTTGTCTTCTTCTAAGATATTCCACAGAAGTGGAATCATCTAGCATTTGTCCTGTGGTGACTGACTCCATTCACTTAGCTTAATGTTCAGCCCTGTCCTAGGCTGTATCAAAACAGAACTTCAGTTCTTTTTAAGGCTGATGAATGTATATCTCATTTAATTCATCCTTGGCTGTTCCCACCTTTTGGCTCTTGTGAATAATACTATGAAGGTAGGTGTTGAAATCCTGCTTTGGGCATCTACCTAGGGGAGAGACACTCTACTCTGAACCTCCTTCCCCATCCTGGCTTCTCACACCAAGCCAGAAAATTACCTGATCCTAAAAATAGACAGAGATTTCAGTGTTCTAGGGCAAGCTGACTGCAGTGTGACCACTTAGAGTATCTATGAGTCCTCTGTCTCCCCAGCCTCTGAAGATGCTACTTGTGTTTGCAAATAGCTAAGCCCTAAGGGGGTGAGAGTGCAGGGAGCTCACTAACCTCCCTCTGGGGGCTCTTGTTGCTTTCCTCTTCCCAGAGAGAGCAGGAAAAGCAAATGCCCTATAGTTCCCAAGAGGAAGGAGAGAGGACACTGGCTCATCGGGCTGGGAGGGGTATGTACCTGGTGTCCCCTTATTTAACCCCCCCCCCCCAATATCACTGTTCCCATTGTATAGATGAGGAAATAGTTTCAGAGACTCTGGCAGAACCTAACAATCCCCAAATTAGAAAAATTCAAGCAGATGACGTGTCTTGAAAGAGGGACACACCAACTGTTGTTGGAGTTCTTGGGGTTCCCAGGAGTTTTCTTGGAGAAGGTGGGCCATGGAGCTGGCTAAGGAAGAATACTTTTACGTCCACAAGAAGACTGGGCGTGGAGGACAGCAGGAATAAGTGTTGTTGAACAATAAGGACATCAGTTTGGGATCCTTATCTGTAATACCTGGTTAAATCCCAAGGCTCAGAAACTGTCCAGTACAGTGCTGGGATGGAGGGAAGGGATAGAAAGGCGGGTCCCCAGGGTAGCAGAGGGCAGGGTGTTTATGCAGTCTGCTTTAGGGTCCAATGAGGAAGGGAGGAAGGTGAAAGGTAGGGAGCAGGAGTGGCCAAGGGGTACACTGGACCCCCCCTGCCCTCCCCGGTTGGGGAGGAAACCCCATCTCTCTCCTGCTCCCTTTGGGTGACCAATCATTGGCTGGGACTGTCGTGGAAGAACATGTGACTTGGTGAGGCAGTGATCTTCAAGATAATCCCGAACAGGGTTGACAGCTGAGACCAATCCATTGACACCTTCCCAGCCTGGGGGCAGGGATCAACTTTCTATCCCCAAAGGGGGATCTGGTGGCACTTCCCAGATCTTTGAAGGTCTCCCTGGCCTATTGTACAGTCAAGATTGAGGTTCTGGCCTTTCTCCTCTATAGGAGATGGTTTAAAATGTCTGATTGAATGTGGTGAGCAGTTCCTATGTGTGACATCTCTAACATTAACAGGAAGACATTTGTGTATGTTCTTATTGAGGAATTTGATGAATGAAAGGAATGCTGATTAATCCAAAAGGCAAACTTTAAAATATATGTTTAAATGCATTTATAAATATAATAATGCATTCTGATATTGTTCTTTTAAATGGGATCCCTATGGAAACTCTTAAGACCTGTGTAACTTTTGAGCAAAAGGTAAAAATCTCCAACCCCTTGGTGTTTCAGAGGCTGGAGGGGTTTTGCATCAGTGGAGAAAAACCAGAGGCTGCAGTTGTCCATGCTATAGCCCTGGCTCCAGCTGCTCACCTCACTTCACTGTCTGAGAACTCTCACTTTAGTGAATGTGACTCGTTGACTCATAGGGAGCTGGAGCCAATCTCAAGAAGATGTGGTCACCTCCTCCTAGTTCAAGGGAATGCCTCAGTGGAGCCTAGCTAACATTCTTTATTTATTGATTTTTGCAAGGGATATCAAAATGGACTTAAACAAAAAGGGAAAGATATTGGCTCATGTACCTGAAAAGCCACTGAGGAATGGCTGAACCCAGGGGTTGAAAATGTCATTGATCCTGCTTCTCTCTGTATCTTGGCTTTGCTGTTCTCAGTTGGCTCCGTTCTCAGATGGGGTGTCCTATGCAGTGAGCGATGGATGTGGCAACTCTAGATTGTTTAGATTCATGTTCACCTGGAGGAACCAAGCTTTTTTCCCTAGGAACATGGGCAAAAACCCCGGTTTGAGCAGCTTGAACAACCCTAAATCTTGTGATTGCCTGTGCCAGTTACTTGGCCAGGAGAATGAGATGGCCTGATGGTCAAGTTCTGCATCCCTGGAGTCAGGCTGGACCTCCCCCCTCCATTGCATAAAGGCACTGACCCAATTAAAGAATAGCCAGAAGGTGTGGCAGGCACAGTGGCTGTGGTGGATGTTTGACCTTGGGACTCTATCTTTTGTCCTTCTGGTGCACCTTCCTGTATCATAGGGCACCGGGAGCTAAAATTACATTTCCCAGATTCTCTTGCATAACTTCTGTTATGATTTGATACCACCCTTTGGGTCCTTTCCCATGAATCTTGGGCCACAGAATTGAGGTGGAGCCCAGATCTCACCAACTAGTTTTGGGAGAATTTTCATCTTTCTCTTGCAGCCATAGCAGATATCTCAGAGTTCAGTCCCTGGCCTGGTGCATGTCAAGATGCAGGGTGGGCCACCTACTGAGCTGACAACATATAGTCAAGGAGCTGGCATGCTAGGTGCCTCCTGACTGTGGCTGTGGGCCTGTGGTTCCAGAGACTGTGGCATTCTGAGCACAGGCCAGGCAGCAGGGAACTTTACAACACTCCCCTGAATGCTCAACCCAGAATCTGCTTCTTCAGACTACAATTTTGTTGGTTGATTAATACCCTGAAACAAATTCCTTCTGCTTCGCTTAGTGAGAATGAATTCTCTTCTCTGTACCCAAAAGCTTTTGCTAACCCTACAGCTCCTCAGGCCACCAGCAGCACCCCTAGTTCTTGCTTCCACTAGGGAGGCTGAAATCGTTTCCAGCCTCTGTTGCAGCTGGGACTATGGTGGGCATGTGTGTATGGTGTATGTGTGTGGGGATGGAGGATATTAGTCATTTGGTTTCTTTTGTGCTGAGTACATTAAGCTAGCAGAAGAGGGTGATAGTGATTCCTTTGCTGGTTGATATGGATGGAGTTGGTCTCAAACTTCCCATCCTTATTTAATTTCATGGACTAGTGTAGCTCTTATACTAGCCTCTCCAAGCCTTTTTATGCCCATTTTCATGTGAACTTATAAAAAAAATCTACAAGGCAGCAGGGCAAATATTATTTGTCCTGTATTTTGATGAGAAAACTAGGACATAGACTTCAATTACTTGGCCAATCTCACACTGCTAATTAAGGGAGGTACAGATTTTATGACCCCTGCTCTACTTTTACTTTTACTTTTTTTTACTTTTACTTTTTTAAACCATATTACTGCCTCTATACTTTGGTACAATGATTTGTTGAAAAGAAGCATGTTAAAAAGGAAATACCTAGTGGGGAACAGCCTGTGGATTCACCCTTTTGTCTCCAAAGGAGCAAAGGTCCTGTGAGAGTCCTCTCTTTATACTCCAACAGGAGACCTCCCCATACTTTATTTGCCTTTGGTGTTCAACAGAGAGAGGGGATGGCTTGCAAAATTGTTGTTTGGCTTATTTGTAGAAACCTGAGCACACTAAAGAAGTAGGAGTTTGGGTAATGTGGTAGGATGAGTTTGGTAATGCTCCGTGCAGAACAATAAGAAGCACCTCGCACATCTCAAGGCCAGTGCAGTATGGGTCGGACCTTGCAGAGGAGGGGCCAAGGGACCCAGCCTTGGGCACTGGCCACCTCCCTGTCCATGTGATTGGCTGCCCTTACAGTCTGTGTCTTCCCAGCCTGCCCCTCATTTCCTCAATGCCTCTCTTCTTGATCCTTCCCTCTTGCCTTGGGCCACTCATGACCTGCATGGCCTCGTCTAAATTGCAGGAAGGGACAATAAACAGAGCAGAGGGGAAAACAGCACTAGGTGGAAAATGAAGCTGTTGTTGCCATGAAAGAGGCTGGGTGGCCCAGTCCATCTTTTCTCAGGGGACCTTGGGCCTGGGTCATCAGCCAGGCAGAGGGCCAGTCAGATGCCTGGATGGGACCGAGGGTCAGAGGTCTGCCACCCATCGGCCTGGCCTAGTCCTTGGCTAGGGGCAGTTTCTGGAAAAAAGGCTGGGGGTGGGCAGTGTCCTGAGACTCGTCTGCCACACTTCCCTTTCTGGGTTCTGATTGACACGGTCTTCCCTAATGGTGGAATGTTCTGGGCTGCTGTGCTTTTTGCCAGACTAAAGTGACTCTGAAATTTGCTTCTTGAGGCACCGGTCTGGGTCAAACTGGGTGTGACCCAGCCTACTCTGGGCCTGGCGTCATTCTCCCTTGCTGTGTGAGGCCTGGCACACAGGAGATGCCACGTGCTTGAGGATTTTATGGGAGACTCCACTGTGGTCCTAGCTTTGTTTGTTTGAAGGGAGACAGATCAAAAGGAGGACTTAAAAGACTTACTAGCTTTCCTTCTAAATCACTTCCAATCTTTTCCAGTGTCGACAGCTTCACACTCAGTATTATTTTTCCTGGTCTCTGAAACTCCTGGTCTCAGCGTGGGTGATGGGCCATTGTGCAGTGGAGCGGAAAGATCACAGAGGAGACCCTCTTCCCTTCCGACCTTGGTTCCACAAAGTCAAAGGAGGCCACAGACAAACTGTGAACCCAAATGAACATGAAACCTAATAGGCTTTGGCCACTGGATGGAATTAGGCTATTTTTAGAGGAACTATTTTAACATTATCCCCACCTGCTTTGCATTCATATTTTTAATACTTCTCTGAAACTCCCATTTGTCAATCTTCTGCCTCATTTAATTCCAAACTGCTGCGAAAGGTGTAATCTGAACACCTCCTCTCTGGATTATTGCGGACCAGCTTCGGAGCCACATATCAGCTGTCTTGCTGCTGGTGCACAGTAATGTGTGATATTGCCGTAGTCCCTATTGTATGTAGTTATGCTGGATACTAAATCCAGAAGTAGAATCAAGGTGGGGATCTAGGTACTGAGGAATGCTTTTGGAATGAATAAATGCGTGACTAAGAAAATGGGGAGGTAGCATTAGTTTAGTTCTTTGCCCCATGGGTCGCCTCTTCCATTGAACACAGTATCCTCAGTGACCCCTGGCTACCTACAGGCTCTCCCCTTTGGCACGCCATCCAGGCTTTCCCTAGATCCTATTTTCAAGTGGGATTCTGGGGGAATGGTTTGGTTAACACAGATTTCCAGACATCGGCAGGCTGGTCAGAGGACAACGTTGGGGAAGGGGGAAGGGAAAGAGAAGGAAAACTTTCTGGGATCCCAGTTCTATTAAGACTGTTCCTAGATATCTGAAACTCAACCTCCAGCTAGTGGAAGCATTGATACTTGTTCTTATCCAATCTTTTATCCAAATGAGCTGAGCAAAGGGAAGGGTGAATGTGGATAGGAAAATCTGAGACCTGGACTCCCTCATAGAGTGTGAGCAGAAGAACTAGAAGATACCAAGTGCTGTGACTTCAATTTAGATTGCAGGGCATGCTTGAAGAGCTGAAAACATATTCCAGGACTTACACGAGGGCTGACCTATCGTGGGGGAGGGAGGCAGGGTACAGGCCAGAACTTCAGGGGCAGTGAGAGGATTCACCAGAGGCAGAGCGGGGAGCAGAGCAGGCAGATCACTGAAGTACACTGTTGAGGAGAGCAGCAGTCAGATCAGGAGAGGTCTGCTGCACCATGTGGATCACCTCCCTGGCCTGGATCTCTGGAACTCTGCTGAAAGGCAGCTAGCTTGCGGTGCTGCTCATTAACCCATTGCACCACCAGGGAGGGCCCTAAACCTGCTTCTTATGCTCCAATATTGAATCCACCACTAACTCGTGTCTGTCCTCTCCTCTCAATGACCATCAGTTTCAACCCATTCTCCCTGTCTTCTGCTATTCCCTGCACTTCTCACTCTGAACCTGTAGCTTCTTTGGCTTCTTTCCAGATCTCCCTGCTTCTAGTCTCTCCCTTTCTCCAGCCTCTGTGTATCAATGGAAATTTTCATAAAAGACAAATCTGGCCGAATTATTCCTCTGTTTTAAATATATTACTCTATAATGAGTTGCCGTCTGTCTTTCTTTCTTTCCTCTTTCGGAGCACCCCACTCCACAACATTCTTTTTTTTTTTTGGAGGGGGAATCTCACCAGAAAAGAGTTTGCTAGGACTGGGGAGAGCAGGCTGGCACCCACACATCTGCCCAGTTCGACCTGTGCTTCCTGAGCGTCATCTGTCACACTGGACAACCTGAGGACTGAGTACACCACTTGCTGTCTTGTCGCTGTGCTTTTATGGCCTCTGTTTCCTCTACCTGAAATCCCCCTTGACTTTCATGTTGTGATTTCCCTACACTCTTACTGCCACACAGTGCTGACTGTTGTGGGTAGTGAGTTTGATGGGTCACTAACCTTGGGGGGGTCTCTCATCCTAGAATCTCTGCACTTGGCACTTAAGCAGGAGAATGGAATGAACCAAAGCAACTTGTCTTATCCCTAAATCAACAGCTCATAATGTCTAGGATAGTGTTACTGGAGGATTAGGAAATCTGAACTCATTTAGACTGTATGGAAAGTATTGTAGCCTGATATGTACAAATGCTGTTCACTTATTGCTTCTTTTTATTTTTTTTTAAAGATTTATTTATGCCTACAGAACTGGGGTACAGGCCAGAGGTGCAGGGGGCGGTGAGAGGATTCACCAGAGACAGAGTGGGGAGCAGAACAGGCTGACTAACAAGTACACTGCAGAGGGGAGCAGCGGGCAGGGTCAAGAAAGGTTTGCGGTGCCATGTGGGTCACCTCTGGGGTGGGGATTGAACTCATGCTGAAGCGGCTTTAGCTTCTTAGTGCTGTGCTTTAATCAGCTGCGCCACCAGGGAGGGCCCTGTTGCTTCTTTTTTATGCCAGGAACTCTTGCCCCAGAGTAATCTGCCTTCCTTCGGCTCATCCTTCAGCATTCTGATGACCTTCTGACTACTCTATATCAAATAGTAACCCTCGTCCCCAGCAACCCCTTGTCCACACCCCTGTAGGTTTTCTTACTTTAATCTCATCATCACCTTATCACCATAGACCCACTTGTGTATTTTTTTATTTTCTGTTTAATCATTACCAACCATAAGAAGCTAAGACCTGCCAGGGCAAGGATTTTCCTACCTTGTTCCCAGGTATATCCCCAGTGCCTGGTACAGTGCCTGGCACATAGTGCTTGTACCTATATGCTGGCTGAATACACATGCACAGAGAAAAGCATGTGACAAGTGGGGGACAGTGCTATGCATTTCAGTTTCACTATGATGGAATGAATTAAATAAAGCTCGTATGCAAGGAAGAGGCACAAATTCTGGTCATAGGGATGGTTCTAAGAATGGAAAGATCCTCTCTCAGTTTCAACCAACATAAAAAATACATTACAAAAAAAGGTTTTTACCCTGTGCCTAGGATATTAATAATGTATATGAAGAAACACGATCAGAGCAAACAAAGAAAAGTGCATTCAAATAAAAGCAAGAGAGAGATTGCTTGACCATTACAATCTTTCAATGCTAACAGTATATCTTTCTTTTCTAAATCCTGTAAACCAAGAACACCAACTTATGGGAAAAATACAAGTGCCAAAAGCTGGGAGTTTATTTTAAGAAGAAATGGGTGGTTTCAGGGAGGTTCCGCTCTGTCTCCCAGAAGGTTTGAGAAACTGGGCCTCAGTGATCTGCTTTATTCCAATCTGGCCCCAGGCCACAGCTGGACCTCAGCTTCTAGAAGTCAGCTTCTGCCAGCGAGCGGGGAGAGAGTTGGTGAAAACAAGGCCTTTTCCCTCTTTACTAAGTTCTATGACTCTCTGTCTTGACAGGGTTTTCAATTTGTCCTCATTAAAGCAGAGATTCAGTTTACCAGGACATGATATTCCCTGAGCATTCTGGTTAATTGGATCTTTATTAAAATAGTCTTATTTTGTTTATTGCATCAAAGGAAGTATTTTTTGCATGATCTTGCATCTGTGGGGAATGTAATTGCACTTAATGATAACAGAGGTTAGGTTAAAAGGTATTCCTTAAGGCAGTGTTTCTAAATGTTTTTGAATATAGTTTAACATGCACAGTTTTGCACAACAATACTTACCCTTACCTTAAGGTGCAGTGTGGGAGTAGGTAGGGGACAGGGTCAACCATACAGTGGTGAATGGAAAGTAAAGTTCTGGTGGTGAACTTAAGGTGGTGCATATAGGTGCTGGTTGAACAGGTTTACAGTGCAAACATAAACCAGTATTACTTTTAAAAAGGAACTGGTGTGATACTCTCTTTTTATTCTATTAAGAAATGCTGGTCAACACAGGAGCATTCACATAACCAGCAATTGATTTTACGATCCCCAAGTAGAAAAGTACAGCCTTGAAGATTATACAGGGCTCACCCTGTCCCTCCAGGAGCAATTAGGGTGTTTGCAGGTAAGAAAAGATATCAGAGCTGCTGTTTTGATATCGTCCTAAGGTGCTGACTCCGAGATTGCTCCAATCACTTGACTGGTTGTAATTCATGACATTTGAATTGTCTTTGGAATTTGAGATCTGAAGTAGCACAGTGGAGAGCAAAGAACACTGGAGAGTTTTTGCCTTCTGCTCTTACCTGGCACAGTAGACGCTGGATGATTCACACTATCTGAGCCTTGGCTGCCTTCAGACATGAGAATGCCTGCCCTGTCTGCCCACAGCGTGTGGGAATCCAAAGCAATGAGATGCTTTGAAAAATAGGAAATATGATAAAAAAAAATAGGATGCATTATTAAGAGAATAGCCATTTAGAACTTGACTTAGGATTTTAAATGTATCTGAAAGAGATGTTGGATGTGGCTGCAGTTGTTTGGAAAGTTTTGAGGAAATGATATATGAAATTGTACTGCATGTCAGGATGAATTCTATTATCTTTCTTGGAGTTTATTTTCTTTGTCTTGTGAATTTCTCTGTCCCTCTTAGATGCTAGGTTCATTTTCTTCCCTCCTTCTCCCCTCCCTCCTTTTCTTCCAGTCTTCAAAAAGGTGGAAGGTATTTAATTGTCTTTGAAACCCAAACCAAGAAAGGTAACTGCACAAAGACTTCCGAGGTCTTTTTTTTTTTTTTAAAGATTTATTTATTTATTCATACAGAACTGGGGTACAGGCCAGAGATGTGGAGGGTGAGAGGATTCACCAGAGACAGAATGGGGTACAGGACAGGCAGATCGACAGGTACACTGCTGAGGGGAGCAGCGGGCAGGTCAGGAGAGGTCTGCCTCGCCATGTGGATCTCCTCTGGGGCATGCGGGGATTGAACTCATGCGGAAGTGGCTTAAGCTTCTTAGTGCAGTGCTTTAACCCGCTGCGCCACCAGGGAGGGCCCTTCTGAGGTCTTTCAATCCCAGTGTGTGAGCAGGAGTAAGAACGCGTGCATTGACAGCCATGCTGGGGGCTGGAAATGTGCTGTGTGTCACCACTGGCTTCAGTTGGTGCAGACCAGATGACCACAGAGGGCTTTCGATTTCTTTGGTAAAATGGTTTACAAGTCCCTTGGCTTTTAAAAGCATTACGTCTGGATTGACTGTTCTTTCAGAGACACTCTCATTTCTTAGAGTCCTTTGCTTAATGCTTCTTCCCGCTTCCTTTCAGTAAGCACATCCCCAGCTGTCTCAGTGACTGCCAAAAATTCTTGGAGTTTTTCTGCTTCTCTGTTTTCCTCCCTCCATACATGTGGTCTATATTTGGGTGAGGGAATGTTGCCTTCTGGTAGTATCATGTGGCATCTTGAATGCTGTACCCTGGAGGAGACCCTGGTAGAGAGGGTCTTGGCAGGCCTGGTGCCGATTTGGTGGTGTGGTATCCTCTACAAGGCCATCGTGCTGGTGGCTGAAAGGGTGGCTGATGACCCTGGGGATGACGCCTTTGCTTTTGCGTTGGAGGCCTGTTGGCTTCCTTCTGGTTCCAGGAAAAATGTGGGAAGGACTTTGACTCTCAGCTCCTGTGTCAGGTGCTGTCCTGTGGACGAGCCAACTGAGGGTGGGGTTGTGTGGGGTGGGGGTGGGGTAGGATCCTGGAGGAACATGGAAGCTGCTGAGGTCAGCTGTGTTTCAGGAAGGGCAAGCCACTTTCCCTTCCACTCACCCTGTCACCAGATGTCTATTGAGCACAGCTGAGAGACAGACGAAGTGAGAGGCCAGAGTCATCCCTTACCAGGAGAGGTGGCAGATGAAGGCACGGAGAAAAGGTAGAGGGTACCAAGTACCCACCAAGTGCCAGAGGCTGGAAGAGTGAGGGGATGTACCCAGTGGAAGCCAGCTGCTGCTTTGCAAGGGAGGCCTGCTCTGAAAAATGCCAGCTGGCCTGCAGGCTGTATTAGTGATGCGTTTGCTTTACATTCTGGCGCAAACTCCCCATCTGGTGAGGCAGGTTGGGTGCCAGCAGTGGGGAGCACTTAGCGGCTGCGCCCTGGGAATTCTTGCAGCTCTTCAAGAGGAGCCACGCACAAGTGTCTTTGCAATAACTTTGTTGATAGACACTGATAAAAGGGAAACAGCCCAGATGTCCACAAACACTGGAAAGAGAAGTAACCGCAGTGTACTCACACGACAAAATCTTATACAGCGGAGAAATAAAGACACATGTCAGTGTGGATGGATTTCAAAAATTCTGTTGAGCCTAGAATGCAAACTGAAAAGTCCACAGCTAATATGGTTTAATTATACGAAACAAAAAGCCAGGCACCATTAAACAACATCGTGGTGAGGGACTAGACCAAATGGGGTGCAAGTGTGAGGAAAAACCAAGGCCTGCAGAACTTATGGTTTGGCCTGTGGCTTGTCCTAGGGGTGGGAAGCAGCTGTGCTTGCAGCTGAAGCTCCAGGTCTGGGAACAGGCGGGTGCAGAGGGAGCTTGGGGGGTGGGGTGGGGTGTGAGCATATTTTATTCTTGAAGCTGGGTGGTACACACACGGATGCTTAGTTTTTATTGTTTTTCTTTCAGTTGTGCATACATGCACACACCCTTTTTTTTAAGATTTATTTATTTATTTGTACAGAACTGGGGTACAGGCCAGAGATGCAAGGATTCACCAGAGACAGACTGCGGAGCAGAACAGGCAGATTGGCGAAATACACTGCTGAGGGGAGCAGTGGGCGGGTCAGGAGAGGTCTGCCACGCAGTGTGGATCTCCTCCAGGCTGAGTGGATCTCCTCCAGGGCAGGGGGGGATCGAACTCATGCGGAAGCGGCTTTAGCTTCTCAGTGCTGTGCTTTAACCCTCTGCGCCACCAGGGAGGGCCGTCACACACACATTTTTATAAGTATGATCTGCTTCTCAGCCAGAGCCAGAGCTCCCCATATCTCACTAAACAGTCACGGTTAGTAGTCGGGTTAGTGGGGCTGAATGATAATGAGCTTCAAAGGAACAAAAACTTTCCCAAATAGGGTGTCTCCAAACGGTCTGAGATGCCTCAGGGACAAAGGGGAAGGGCTAGCCACCCTGCCCCCAACCTGGCATCAGCAGCTGGACTGAGGGGTATCTGATGTGCCCACAGAGCTCTGGCATCCAAACCTGCCCGCTCTATGCTCCTTGTTTCCTGTGCCACGATCCCAATGACGTCACCTGTTTGCCGTTCTTTCAGAGCTGCCACCATGTGTCAGGTGCTGTCCTGGGGACGAGCCAACTGGGGTGGGCGTGGGATAGACTCCTGGAGGAACATGGAAACTGCTGAGGTTGACTGTGTTTCAGGAAGGGCCTGAAACACTCTCTTTGGTAGCTTTCTCCCAGGGTGTCCTGCTGCCTAGGACCCTGTGCTCTAACCTCTCAATTTTTTTATGCCGCCAGGCAGTGCCCTTGGGATGGAAACCTCTCCAAGGCCACTTCCAAAGTCTCTCACTCCCCGCTTGATGACCTTTTTAGGGAAGGTTTATCATTTGCCAGCTGAGTTTATTTTAAATTCTGTCTGGTTTGCAAACACATTCTTTGTTGACAGCTCTTGTTTGAAATGTTTGGGCTTACTCTGCCCTGGGTAAAACACACCGTCAAGTCTTTTTTAAATCCCTCCTGTTAGATGTTTTTCTTGCTCAGCAGTTTGGTGTCTACTAACCTTGAGTCACGAGAGTTCAGAATTAGAAGGGACCTGGGAAACTACTCACTCCAGTTCCTACCTGGTGGAAGAATTTCTCCTGAAATGTGCCTGATCACCAGCTTGCTTTTTTTTTTTTTAAAATTTACTTATTTAAGCATACAGAACTGGGGTACAGGCCAGAGGTGCAGGAGGGTGAGAGGCTTCACCAGAGACAGAGTGGGGAGCAGAACAGGCCGATGGATGAAGTACACTGCTGAGGGGAGCAGCAGGCAGGTCAGGAGAGGTCTGGCATGCCATGTGGGTCACCTCCGGGGCAGGCGGGGATCAAACTCATGCTGAAGTAGCTTTAGCTTCTCAGTGCTCAGGGAGGGCCCAACCCGCTCACTTTTTTTTTTTGTTTGTTTGTTTTTTAAATTTTACAACAGTTTATTTTTACATCATTTTGTACATTTTTTTTTTCCATCTCAATTGTAATCCCCGCAGGTTTCCCATCACCAAGTCACCCGTGTGCCATCATCATAATCCCGTGTAACCCCTCCCCGCACCCCCCCCTCCCCGTTTTTGATCCCATTCCCCACTCCACTCCCGCAAAATGTCTCTGGTATATGGTTGTTCGTTATTTTTGTTATTTTCTCGCCTGGTCCATTATACTCCTGCTATGAGTGAAACCATCCGGTATTTTTCCTTCTCTTTCTGGCTTATCTCACTAAGCATGATCTTTTCCAGCTCCATCCAAGTTGCTGCAAAAGACATGCGTTTCTCTTTTTGTCAACCCGCTCGCTTTTTAAGGACACTGCCATTGAGACAAAGAATACCGTAGCTGACAAATTCCCCTTACTATATTGCCTAAATTTTCCTTTCATTTTGGTGAATCAGAAACCAGTGTGTACATTTTCAAATGCGTTAATAGAATTAAAATGAACATAGACTCTTGCAAAATCAGCTGCAGACACGCACTATGTGGTCAAAGACACTTTAAGCCTATTGAATATAACCTTATATAGCCGGATTTGGAGGGACAGTGCGGCCGCGAAGGAGCAGGGCAGAGGAACCAGGGAGAACTGGCTGATTGCTTGGGACACCGCTGTGCCCATCCGCTCTGTCTTTGCTTCCTGGTAGAGAAGTGATGGAAGTAGACATGCTTTCTCCTCAGAAAAGGCCCCTCAGTGCAGGGCTGAGGAGGGAGCAGGGCTGGCTGTCACTCCTCTGCCACCCTCTGCCTTCCCTGCTCCTGGCGGGGGGCTGTGCTTTCCCTTGCGCTGTGCCCACCCCAGTAACTTGGTGCCAGGTGTGTCCAGAGCTGCCATATCCACCTGTTTCCCCACCTTTTGTTCTGCTCTACTGGAGCTGGAGCCTGCTGCCATGTCAGTGAAGAGGGCCTGGGCCCTGAGTCATGTGGGGACCTGCGTAGGAAAGAGGTAGTAGTGGCGGTGATGAGTTCCGGTAGGGGGCCGGAGCCTGGACCCTCCACAGCGGGTGGCCCCACCGCACAGCCTGTGGAGGTGGGAGCTGTCTCGGCCAGAGGACAGGGGCAGTCCCTGCGGTGGGGCATAAAGCGCAGCAGGAGTGGGGGGTCACAGGTCAGCTTGCCCCACAGACACAGACTAAGCTTGCCCCGCCGCCTTTGCAGGCTGCGGCCAGGTGCGGGGTGCCTCCTCGGCATAGTGGGCGGATGCACCCACAGACTGGCTGCTGGCTACAGACTGGGAGGGGACTAGCGAGGCTGCAGCTGATTTCCAGACCTCCAAGTTCCCATAAATCAACAAATATTTGCGTGCAGGGGAGTCGCTGGTAATGACCTGGGGTTGGTGGCTGATGGGATGTAGATTAGGAAATACCATCTGTGCAGCTGTGTGCAGGTTACAAAACCAGGACACACCCTTATTAGTGGACACTGGCGCCCTTTGCACAAGTCATTTGCACGGAGAGTGGGGAGGGGTTAGACAGGGATTGGGCAGAGGATGAGAGGGGAGACTTTTGCACAGACTGAAAGCAGTGTCCGTGTCTGACCTCATCCCCCGGTGGGGACTGGTGGGGAGCAGTGGGGAGGGACTGTAGGAACCATTTACACGGGGCCTCTGGGAGGCAGAGGTCAAGGGACAGGCTGTCTGGTTCCAAAGGAGCTCCCAGGGACCCCGAGTGGAGGACGGTTGTCCCCACTGCCGCGCTCAACATCTCCCAGAGTGTGAGAACTGCAGGGAGGGCAACTCAGTTGACCCTGCCCAGAACAGCCTTGGCAGAAGCATGGCACACTCCTCCATGGCAGCCCTCTTCAGACTCTGGGGACACTGGCAGGCCTGAGTGGGGCTGGAGGATGCGCTGGCCAGGTGGAGCTGGGGCAGCTCTTGATGACCTGGTAGTTTCACCTGACTGTCCCTACTGCCCAGCGAGACCTGGAAACACTCCAGATTTGGGCGTTAATAGAGTGCTGGATAGATCATCTTCATCCTTTCAACAATTTCAATAATTCAACTCCCCTTTGTAATTCTATAGATCTTTTCTAAGCCTGTAATTATCTTGTTTTTCTTCTTTTGGTCCAAGGGCCCAAAGGTCGGCATTTAATTTCCAGTAAAGGGCAAGATGGTAAATATTTTCAGCGTTGTAGATATCCAGCCTGTTCCGACGGCTCATCTTTTGCTGCTGGAGCATGGAAATAGACATCGATGCTGCACCAGCCCATGGATGGGACCATGTTCCCACAGAATTTGTGGACACTGAAACTTGAAGTTTTATGTCATTTTTTCAGAAGTTATAAAATATCCCTCTTTTCATTTTTTCTCTAATTCCAAAGAGGAAGAGCCATGTTAAACTTGCTAAATAAAAAGACAGACTGTGGCCATAATTGTCAGTCCCTGTGAGGACTGTGAGGACGTCGCCCCAGTGCCTAGCACAGAGTAGGTTATGTCGGGGAAGTCCCCCTTTTATCTATGGGAAGTAAAGGTTCAAGAGTGGGGCTGGAACTCAGACTTGCATGGTAGTTGGGGAGTTGCTGTGTTTGGTAGTTGGTAGTTTGGGACTTGGTAGCTCCTTGGAATCCTGTGTTCCTGCAACTCACAGTTTCAGTCTTTGCCAGAAAAATATTGCCATGGGGAAGTTCACAGTATTTAGGATTGGGAACTTCTGAGCAGTAAACCAACCCACACGCCAGATTCTGTAGTGTCAACTTTCCACATTGTCAAGCTGTGAAAATTTGATTTTAATTTCTCAGGTGTGTTTTTTTCTTTAATCCTGGGCATTGTTTCTCTACTTTTGGAGACAGATGTGCAGATTAAAGTCAGAGCCTTTGCAGATATTAAAAAGTTATTGCCAGGGCTGAATCAGAGGCCTAGTTTCCAGGGTGGGCATTTCCTTCCATTCAAAATGAATGGCTTTTTATTATTGTTGTTTTTAAGCAACAGCTCTTTGTAAGCTGAGGGGCTAGGAGAGACCTACAAAAGTCCAGTTCCCTGGTGGAAAAACTGGTTCTCCTTCAAAATTAGCTCTGTCAACTCCTACACTCTGTTTCAGTTTACGTTTCTATCTTGATTACTCTTCTTCTTTTTCACTCCTGTGACTCACTCCCACGCTCTGCTCTCACTTGGCCTCAAGCCTTCCCCTTCCCCAGGAGGTGCGGTTAACCAACACTCTGCCTTCCAGGACAGGGGTGGACGCAGTCGCAGTCGCTGGTTGGGGTGGATTGTTGTAGTGAAGGCTACCCCAGGGACGGGCCCTAGGCACACCACAATACCCCCTCATGGGCCTTGGGTGCTATTCTGTCAGAAAGGAGACAGCAGTGAGGAGGAGTTCTGGTCCTTGCACTTTCCACTGTTGCCGAAAGTGCCCCACCCACTGGTGCTCGGTCTCAGTGGGTGAGCAGTGGAGAGTGCTCCTCTGAAGACCTCATACCTGATGGGTCTTGGTCAGTGCCTACTAGGAAGCATAGTTAATATCCACAGATGCCCCTCCCCCTTCTTTTCATTATTAAACATAATAGGTACTCTGTGTGAAAAGTTTTAAAATACTGATAAGCATACGGAAAGACAAAAGCCACCTGTAATCTATGCAGACATAACCCCTATTCAACATTTTAGGACAGATCCTGTGAGGCATCTTAAATTCACCATCTTCTAAACATAAGGCATCATATTGCAATGCTGTTTTGTCACCTGATTTGTATTTGTAGTTGCTATGTTATGAGCACATTCCCATCAAGTATCTTTCTATAATGTGACTTCTTACTGCTACACATTGTTCCATGGCAGATGTTAGCACAGTGTGTGTGTGTGTATACACACACACACACAAATATATATACATATATATATAAATATATATATGTATATATATTTGTATTTATGCATTCAAGAACTGGGATACAGGCTAGAGTACTTTATGAGTATAAATACTTCTTTGGTCACTTCTTCCTCAAATGTATTTACAAGGCATATTTTAGATTCAGATTTTGACTCTACCCGTTGCTAACTTTGTGACCGTGGGCAAATCACTGATAATATTAGTGTAATAAGTCTTACTAAACAGAATTGCTTTTCTGATTGAAGGAGATATCATTTGTAAAGTGATTTCCAGTCTTTGGTACGTAGGGAGTGTTCAATTTATTGTTCTACAGGGAGAAGGTATACTGTCAGGTTGTGTTTGAAGCCTGGGTGAAGTCCGGTAGACTTTGTCATTGTTTAAAATATTTGCTGTCCTTCTCTCTCGGCTCCTCCTTTAGGAAGATTATATATATTCCAACATGCTTATGTCAGTCTTTGCCCTAAGAATCCTCTGACCGATGGAATGTGAGTCCTTAGATGTTTTTTTTTTTTTTTTAAAGATTTATTTATTTGTGCATACAGGACTGGGGTACAGGCCAGAGGCTCAGGGGCGGTGAGAGGCTTCACCAGAGACAGAGTGGGGAGCAGAACAGGCAGATTCCCTCAATGGGAATGTTGGACACGTGGTTTACAGATGATGAAACCGAGGCTCAGTGAGGTCATTTCTCCAAGGTCACACAGAGGCTGTGGATTCAGAAACTGAGTAAATATTAAGGCACTGGAAAAGGATGGTCATGAAAAGTAAGTACATAGACAGGAGGATGAGGGGCGAGAAAGAGCCAAAGCTGGGTCAGTCAGAAGGTGAGAAGGGACCCAGGATGGGCCAAGAGAGTCAGTGGAGGCAGACATGGTAAGTAGGAGAAAATGAGGCAAAGTTCACCACTCACTGAGCAAAGGTCTGGGTCTATGGCAATTACAAAGTCACTGGTGACTTTTGAAAAAGTTGTGTTTGTAGAGTGGCAAGCGTGGTGGCCAAAGAGCAGGCATTTGAGGAGAGACTGAGAGCTGAGAAAGTGATTGTTTTTGGGAGACATTTCTTTGTAAAAATGAAAACCAAATAGAATATGTGGGCAGCAAAGTCAAGTGAAGATTTTAAAGATGGGCATCTATGTATGTTTCTTGACAAAAGAGACATATCAAAGAACACTTAAAAAACTGAACATACTGGAGAGCCCTTGAAGGTCACTGGCTGGACTGTGGTGACCAACTGCTTGTAGGAGGGGCGGCAGCAGGCCTCGTGATGGGCCACGTGACCTGGAGGCTGGGGGGCACTGCTTCCTGGAGCCAGTAGGGGAGGGGGCTGCGTAGGAGGCCAGTGATGTGTGGAAGCAGAGAGGACCATATGCCCCAAGGCCGTGGCTCTCCGGTAAAGTCAAAGGGGAGATAAGTTGGAGAGCAGGAAAAGGTGAGGCTGGGGCTTGGGAGAGCTAAAGAAATGGGTTGCTGCCAGGAGCAGCAGCCTCAGCTCCAAATGAGGTAACTGGCTGTGGAGTGGAACTGAGTCTTTGAAATGAGAGTGTGTGTGCTCACACATGCAGTTAGGTTGTGCCGTGTCTCCGTGTCCTCATTAGTTTGGGAGCAGACTCCAGAGTAACAGTGTGTATGTGTGTGTAGGAGGTATACAGAGGGGTGAGGGAGTCCCAGACAGGCTATCCACATAAGATCGGAGTGAAGGACAGAGGAATCCAGGCATCAGGGACTGTCCATGGCACTGGTCCCTGACAAGGATTTGAGCGAGACTACCAAGGGGTTAAGAGAATGAAGTCACTGGCTACCAGCTACCAGCCACTGACTGGGGAAGTCAGGATTGAGAGTCCTCATGGGCCTGCTGTGAAGTTGCCCAAGGCTGAGGACAGGTGAGGTGCAGAGATTAGCGAGTGCTATAACTGAAAAGCCTCCAAGAGCAGGACCCCTGACTTGCCTGAGAGGGAAAAATATGAACCCTAGTGGGGTTCCTTTTGGAAGGCAGAAATGGGTCCTGGCACCCAGTGGCAGGGGTTATTTGTATAAATTGAAATGAGACAGAGAGAGAGAGACAGTGATGACCTTCTAGAAGGGTCACAGGGAATGTAAAGAAGGTTGGGCTCTCTCCTTTGTCAAGTGGGGGGCGAGATGTAACATAGTGATTTCAAACAAACAATTTTAAGCTTGTGTTTGAGTAGGGAAAACATTCGTGTACATTGAAATTAAAGATACAGAAGAGATAATGTGAAGAGATATGCAAAGGGTGAGCAGTGAACCTTCC
Source organism: Condylura cristata (assembly GCF_000260355.1). Lineage (NCBI taxonomy): Eukaryota > Metazoa > Chordata > Mammalia > Eulipotyphla > Talpidae > Condylura > Condylura cristata. Next base: position 19,779,568 of record NW_004567121.1, read on the forward strand.
CTTCACCCCAGTTCTCAGCCAAAAGGTCTCTTGTCCCTGGAGGCACATGAACAATTTTGAAGTATCTCCCATGAGTCTTATGGGCCCTGGACTATCAGCAAAATAAACATCTGGGAACTTGTTTGACATGCAAATTCTCAGGCCTCACCCAAAGTTACTGAAGAAACTTTGAAGGTGGGGCCCAGAAATCTGTGTTAACCAGCCCTTGGGTTGATTCTGGTGCAAGCTGAAGTTTGAGAGCTGCTGCTTTGGATATTTGTCCATGCATATGCATACAAATAGGCCTCAGTTTCCTCTTCTGTTTGCATATGTGTTTTACATTAATATTTTGGAGATCACAGACTCTTTAAAATATTCTTAGTGCTCTGTTCAATGTTTAAAATTTTGTGAATATTTTCAGAGTATTCATAGGCCTCTTTGGGAATGTTCATGGATTTCAAATGAGCAACTTTTGTTGAAAAATAAAATAAAGAATGCAGTCCAAAAGTGGCAGAGAGCTAAAAAGACACTTCTCCAAAGAGGCAATGCAGATGGCCAACAGGTATATGAAAAAATGCTCAACGTCCATTATAAGGAGGGAAACGCAAATCAAAATCACAATGAACTGTCACCTCACACTAGTAAGCATGACTCATATTAAAAACATAACAATGAATGTGGAGGATGTGGAGAGAAGGGAACCCTTTTACATGGCTGGTGGAAATACAAGTTGGTTTTACTACTATGGAAAGCTGTGTGGAGGGCCCTCAAATTACTAAACATGGATTTATCATGTGATCCAGCAATTCATGATGTTTACAACCATCACCTCGCTCCTGGTATGAAGGCAACTTTGTCCATTTTAGAGTCAAGGTTCCTGGATAAGCGTTCTTAGGGTTACCAAGGCCTTGGCCAGACAGGGGTGAATTGATGCAGGTGAGAGCCAGTGAGGCAGCAGGGGTTTCTAAGGTGGGCTGGGATTCATGGTGTTGGAAGCCCGAGGAGATGCACACTGCAGCTGAGAATGTGAGGTCCTGTAACAGCTGCTCCAGCCCGCACATAGGTGCAGGTTGGTTCTGGAGGCTGGCTCCAGTGCAGAGCACTTGGGTGTCAGTGGGTCTTGGTCCATCCCGAGTGTCAAGGATAAAGGGAATGGTACTGGAACACTAAAGAACATGTGTGCAGACACCAGTGTCAATGTCTGGCCTTGGTCCACTGCCCAATGAGGCAGTTGACTTGGCAGCCATCTTGCCCTCCCAGGACCCATTTCAAGCAAAAAGAAACGGTGTAGAGAAGGAATATTTTTACCACCCTTCCCTCTTTCCAACAGAAATAGCTTTCCCAGAAACCCTTGGCAGACTTCTCCTTACGGTTCATTGGCCAGAACTGAGTCACATGTCTACATTTGTCGACCAGCCATTCCCAGAGGGGAAAGGGATTGTCCTGGTTGACTTAGACCAATCACCATTAACTCTCATTGTCACTTGGGCAAAGCCTATTCAAGCGAGGAGAAGTGATTGTTGGGAGGAAAACCCTTCCAACTTTATCCAGTGGGGGAAGGAAGGCAGAAGGAAGAACACGGGCAAGGATGTTATAAAGGAAGTGAAACATAGGGCTCTTCAGGAATTGATCGTGTTACAGAAAGAGGGGATTCAAAAAGAAAATAAGCAGATCAGGAACGCTGAGGCAACACAAAGAAGGCAGGGAATTCAGTGGATTCAGTGTGGACTGGGAGTTGGAACACCCACCTGATAGTCACTGAGCTGCATGACCTTGGGCAAGCCTGTTAACACACTCAGTTCATCGCCTCCTATAAAAGGGAAACTTCCAGAGATTGGTGCTGTCTTATAAGGACTATCCAACCCTCCAACCCAAGTATATCAGTCATAGTCATCATACTTCATGGATGGTTCAGCATTTGAGCGGGGGCGGGTCTCACCCAGCCTTCCATAGAACTGGTTTGTGTTTCTGATGCTCAGCTAAGAACTGTAACCGATAAAAACAAATCCTATCTTTGTTGAGCCACCTCTCCCAGGAGGATAAGGGAAATGGGGTGTCAGCCATTTTCCAGTGAGATCAAGCTTCCGGCCCAAACCAGCTTTTTTCTGCAGCTTTTTGATGGAAGTAAGTCCAACAGGGAGAAGGAAAAGAATAGAACTGGGTCTGCTCTTTTACCAGTCTGGACTTAAGCAAACATACCACATATTCCGAGAGTGTTAATCTGGCAGAGTGACCCCACCCACCGCCATTGAGAGGCCTGAGACCAGAACTCCTCCCCGGGTGGGCCCAGCCTGTCCCTCGGGGGACACGCAGCTCCCCACAGAGCCCAGCATTCCCTTGCAGGGTGTTCTGGAGGCTGCAATTAGTGCAGCGTGCTTAGGTGTTGTGAATCTTGATCCAAAAAATATGTTTATTGAAGGTCCACTATGTTTCACACACTGTTCTTGGTACTGGAATACAGTGAACAAGGCAGACAGAAATTCTGCCTTGTTGAAGTTGACAATCTAATGGGTAGATGAAAACACATAAATAAAAAATCAACCATGTCAAAAGTTTGTGTGGAGGCAAATAGAACAGGGACAGGAGCGAGGATGTACTGGGGTGAGGGTGGGGAGAGGCAATCCTCTCTTCCCCCAAGTAGTGCTCAGCTTGCAGACCAGCCTTGCTGACAGGCTCTGGGGCCATGACGGGAGGGGAAGTCCCATGGTCTCAGGCAGCCTTTCTCCCCCAAGCAGTAGATCTACAGATGGCATGAGAAATCTTTCCTAGTCAAATTGCTCTGTGAAAACAAATAAAAACTAAACCCTACTCCTGACTTCTTACCTGGAATTCTTTTCCCTTGAAATCTCTACAAACAGGGGCATTTTACTTCCTTTTCTATAAGACTCTCTCTTTTTAATAAAACAACCCTGGGCTATAAAATTCCACACATATTCATCCACCACCTGCCTTCCCTAAGCTCTCACTTCCACCACGGTTCCGAAAAGAGCAGAAGGGAGCACAGGAGACATTTTCTGGAATGTTTTGAGGAAAAGGGATAAAGAGAACTCCAGGGTGATTTGCAGACTTTTATTATGGAGGGACTCTGTGCTTCGGATACTGTATATTACAGGCTTTTATTGTCATCAGGAGCAATGCCTTGTGCATCACACTGGGCACGGGGATGTGATCTGTTGTATAATACAATGAATCCAAAATACTAAGCAGCAATTTGCAATGAGATTTTTAGTGTACCTTTTCTCTTCATCCAAGAGGACTCTTCCCTACGGGGACCGGTTCTTTTCTGCCACGTCAGGGGCCAGAAGGAAATCCAGGGGCAGGATATACCCTCAGATATATCTTTTATTACATCCCAGAGACTCGTTTAGTGTCGTTCCAGCCAAAGATCTTAATTTCTTGCCTTGCACATGATTATTGCTGGGGGACTTTGTGGCTTGAAAGCCTTTTGGGAGGAACAGAAATTGAGATGCAAATTGGTGTGATATATTTTTTTGCTTTGCAAAATCCTCATATGTAACCAACTTTGTCATGCAAAGCAGCAAGATTTAAAGACTTTGACTCTAATGCCTCAAAGTAAATAGGGAGCAGGTAAGGAAAAATGTCAGTAAATATTAAATCCATATCTCTCCAGTGTTAGGCCTATATATTTCCTGGGTTCTGTTATCTGTAGCCTCAGAAGTCATATTCAAATAGAGAGCTGGAAAAATGGGTATCCACACATGAATATTTACCTACTATTTATTTACTTACCTAAGTGTTTCATGTTTGTTGAGATGCCATTGGCTTACTGTATTATGTTTCAGGAGAAGAGCTTCACACGTTGAGATGTGCATGTTGCACACCTCACCCACCACCAAAGTTCTAGTAACCATTCAGCACATCTGATTAGCTCCCTGCCCATTTTGTTATTAGAATCTAAAGGTTCATTTTTGTTTTGTGTTATTTGTTCATTTGCTTTGTTTCTTTATACTCCACATGAGTGAAAAAGCTTGGTAGTTGTCTTTCTCTTTTTGACTTCTTTTGCTTAGTAAAATCACCTCAAGTTTCATCCATGTTATTGCTAATGACAAAATTTGGCTTTATTTATTTATTTTAATATTTATTTACTTATGCATATATGAACTGGGGTACACACCAGAGATGCGAGGGGTGAGAGGATTTACCAGAGACTGGAGAACAACAAGCAGATCTACTGAAACACCCTGCTAAGGGGAGCAGTGGGTGATACAGGAGAGGTCTGCTGCACCATGTGGGTCACCTCCCTGGCCGGGGATTGAACTCGTGCTGCGAATTGCTCCATAGTACTGAGACAACCCCTTGTGCCACGAGGGGTTTTATTTTTGAAGCAGCTGAGTGGTATTGCATTGTGTATACGCACTACATCTTCTTTATCCAGCCATGGTGATGGGTGCTTGGCTTGCTCCCACTGGGAATAGAGCTGCAGAGAACACAGAAGCACGCTCATCTTTTCAGGTTACTTATCCTCCCACGTGTGTTTATTGACTGTCTACTATGTAGACTCTGTGTCCACTGCGTCACATCCACCACCTCATTAGCTTTACATTTTGGTGGGAGCAGTCAGTAAGCTGACAATCAAAAAAAAAAAAAATGAGATGAGGGAGAGGTGTGGAGAGTGGAGACTTCAATAGGCAGAATCTGTGCTTTCTCCAGCTCCCTGGCTAACAGATAACAGCTGTCAATGAAGGTGCATGCCCCTTTCACCCCCCCACCCCGCCCCACTGAACCCAGATCAACAGCATCAGGGGGACATGTGTTGGGCACCAGCTACATGCCAGCTGTGAGCTGGTGCCTCCACGTGCTTCCTAATTAAATCGTCACATAGTGTCTGTGAAGTTGGTACCACTATTAGCTTTATTTTACAGGTGAAGAAACTGGGGCGCCGAGAAATTAACTCACCCAGGCTCACATCGATCATAGTAGCAGAAGTGCAATATCTTGATTTGTTCATTTTTGCTATTATGTGGCTGTCACTTTGCTGTGTATTCCACTGCTGGACTGATACATGTGATAAGAGGTACTTGCAAATATTAATTGCCATATTAATTTCTAAATTAGTTTAATTGATAATTACCCTAATAGTGTGTACATTCTTTATAATTTCTTATATTATTGTAAGATTTACAATCAAGGAAGACCAGATTCTGAGGATTAGCACTGGTGACCTAACTCTTCCTTATTGCAAGCACAACCACTGATGAGCAGTGGCGAACAATCTGGAGCTTAAATGCTACTGAAGAATGACAATTGTTGGTCTCTGGAACAGCCAGGGGAGTTCCTGAGCCAGCGCTGGGGACCCAAGGTCTGGAACCAACTATAAAGGAAGAGGTGAAAATATCTGTTTAATATTGTCACTCTGAATATATATAGTAATAATTCTTTAGACTTTGATACTTGCTCCAAGCTCTCTGCATTCTCTGGGGGAAAGGGAAGGTGAGCTGTTATGCAATAATGACTCCTCCAAGTCTTCAGACTGGCAACACTAGAAAAATATTAAGCAGCAGAGACCTCATCTTTCCCACCTGGAGCTCAGTGAAAGAAGAGCGCAGCTCTCTGCTTTACTTTGCTAAGGCACAGCTGCTGGAGAACTTCAGGCGTTGGCTGGGAGTGTTCAGAAGTGGGCCACCACCCTCCACTAGTCTGAGCACAGTTGTTCCTAACTTACCTTTTGCTGGAAAAGGGTAAGTCATGGTAACTGCAGGTGCAGGCTTGGGCAGATGAGCCAGCCAAGAGGGTGGCCCTGCCAGTTACAGGTGGCCTACATGGGTGACCACGTGCTGGGCCTCTTGAGCACTTTCTCTCCTAGGCCAAAGATGAGTACTGTGCTAGGAGGGAAGTTGCCAGAGTTTGGTGTAGTTATCACAGGGACAGGACCTACAGGAAGACTCGCTGTGGTACAGGACAGCAAATCTGTTCCAGGACAGGGGGAGAGGTGCACTCCTGGAGCCCCCAAAACCTGCCTGCTCTAAGTGGGTGCTGCCATCCGTCGCAATAAGACAAAACATATATAACTTTAATGAAAAGGGACTTTAATACAGTGAATATACAGTACAGAACACAAAGAATGTAACTTCTAAATCAAACACCTGAAGTGACCCATCCCCTCGTGGGCAAAAGTCAACCCAAAAGGTATTGGCCCACAGCAAGGCCTGAAAGCCGCCACAAGACTAAAGCACCTTCTGGCTGGGACCCATGGAAAAGGGTCAGAAGTGGCCAGATAAATCTGGGAGGAAAAGAGCAAAATCAAAATCAGTATAAACATTGCCATAGTCACCTCCCTACAGGTATCTCACCCACATCTGCCTTAGCCAGTCCAGGGTCAGGAGACAAGCACGGTTTCTTCATCACATGCTTGCTGCTCCGTGTGGCTTCCTCAGGTCTCCTCTTTGTTCTCCATCCGGCTTCCTTCTTTTCTTCTCATCTCCTTTTTCTCTGCTCAGTTCTATCCTCCTTTTGGGTGGGGCAGGGAACCTGGAACTTCCCCTTTTCCTAGGGACCCCCCTGTTACAGCTGCAATGAAGGCAGGAAGTGAGTCCTAAGAAATTCTGCAGAAAAAAAACTTGAGAGCTTCCAGTTAAATGTGTTCTTGCCAGGCCAATGCCAGGCTTTATGGCCTGTACTCCACCCAGCTGCAAAAAAAAAAAAAAAAAAAAGAACTTTCTGGTTTTCTCTCAGTTCTCTCAAGCCTTGCCTTTTTGTGTTTCCAGTGCCTAGCAGAGTGCCAGACACACAGCACATAGAAGGCTATTTAGTTACTGTTGGCCAAATTAACCCAGAAAGGGTGCTTATGGAGAATGTTCAAGGTCATTTGGAAGGTGACCTTTTTGTTGGGTGGCCTATGCCCTAGGGAAGGGAGGAGCCGTGGATTCCACTTTAGATCCACCTCACCCCCACCCTGGTGGGCAGTCTCAGGCCTCAAGGCATTGGGTACACTCTGAGTTGAGTGTTGGAGCCTGGACTCTGCAGGGGCTCATGGGAAGGCAGGGCAATTGTGCAGCTGGATCTGGAGAGACAGAAGCAAGAAGGTCCTAAAGCCAGCATGGTAGAAGCATAATCTGAGAAGGGCAAATGTTTTTCACCGAGGACCCTGTTGGTGTCTAAGAGTCTAGGCAAGCAAGAAAAGAATAGTGTAGGATTAGGCAAGCTGATAGAGAACAAATTCTGGCGACTTCTCAGCACTGTCACACATCCGAGAGAGAACACCTCCACCCACCCCAGCGTGCTAGAGACACTCCCGATGGGGGCACAGTGTTCTTCGTTTTGACTAGCTGCTTTTTAAGTTGCCTTCAGTGTGATTTCACAGCAGTTTTTTGGCAGCTGCTGTTTAGATGCTAAGCTGGACCTTTGCCCATAGTTCCTCCAGGTGATTTAAAGCTGATGATTTCCCAGGAAAGGAGGTTTTCCTGTGTGGGGCTTTCTACCAAGGCTCATTCCCAGGCAGAGTTCTGAAATCAGTCTGTCCAGCCTGAACTTGCTGAGCAAGATGAAGGACTGGTCCACCTGCCAGCCCTTACCCAACTTGTCTGTTTCCTGACACAGTTGCCTCTCCTGGAGAACAGCCTGGAGCTTCCTACAGAGCCAAGGCCTCAGGGGGAATTTTACCTGTGGTTACCACCCTCAGTTCCCAGGGAGAAATGAGGCACCTGGTAAATCCCCCCCACACCTGGGTGCCCAGGAGGGGCTCTTCCCGTCCCTCTTCTTTCCCAACATTCTCCTACCTGCCTTCACCCCTCCCCCATGCCCCAAATATACCTCGTCTTGACCTGAAATCATAAGAGCCGCAGGGGAACAGGAGTGCAGAGAGACTGCTCCAGATAAAACAATTCTTTCCAGTTTCAGCACTGCTGCCCTTAAGCAGAATCCCGATAGCTGAGCTGATCCAAGCTGCCAGCATTGACTTCAAATCTGAACTTTTTGCCTGGATATGTGGCCCAAGGGGAGCCAAAAAGCTTCTTAAATATATCTCCCTCATGGCAGGGGAGTTGGGGGAGGGGAGACCAGAACAATACTGCCAGGGCCTACAGTTTTTTCCCTTCAAGTTTCCACAGAAATGAGATTCCATGAATTTTCCAGCACTTTAAAAAAGTGAAGCTGTGGGAGGGTAAGACAGCAAGCTCTGGTGTGTGCCTCACGCATGTCAATCAGAAGTTTCTTCATAACACCCGAAAGGCCCAAGATTGCTGGAGGAAGTTGTGCTTCTGGAAGACAGTAGTTACCCAAGGAGGTTAGTGAGAGGGCCTAGCCCTTCTGAGTGTTGTCTAGAGGACAAGATTAGCTCTTACTTCTCTGGAGCTGGCCTGGCCTCTCTGCCTCCCACTCCTTGTCTCGGTCAAATGCCCTAGAAGCAATTCTCAAAATGTGGTTCCCAGACTCATGGGGGTCCCCAAATGCTCTGCAGTCTGACACGGGTGTTGTAGGGGTTCAGTGCAATGTTCCACCCTCATGTTCTGAAAGATGTTGGAGCATTACATCTTGGAGTTCTTGTTCTAGGGGAGGCAGGCAGCACTCTGTCATTGTCGTTGTTATTACAGAGCATTTCTCTGGAATCATGAGTTCAGCTTTGACATTCATTCATTTGTTCATTCGTTCATTCATTCAATAGATCTTCACCAAGTACCTTTCTTCTGTGCACCATGTTAGGAGCAGACGCTAAATAAGAAGACAATGTCCTTGACTTTCGAAGGGGCTTATTTACGCTGTGTGCCCGCATATATGTGTGTGGGTTTGTGGTGGGAAACAGTAATTACTGACAACAGGAACAACTCTCTCCGTGCTATCAGAGAAACACAAAAGTGTTTTGGGAACACGACCAGGGACATGTTTGAAGGAATTGTAATTTACCATGGAAAAGAGAAGGAAGACTTTTCAGGAGGCAAAATGCCATCATCTGCTCTTGAGGACATGGACGTGAACTTGCTGAGCTTTGCTCAAAAGCCAGAATTTCCAGTGAAGGGGCACTGATTTGAGATCTAAAGGATCCATTCTATTTGGGCATGGAAATAGTGGAGGGGTAGGTTTGCTAGGCTGAGGGAACCCAAGGGAGTGAGGAGTGGGATGCTCAGAGCACTTGAGGGCAGTAGGGAGAATGTAGGTTGGAATCAGACCTCGTCACCCCGTTGCCAGTCGACCACCAATCCTGACAGTGCCACCTTCTGAATGCAATGAACCGGAGCAGAGTTGAGCATTCGGGTCTCATCTATCTCTGCCCTCAGTGTTTGCTGCCTCTGTCTAGTTCATCTTCTCTTTGCCTCCTCGGTGTCTCTCCCTGCCTCTGGCTTCTTCCCTTTCCAATTCATTGTCTGCAACACCATTAGCATTATTTTCTAAAATCCAAGTTTTATTTTTGTCATTTTTCTGCAGGACATGTCTCAGTGGCTCATCATTAGGGAAGGATAATCCCCAGTGTTTTAGACAGTGTGGGTATGACCCAGCCACCCTTGTCTCCCCAGCTCTGTATCCCCTGCTCCCTCCTTGGACCTGGCCTTATGCGCTCTGGGCCACATGTAGGCACACAGGCCTTTGCATGGGCTATCCCTTCTCCCTGGAAAACCCTTCTACATCTTGTTCTCTCAGCAAACATGTATTCATTCTTCAGACGTGGACTCAAATGCCACCTCCCTCAATCTTCCCGTGCAGTTAGTCACTGTTATTACTTATTTATATGTATGTTGTTACTCTAATCTGCCACTGTGCTGAGCTCTTAACAATATACTCTTCTGCTAGTGCTGAGCAGCTTTAGGGCAAGAACTGTGTTGGGTTCATCTCCTAGCTCCAGGCCCTAGCATGGAACCAAGTGGAACAGGAAGTCGAGTCGCACAACGAGTGCAGGGGGCTCTATTTCCTGCTAGCAGGGACTCATTACCTGGGGAAAACATTGAAATCCAGCCCTAGCCCAGACCAAGTAAACCAGGATCTCTGGGGTGAGGTTGGGCAGGCTTTTTTGGTTAAACTCCCAGGTGAGGTGATTCCGATGTTAAGTCAAGCTTGAAAACCACAGTTGAGGGCCCATAGGGGGACCTAAACTCTAAACTGTGCTTGATCCATTGCCCCATCACGGGCCAGTCAGTTAATTCTTCTGGCTTCATTTGCTCATCTGTTAAGTTGGGAGTTGTAGAAGATTCTAGGTGCATTTTGCATCATTACCCTTCTGGAAACATCAATAAGTGCTCCCAGACCAGAGCAGGGTAGTGGGTGCCTGGCCATCATCTGTTCCTCCCTGAGAGGCAGGTGGTAGTCATGGGGCCATTCCTGTTCCCTCTCTTTTTGACTGGGGCTGGGGTCTTCTGCAAGCCAATCTCAGGAGGAAGCTAGGAGCAGCTCTGGCAGCAGGATGTCTCCCTGCTGCCTTCACACTGCTGAGCTGAACGGGGACCACAGAGAGCCATAGGCAGGAGCCCATCCTGGGTTGACTTCTTCCAGGAACAAAGGGGCTGGACCTTTTGTGAGCACATGAAGGGGCATGTAATTAAAGCATTAGCAGTAGGAAAGTAAACGCAAACAGTGCTATCCTTGTGCTTCACTGACTGCTCTTAGAGGATCAGGACTCTGGATGGGAGGGATCCTTCACTGTGGTGAAATTCGGTCTCGCTGGGCTTGTGGAGATTCTCCACAAGCAGTCCCAGGAAGAGAGTGGCTTCACGCAGCCCCTGCTAACAGTCTGACACCACACTTAAGTGTCCTGTTCACAGAGGGACCCTGTCTTATGCTAATGAATCAAGACAGAGCCCAGGATGCCTCCTTTTTTATTTGAAATAAATCATGTCAGCCTGTCCACCAGTCAATATGAATTTGATGTCTCGCAAATAAAAGCAGCTTTGACTTCAGTAGATACAACCCATTATACTGCCATCTGTCACGTCCTGGTTTCCGTGTCGGGATGATGAAAGATTGGCACTCTGGGTCAGAGAAATACACACTGTCTTTAGATGATATGATCCCACTTCAGCCAGAAACCATTATATACTTATAAGAAAAAAGCTGAACTTAAGCTATGCGGAAGTGTTAATAGGAGTTGACCAGTGGGTAATGGGACCACCAGTGATTCAACAGTTCTTCTCACTTAGGAAGAAACTATACAAGTGGGTCTTGGGGGACGAAGACTGTCTTATGGTAGGGGCTAGAAGACTCTCAGGGGACTCGGGTTCGCTGCTGCCGATATAGTGCATCCGGCTGAGCTGGACGTCACGCTGAAGCACAGCTCTCTCCTTGCTAGGTTCAGGGGCCTCGCCCTCCTCCTCCCTGAAGTGCCGAAGTATGAGATCATAGGCAGCCTCCCAACTAGGAGGACGAGACCTGTGAGCAAGGTGGCTTCAGAATTTCAACAGGGCTTAGGGGTGGGTGGAAGGGGACCTTATTTTGAGGCTGCCAACACCTTAGGTTGTATTCTCTAGACAGACAAAAGAGAAAAAAATGTTTATAGAAATCCTTATTCCCATTTTACATGAGATCATGAAAATATCAGTTGTCTATATTGAAGATTTACCTATGGACGCCTGGGGAGAACTAAGAGATTGTTAGTCAGTGTCTGACCAGGAAATCAGAAATCACCAAGACCATTTAAAATAGAGTGTTGAATGGGGGAGCAGGAGTTGGTTACATGGCTGATGGATGAGACTGAGAAAGCAATCTGAAGACAAGTAACCAATTGAAAAGTTAGTAGAAGTCGATGTTACTGGCTTCCTTAGCCTGGAAGGATAGTGGACAGCGAGCGATGGTACCCAGAGTCAGACACAGGTCCCCTCTGATACAGATCACTGCTGAAAAATAGTCCAAGACAGAAAAGAGAGGAAGAAATTCTGCAGCTTCTTCCATTTTCCTGTCTTCCAATCTGCCGGTGCCTCTCATCGGCCACACCCCCAGCTGTGCGTCAGGCCCTGCAGGCAGAGCAGGCAGGGCTGGGAGGCGTGGAGCTGAGCTCATTCCCGGCAGGACTGTGTTAAATAAACAAGCACCAGTCACTTCTGCGCATTGACGCCAGATGTTTTATTTCTTCCCTGCAAGCTGAGACATGTTATTTAAAAAACCAGGCAACATCAAATTCAAAGTTTTACGTATCCAGTTATATATTTTTAAAATCCTAAATAAGCAGGTTTGTTTTTGCCATCTAGACCCCTCTGCTTTGCATATCCTGTGATGCCTTCCCCAGCACCTGCTGGGTGACATCATAGTCATGTCAGCCCTCTCTGTGTGCTCTGCTCCTCTGGCGGGTGGCCCCTATCGGGTGGCCCCTCACCTAAACTCTGACAGTCTCACCTTTCACCTTGTTTGCCTGCCATGCAGGGGAGCTTGTCTGTTAGTACCTCTCATGGGTGTATCTTTTTCCTTGACCAGTCTTCAACCCATGGAAACCTGTGCAGATGGGCATCATGGAGGCCACACAAGGCAAGTGAAAGCCCTTCTCCTCACTCCTGGAGTTCCAGCTGGTTGTGAAGTAGTGACTACGACTTTGCAGATAGACAAAGTCCTTATTGATTTCACTGCTTAATCGAACTGTATGAATTGTCAGTTTGCATCCAGTTTTTTTTTTTTAAAGAGTTATTTATGCATACAGAACTGGGGTGCAGGGGCAGTGAGAGGACCCACCAGAGACAGAGTCGGGAGCAGAACAGGCAGATCAATGAAGTACACTGCTGAGAGGAGCAGTAGGCTGATCAGGAGAGGTCTGCCACGCCATGTGGGTCAGCTCCTGGCAGGGAATTGCACTTGTGTTGAAGAGGCTGGGGCTGCCTTCATAATGCTGCACTTTAACCCATTATGCCACCAGGGAGAGCCCTGCATTCAGTTTTGACCCACAAAAATGTCCATGTCCGGTGGGTCCTTCTAATACTTTGGAACTGACCTCTCTCCATACTACTGATTGCTAAATGCTTTCATATTTCATATTCAATCATGTGTCCATTCCACAAATACTTATTGTGCACCTACTCTGTATGACCAGGTCTTCGCTTTGGCACAGATCCTGGCTTTGCTAGCCCAGGATTACAGACTCAGGGGCTCCTCAGTTATCTGGGAGAGATGGTTATAAATGCATAACCTGCCTATGTCTGCCCTTGAACTCAAAGTCTAGGGTCTAAGGTACTGCTCAAATGATGCTTCTTCCTTTAAAAGAATAATCCTGGGCTGTCTGAGACAAAGTGTTTCCTACCCTTTGAGAAAGGCTCCTCTGGTATGTCTTCCATAGCGCTGCCAGAGCTGGCTTTCCAAAATGTAATTCTGTGTCACTCCCCAGCTTGAAATACCATAATGTTTCCCTGTTGACCACAAGGTGAACTCCAAATTCCTCAGCTAACAGATAAGACCCACCATGATGGACTCCTGCTCCATTTTTCAGGCTGACTCCCATCTTCACTGTTTCAAGAACCCTTGCTCCTATTTTGTTGAGATTTACTGTCTCCCAAACAGCCACCTCGGTGCTAGGAAACATATCTTGTACTTTTAAGCCAGATCTACCCACCCAGTGGCCACCTCTGATAAGCAGGAACTCTGTGTCTTCTAGGTCTCCTCCCTTCTTATTTTGCCAGCGTCTGACCTTTCAACCCTACTGCCAACTGACCAGGACTTTGTCGTTGATAACCTTCTCGCTCTCAAAGCATGCCTCTCGTTTAGCTGGACTTTGAAGTTCATGGCCAGCTTGCCTGGTCCACACCTTGGAGGGGCCCACTTTGGCTCCTGGCGGGCAAGAATTCAATCGTGCTTGCCTTTCCCTTTCACCTGGGATGCCCTTGTCTCTCTTCTCAGCCAGAGGAGTTTCTCAAGACTTAGCTTAAGAGCCATGTCCTCAAAGACACCCTGCCCAGTGTTCCCAGGAAAACTAGCCGCTCCTCCTCCGGGTCTCCTGGTACTCTGTGCACTCTTGGAAGGCTTTATAGCATTGTTGGTTCACACATCTGCCTCTCCCTTGGGGTCAGGAACTTGTCTTAATGGACCGTCTGCCTGCCAGATTTCAGTGAGTGCTTCCTAAATGCAACCAGTGAAGGTTTCCGACTTCCCCTGTGCCTTGGGCTTACATTTCATATGCTGGTTCCTGGTGGGTGTCAGCCACAAATTGTACCCTCAGTCACAGAATAAAGTGTAGGAATGTGCAGAGCCCGGTGAAGCTGGGGTTGCTCCTTCTCGGGTGTGTCATTCAAGCCTCAGATGAATTTATGGCCTTGTTGCTTAGTAATTATTTTATATACTGCACACATTGACATTCCTGCTCACTGTCTCCCAACCTTAGGAATTAGTTCACCGTTTTGGAGTTATACCCTGAGTGATACTCCCAGATGATAATCACTTTGAGTTCCACTGCAACTTGTTAATAATTATAAGTAGGAAGGAGCTTAGCAATGTTTAATATATATAGTTAAAACCAAGATATAAAGGTATGCAGATAAAGAGTACAGTCCTTATTCTCACAGTTAATCTCATTTTTTCCTGTTTTATTACTGTTTTATTACCTCCTTAGGTGCTCTCTGATGATAGGCAACCCTTATCTGAGGGTTGTTTTTGCTGGCTATTCCATGTCCTTGAGATGCACCACCATCTCCAAACGAGGAAGGCACAAATGACCAGCGCTGACTTGTAACAGAACACTTAGATTTCAGAACAAGGACTAACTTAGGCCTAGGGATTGGGATATTCACCATCTTCTGAACAGTAACCATGACAACACCACACAGAAAGGATTTCAGTGATTTTTTTTTTTAATTTTATAAGCCTCTTCTCATTTATCCTCTACAGCCGAGTATTATAAACTCTGTTTACAGGCAGGGAAAACAAAGTGTTTTGTCCAAGATCACAGGAAGTAGGGACTTGGCAGGTAGATCTCCAGTTTTAAAATGAAACATTTTATGAACAGTGTTGGATTCTGTTTCCTGTGGAGCAGCTAGAAGTGCCAGCTGGATGGTTGTGGACGGAGTCATGGGTTGTGTGCCCAGCTGGCTCACTCAGCCACATGGAGAAAAGGATGCTCTGTTTCATCTTCATCCTCCCCAGCCCACACAGTTTCCTGAAAGTCATTAGTGTTTCAGGAAATCAGATTTTATTGAACATCTCCTCCATGCCAGGCTCTGTGCTGGGAGCTGGACATGCAGTCTCGCCTTCTTGAGACTCAGACAAGCAAGTACTGGGGACAGGGAAGGGCCTCGACAGAGGAGACACCGAACCAGCTGGAGCATGTCAGAATCAGAATGGTGTTTGGGTTCAGTGGAAGTTTCCAGGAATCTCTTGATCACACAAATCTTGACAAGCAGCTAGCTAGGCTGGCTGGAGGTGGCCAGGGGCAGGTGTTGTGGGCAGAGGCAACAGCATGTGCAGACAGGCACTGCAGTGAGAGAGTACCTGTGTGGGGGCGGTGGTTGGCCTGGTGCGTGTGTTGCTTAACCAGACAAGCCAGCTGGCTGAGGGAGCAGGCTCTAAGTGGAGAGTGGTTTTGGGCCCCCAGTAAAGAGGGGACCCCAAAATGTTTTAATGAGCCATGAAGGATTTGAAATTGGGGTGGGGTGTATATTTCATCAAGATCCATTGGGGAAATGATATGGAGGAGGTACAGGTAGCAAACAGACCTGGACAGAGCTGGAAACAGCTCTGAGGGACGGTCGGAGCGGGGTAGGGAAAACATGGGAAGGGGCTGGAGGCCATCACTGAAGACCACGTCTCCTCAGCCTCACGAGAAGTCTTTCCGTGTGCCAGGTGCCTTGCCAGGCATTCTTTATGCATCACCTCAGATCCTCATCACAGTAGGTACGTTTCGACTCTTCTCATTTACGGATGGTGAAACTGAGACTGTGTGTCCCGTTGCTCCAAGTAGGGTAGCAGGCATTGGAACACAGGCCTCAGCGGACTCCAGAACCTCTGAGCATAGCCCCTCTTTCATATTGCCTCTCATCAAGGATTGGTCTCCTCCAGAACACAAAACAAGGCCTTTGTCTGAGACACAGGGACTCTTTAGACTGGGAAGCTCAATTTTTTTTCTCCATTTCACAGTTACAGAAAAGGAATCCTCTGTATTCCCAGTCAATAATTGCTAAGGATTCAGCAAGTGGCTCATCTAAAACACACTGCAGCCTCTATCCTTTGACATAACTGGGAGTCGACAGGAAAATACTTATTTTGTTAGATGGGGATGGACTTGGTAGAGCTCAGGAACAACATAACCTCCACTTATTCGGATCAAGTCCCCTTCTTTGGGGACTGGCATACCATCCTGTGCCATGCTGTGTCCCACCCCTGCCAAGGGGCTGCAGTGGAAGCAGCGTGGGCATTAGAGTGGGCACCTGGCTTCAGTGGATCAAGTTGCAAGATGAAATACTTGAGCTGTTGGTGGCCAGGTAACCAGGAGGAAAAGGATGGACTTCAGAAATAGGAACTTGACCCCCAATGGGGTGTGTGTGTGTGAGAGAGACTGGCAGAGATGGTACACCTGGGGATAGCTGTTTGTCTTTCTGAAGACTGGATTCTCTGATTCTTCCTTCGATCCTATAGATGTTCCTAGTACCTGTCTCATACAATCTTTTTTTTGTGTGTAAGCTGGTTTGAATTTGCTTCCAACTAATTCATCAACTCTGCCCCAAATTCTTTGAATATTGATTGACTGTTAGTTTCAAAAGAATGATTTGGAGCAGATAAGAGGTGACTACTAGGTCACCTCAGTGGCTAGGAAATCTCTCTGCAGGAGCACAGCGAGGCTGTGTCTGTTTGCAGAGGCTTTTTGAAAAGTGGCTCAGCCATTTGCAGAGGTTTTCCTGTGTGGCCTTCATAGCCTGCGTGGCACGTGGCTTGGCCACCGCTGGTTCTCTGTGTTGGTCGTTGGAGCTCTGAGTGAGGTGGGATTCTAGGGAGGCTCTGTAACCACCCTTTGTAGTTGTAACCTGGATTTAGCTCCTGTTTTTGCCTTCCAGGGAGCTAGCATTGCCCGGTGTGGGGCTCACGAATGGCCTCACGCTGGAGTGTGGAGAGAAGAACCAGGGTTAGTGCAAGCCAATACGCAGTCAAAAAGAAGGAAGTGGAGTTGATCACATTCTCCAGGGGCCCAGGAACAAGACTCAAAAGACCAAAGGGTGTCAGACAGGCTACATACCAAGGGGTCAGAGCCAGGTAGAAGACAAAGGCTGGTTGTCTAAGACGCGGCTGCCAGTGGACCTGATGAGCCCACTAGCTCCAGCTGCTGCCTTCTGACCCTTGTAGTTCAAATTAGATTAAAACCCCGGCTGCTAGTGGACATTTCGAGCAACCAGTGAAGGGTGGGTCACCTAATATCTAGTAACCTGGACTTGGGGGAGGAGCTGGTGTGTGCACACAGAGGAAGCAAAGAGGACGAGGCAGGGTCAGCAAACAGGCCTTAACTCAGATCCCCAGTCAGTGCAGGCCTGCTCCTTCCCCTCTCTTGGCCATGGAAGCCACGTAGCCATGAAACAACACAGTGGAAGAATGTGGTTTTTTTGGCATCAATTTGTCTTGCAATGACAGATAGGGAGTTTCATAGACATCTTTATTTATCCAAACATTTGGTAGCGTGGGTGAAGATAACAAGCATTATCTGGGCTCTCTGTGGAACTTCACCATGACATAAATAGACACAGTTGCCCAAAATCATGATTTTTGTTCTAATAGCTGTCTAGCACTCACTAGTCAAGCTGGTTGAATAAATAATGCTTCTCTCTGACACTCACTCTGTATAGCATGGTGTCTGCAAGTCTGTGTCTTCTCAGAATCAAAACAAAAAAAAAAGTTTTTCCTCATCTGAGCAAGTTTAGAAATGGTTGCTGAATCAACAAGCCCAGGGACTCCATGCTGTTTTCTTGGGGGGAAGGAAGTATCACGTTGACAGAGAAACAGTAACGGGAACCACTCTGGGGGCTTCAGAGCAATGGCTTGACCATCAAAGGCAAGTCAACGCAGGCTGGTGGGAGGTGGATGAGGAACACTCTGTGAGCCCTCACTTCCCTTACGGGGAGCAGACCTCCCAAGTTCAAAGCTTAGCTCCTTTTGTTTTACCCTTGGCTACAGGGATGACTATTTTATTTAAGTTGAAGTAGAGAAAAGGAAGGCCAGGTTTTTGTACTGCCTGGAAATTGAAAGACATCCTTTGTGCTCTATGGCAGTGAATGGAGGGGAAGGCAATAGAATGCAATGCACAGTTGGCTGTGCAGAAGCAGTGGTGCTCAGAGATTCTGGACACCCACATGTCTCCCCCTCTCAGGGCAGGTGTGACACAGGTAGCAAGGAAAGCTTTTCCATCTCCTCAAGGTCTCCCCCTCCATGGCAATAGTGCTGTGCTGGACAGATATTCCACCCATCAAATCACGTCATGATCCTGATGAGAATTCTCTGGGGGCACGAGGTGTGGGGTTCCCGTCTCCTACAAGACAAGGTCACACGTCTTTTCCAGTGTGGCGCACATGCTTGTCTAGGCTTAGATCCCAGCTGGCCCCCAAGTCACAGATGCTCCTGCCCCAAGGTCTGTATACACTCTCTCCCATATCTGGATTGTTCTCTCAGTCCATTTGACTGAAGTCCACTGATCCTTTAAGAGCCAGCTTAGAGGGAGCTGCTAGGGAGCTTTCCAAGATTCTCTTGACTCTGCCCAGATCCCCTCTTTATGGGGGTTCTTTCACCTATTACCTCAGGCAGTACTTAAATGCCACTTGAATGTCACTCACTTCTGTACTCCTTCTAAGCCTCACTAGATTGTGTGTACAAGTGAGATCACACTAATACTAACATTAACCCCCTGGCTGCACATCAAGTCTTCTTTCTGGGTCCTCTTGCATCTGGACCCACCGGTCTTTGGGTGAGGTCTCAGGCCTGGGACTTCACCATTCCCAGTCACTGCTCATGCTGCTGTGACTATCCCTGCAGTTCTGGTGGACATCCCTTGGTCCCAGAGGATGGGGGTGTCTGGGTACCAGGCCAGCCCAAAGGGTGGCCACAGACACATCCATAATTCTGCCCCACTCAAGACTCTGGGAATATAGACAAACCTCTGCCTGGCTTCTAGACATGGAGGCTCACAGAGCCCACAGGCCTAGGTCTGTGCCCATGTTTCCTGACAAGGGGCTTCCCTATTGAATGGCAGAGGCAGCTCTCAGCCACCCATCATGGGCCTCCCTGGTCAGAATCCACTCCCTCTCTACCACTGACCAGGTTGCCCAGGCGCACAGCTCTCACTGGCAGTATTTTCATCCAGTACATCATTAATGGTGTGCCCCCTGGAGTTGTTCAATAGGGTAGATCTGACTACTGGCTTCCCAGGTTTTTTGGGATACAGGTTCTAGAGAGTAAGTCCAGAAAGGCCAGGAAGCTCATGCCTCTCCTGATCCAAGATCCCCTCCCAAGGCCTGTTGAATGTTTTCGCTTCATCCTCTCCCCAGCATGCTCGATAACAGGGGGAGCCTGTCCCTAACCCATAGTTGGTGGTGTCCTTTGGGTTCTAATGATCATATATGACGTTGCACAACCATGTTTACAAGACTATGTGCTCCCTGAGGGCAGGGAGGCTTCTTGTTCATGTGCATATCCCTGAAACCTGCCCTTGCAGTCATTGGCAAGTGAGTGAATGAATGAGACTCAACAATGGCCTTAATTTAAAAGCCATTACCAGATGATTTCTTAAAACTTGCCAGTGCCCACATTCTGGTCTTCTTCCAGATCCTCTGGACTCCCCTGAGATCCTTGCGATGGGTCCCTGCTGGTCCATCCGACCACCTTCTCCTTGAGCAGGCCTCTTGTGGCCCGAGTGTCCCACCCTTAGCTGCACATGATGCATCCCAGGGACCTACAGGGGCCATATACACACACATGTGTGGGTGCCAGACCCCACCCAGCACAACAAAATCCAGTGCACAGCAGAGTTTGAGAACCTTCACTCTCAGGCCACCAGAAAGTTCCTATGACATGCTTGGAGGCAGCGGTCTCTTTGAAAGCATCTCCACACAGAGTCCACAGTACACATGGAAAGTTCAGAGGAGAGGGATGAAATTTAGGGAGAGAACGAATGAACAGATTCTTTATGCTGCAAATAAAAGCCTGCCCATGGTATACACTGCCAGCCAGGTTGGGAGTTCCTGCTGGAAGAAGTAGACTCTGCTCTAGCACTTCGGTTCTGAAATCAACTGTTACTTCATCTTCTGTGAACCTTCCACTCATTGTGTTCCAGTGTATAATCAGCTTGTCTGGACACCACCAGCTCTTGCACAGTGGAACCTGCTGTTCACTTACATTCACTGATGCCCAGGCTGGCTGCCACCCTGTCAAACCCAGGTGACCTCTAGCTTCATTGGCATTGGTGTCCTGCCAGGAGGTGAGCTGAGGTTGCCAACTGATTACCCAAGGGCTTGCACCGGCTTTGGGGGGCAGCTGGATAATTGCATAATCATGAGGGCAACCCGTCCATGCCCCAGGGCCAGGTCCACTGGCTCTGAGCATGTGAAGCAACTAAATTTTGACTTTTTAGCTGCCACTGTGACTGTGTGCCTCTGGAATAACTTCTGCTTGAAAATTTACCCTGCCATCATAACTGTCTTTTCTACCACTTCTCTTGAGGGGCAGAGACTTAATTTCAAACCCTTCACCCTTTTTTTTTTTTCTCTCTAATGTGCTGTTGTTTTAATGGGAGTACTTGAACTGGCTTCTGCCCAGAGTTGTATGATTTCTCAGGATCATAGAAGATCAAAAGTGGGATCTTAGCCCTCACTTCTCGCAAGGTTCCTTAAACCTGGCAACACGTTAGAAACAGCCAAGGGGTTTAAAAAGGGCTGGGCCTGACTTACTAAGTAGCACCTTCAGATCCTAATGTGTGGTCAGGGTGGAGAACAACTCACACATTTAAATTCCCTTATTTTTTATATGAAAAAATCAGGCCTGAGTGTTTGGGGGTAATTCTGTGCTAAGCCCTGCTTGGATGTCCAGTGTGTCTGAGGAACAGACTACACAGTGATCAGGGAAGTTCTGCTAAATAGAGAGCTCAGGACCATGGCCTGTCTCACAACCTCTCCCTCAGTAGTTTTGCATGCCCAGGTCAGAAGTCTCAAAAACTCTAGAATACCCTTCCTAGCCCCTGCCCATGACTCAACAGAATTAGTAGACAAGGTGGACCAGAAGCTGCGTTATCTGGGACCTCCCCTGAGGGACTGTACCTGGGTTCCGGAGGTGCCCGCAGGCTGACAGCTGATGCCCCTGAGTTCTTTCCAGGGAGCAGCCGGGGAGGACTGTTCCTATTTGACCTGCTGAAGGTGGGGCATTTAAAACTGTGTTCACAGCAACTGGGAGGAATCTGGAAATGTTGAGGCCTTGTTGATTCCTTTCCACTTTGGGCTGACTCCTTGTGGGGGTGGGGTGGGATGGCTGGTGAGTCGGGAGGAGGTGACTAGGCTGGGAGAGGGCAGGGCCCACCAAGGGCCAAGTGTACTGAAAGATCAAACTGACGCCATGACAGGCTTCAGGAGGCTTCTGAACCAGGCCCAAGTTTCAGTTATCAACAAGTCGCCAAGGCCAAGTTTAACTGTAAATGTCCTAATCTTGCTCATCCCGTAGCAACAGCCAATTAGCAAGTAGGCAAGTAACCAGCACATGTCAGGAAAATGCCAGGTGTCCTAAGATATGTGAAGGTCACGTCTTACATGCATAGACCTAAGGTATGTGAAGGTCACGTCTTACATGCATAGACCTAAGGTATGTGAAGGTCACGTCTTACATGCATAGACCAACCGGGTTAAGACAAGATAACTTTGTTCAATGTCCACCAGTCAATATACTGCTGAGAAAAATCTCCCCTCTGCGGGGCCGAAACTCCCCTTTTCTGTGATAAAAAAGGACAGGTTTATTAGGAAAAGGAGAAAGAAAAAAGAAGTACGTACACATCGTCCCAGTGGGCAGGGAGCTGCCTCGTTACTTTTATTTATTGTTTTTCCTTTTCCTTTTTTTTTTTTTTTGCAGACTTTTCTTTTTCCTTTTCCTCTTATGAATGTACCTTTGGTTTCATAAATGTACCTTTGATTTCTTTGGCTGTTGAAATGTTTTGTGTGTGCATGTGTGTGTGGTTGAATACCTTTCAGGTCTCCATGTACAAGAAAAAACCTGCTCTGGAACATTGTTTGACAAAGTCTTGCTTGTTTTCTTAGGGAGGTCTGGAGGCCCTGACAAATACTTACGGCTTCCTTCTATTCATTTTATATAGCATGGTCCAAAGATTTCATAATCCCATCCCCACCCTCACTATTTCCTAGGGCTGTGAGAGAAAAAAAAATATATTTTTTTAAAAAGGGAAGGATTGTATTCTTTTCTTGACATGTTTCTCCACAACGCACTGTGTACACTAAGGCACTGCATAGAGAAATACACTAATCTAGATCTTGTGGGGAGGCTCCTGCCTGCTGTCCGGAGGACCCGTGTAACTGTTTGGTTCACATATTTATTTATTGAGTCTAGTTTGTGTACTGATTTAGGACCAAACAGGGACAAGTAGAAATTGATTTTCACACATGACCTTTCCCAGATGTGTGAGCAAGAAAACAATGATAGGTGAATGATAGGTGAAGGGGAGGGGAAAAAAAAGAAGGAAAACAAATTTACAAAAGGAGATGAGGTCACCGAGACCCTAAAACACTAGGACACAGGGCACAGTTATCCCCTGGGGATCCTGACCAAATGCAGACTTGATTCAGCAGGTCTGGCTGGGGCTTGGGCCTCACACAGCTAACCAGCCCCAGGGC
>NW_004567121.1:19802650-19820186 GCF_000260355.1 Condylura cristata
TTTATGCATACAAGAACTGGGGTACATGCCAGAGGTGCGGGGATGAGAGGATGCACCAGAGACAGAGTGGGGAGCTGTTGAGGAGAGTACCGGGTGGGTCAGGAGAGTCTGCCACGCCATTTGTCACCTGCGGGGCCTGGGAATGAACTCGTGCTGCAGCAGCTGTAGATAGCTTCACAGTGCTGCGCTTTAACCCGTTGTGCCACCAGGGAGGGCCCGGTTGTGCCTTTTTAGAACATGAGCTAGGCAGGCTCCCTCATGGCTGCCATTCTTTCCTGAGGACTGTCTCCCACTTGTTACTTCCTGGCTCATGGGTGGTGCTGCTTTGCCTTCATGTCAAAAATAAGGGAGCTTCTACGGGACTTCCCTCATCACTGCATGGCATTCATCTTCATGCTCAGTCCCTCCAGTTGCTACTGCTCACCGTGAACATGGACTTCCAGTCCTTTCCTGCCTTGAATGACTCATTCATTTAATTCCTCTGCCCCTCTCATGCTACCAAACATGGTTTTATTCTTGAGAGATTTGAATGTAAGATCCTTATACTTTATGCCGAGAATAGCTTTGCATCTTTGCTGCCTGGTCCCATCTCAGAACAGAATTGCAAATGGAGTATCTCAGTATGGATGGATTTAGATTCCACTCAGTTTATAGCTTTGGAGGGTAGCTTTTGTCCAGCATCCACTCCACTTCTTTATGATGTACCTTCTGCCAGCATGTGTGGTTTCCAGAAACTCTGCAAGAAGACCCATGTTTTTGTGAGAATGCTGTTCTGTGTCATTGCAGTAAACAGGAGTTTTCAGAACTTGCAGGGAACGTAACCTTTTTTTTTTCTTTTTAAAGATTTATTTATTTGTGCATACAGAACTGGGGTACAGGCCAGAGGCTCAGGGGTGGCGAGAGGCTTCACCAGAGACGGAGTGAGGAGCAGAATAGGCATATTGACCAAGTACACTGCTGAGGGGAGCAGCGGGCGGGTCAGGAAAGGTCTGCCACATCATGTGGTCACCTCCGGGGCTGGCGGGAATCGAACTCATGCAGAAGCGGCTTTAGTTTCTTAGTGCTGCGCTTTAACCCGCTGTGCCACCAGGGAGGGCCGGGAACGTAAACCTTTAATGTTCTCTTTGGATAAGACAAATCCCAGATTTGTTCCTATAGAACTAAAAATCTTACAAGGCTTCTTGTCTAAATGTTTGATTCTCCTGTCTGAAAACAATGATTTGAGTGTGATTCACTGACCACACACTGCGATGCTGAACACCATCCCCCAAAACCCACTTTAGAGGGATTACAGGGTATCTAAGCTGACAAAGTGGGAACACACCTTGCCAGGTCTAGGTATGCATTTGGTGACTCAGAGAATGTGCTTAGGCTCCTGCTTTCAGACTGTTCAGATGACTGAGCCTAGAGACAAGTCTGTGGTTCAGAACACACCTATGGTTCTACAAAGCGGGGCTTACCCGTGACTGAGCACGATATTTGTTTGAACAGCAACTGAAAAAACTCTCTACTTTTCCATAAGGTGTTTACCAATCTATTAGATTTGTACAGTGTTTACATGGGAGGAGAATAAATTTCTTGTGTTTATGTAAAAAATACATATTGACTTTCAGCACTTCTCTGGGAAAATCCTGGAGTTTGAACTTGAGATGGCCACTCATGGAAATGAGACATAATGATGCTTGTGTACAAAACAGTTCCTGTGACTTTTAAAGAAGGGTGGGTTGAAAATCATTATCTGCTTTCTCACTGAGTGCTGAGTGTCAGGTGAACTCAGCAAAGCCAGAAATGCCCTCATCCTGAGGACCTAGCTTCCCACACAGGCTCTGGATGGAAGAGAAACACTCAGATGTGCTGATGCCTGGTCATGCCAAGGCTGCAGAGATTTGCCAAGATTTGCTCCAGTCTCTCTTCCCCCTACACAACTTCTTGACCCTGCTCCCATCTCTGCCTCTCCTTTTTGCCTACCTGGTGCTCACTCCACACCTCTGAAGTCACTTCTCACCAATGCCACTTAGCTACAATCAGCCTGGCTTGGCTCTGGAATTACTCTCCTGTGCCCCAGAAACACTGAAGCATCCACACACCATTTCTCTGTGGCCCTGTGAGAAACAATTATTGAGTGATATATTTGCAAATGGTTAGGTAAATGACAAAGCAATGTCACTCTGATTGGCCTTGGAGCTGAATGTCTCCGTTTATTTGAGGGTCACTCAGCATGCCAAGCTTATACAACATGGAAGCATCAGAGATGTGTGTAGTACATAAAAGGTGTGTTTATTTCATAGGCATTGGGCTTCTGCCTTTCTCATTTCAATCAGCAAAGTGGTTGAAATAGGAGGTCTTTATTTTTGTCAGGGAAGCATGCTAATTTAGAATTTAAAGAAAATGCAAATAGAATTCTTATCTACCTGTGCTCCCTTCACAAACACTTTATCTTTGATTCTTCCTTGAAGGATGAAAATTTTGAAAGTACGTTCTTCATATTTCTTTTGAGACTTTTATCTTGTGTTTTTGCTGATATTTTTAGGGAAAGATATGAGAATAAAAAACAAAACAAAACAAAAAACCCTGTCATTATCAGTACTATGGGCTCTCAGTAGGGAGGAAGGAGAGAGCTGCAATTGATGTTGGTTGGGGGCGCAGGAGAACCAGCTGAGTGTGGAGTGAGGTTGGGGGTGAATACAGACACCCTGGGATTGGAAGTGGGCCTTGGGAGGCCAAAAGTGGTGATGCAGGCTATTTTGTAAAGCCTTGCACTGTGAACATCCTACCTTTTGTATCTCCTTTAAAACATTCGCTTTGGATGTTAGGAAGAGACCAAAAGACGAGAGAAGAGTGATCAGTAGCATCGTGTCTCTCTTGATCATTTTCCTGGCAGTTTTGACCTGCAGGAGATTTAGAGCTCTTCTTTTGTCTCAGCTGAATAGACGGATCAAGGCGCTCCAACATTGCTGCCGTTTCAGAGTTGAGGCGCACAGAGATGGAGAGCCTGTTTCTGTCTCACCTCTGACTTTATTGGAATGAACCATTCCCCATTAGTCATCCCACATGTGATTTGGAGGTTTTCCTCTACACACCCAAAGAGCGAAGACCCTGAGAAGATGCATCATGATGGCAAGGGTATGGTCCACAGAGAGATAATTATGTTTAAATCATGAAAAAGGAGGCACACAAGGAATTCCTTATGCAAGGGGATGAAATGTAGGGCAGGAAGGAAATATTCATTACCCAAGTGCTCTTAGTCATGAGATGTCTAGAAGTAATGAGCTCCCTACATAAAAATACACAGGAATAGGTTTTGCAGGCAAATGATAAGGGTTTAGGTTCAAAACCAGCAGGGAGAGGAGCAGGTGGACCTGATGAGTTCAAGCAGATAAACTCCAGAACCTGGAATGGCTATGAAGTTAGAAAAGCCTGATTAGAAGAAGGGGGTTGGGGGCAGGGAGTCAGGGGCCAGGGGTCCAGTCAGGTAGGGCTGCAGTGCCTGGCATGGAACTCATTGGAGGCACCTTCCTACAGATGTCCCTGGAATAGTGTCAGGAGGTGGCAGCCCCAAACCTAAGTGGGGAGCAAACTGACAGGTGAGCTGTGTGACCTTGGCCTCCCTCTCCCCTTCTGCAACCATCTTCCTTTACTCTTCTTTCTAGACTGGGGTTACGTTTTTGAGACAGTATGTTTAAAATTGTCTCCTGAACTGTAAAGTGACCAAAGAATAGTAACTGTGGCTAGATCAGGAGGTAGAGAGAAAAGAAAGCGCTTCAGAATAGGAAGAAAGGGGAAATGCAAATCAACACCACAATCAGATCCCATGTCATACCCAAGAGAATGGCCCATGTCAAAGACTAGAAACAAGTGCTGGTGAAAATGGAGGGAGGAAAAAACCCTCACACACTGTTGGTGGGCATGCAGACTGGGTCACCTCCCCTGGAAAATAGTATGGAGATTTCTCACACTCTTAAATAGGTCCCCCCGGCCCTCCCTGGTGGCGTAGCGGGTTAAAGCACAGCACTGAGAATCTGGAGCTGCTTCCTCATGAGTTCGATTCCCGCCTGCCCCAGAGGTGACCACATGGCGTGGCAGACCTCTCCTGAGCCGCCCGCTGCTCCCCTCAGCAGTGCACTTCGTCGATCTGCCTGTTCTGTTCCCCGCTCTGTCTCTGGTGAAGCCTCTCGCCGCCCCTGAGCCTCTGGCCTGCACCCCAGTTCTGTATGCACAAATAAATAAATCTTAAAAAAAAAAAATAGGTCCCCCATATGATCCAGCAATTCCATTCTTAGGTTTCCACTTGAAGATGTATGTGCACTCCTGTGTTCACTGCAACACGGCGCTCAGTAGTCAAGCTATGGAAACAACCCTAGTGCCCTCTCCCAGGTGTGTGGGCTCAGATGTGGTAGGGTGTACACAGAGGGGATATTGCTATTTGCAACATGGATGGAGCAGGAGGGGATTATGCTAAGTGAAGTCAGAGGGGAAAGACAAACACCAGATGATTTCACTCATGAGTGGAATATAAAGAAACAGAAGAAAGGAATGGGAAAAACTAAATAAACCCTAAAATAGAATTGAGGCTGCCAGAGAGGGTGTTGGGGTGGGGAGCAAAGGAGGAAGGGGCCCGGTGGACTGTGCTGGAGCATTACTGGGGATTTGGTAGTGAGGAGGTGTGATAACATCTATCTAAAGAGGTGGGGCTCTGTACCCCTAGATAATATACACTGTTGTAAGCTAACTGCTACCTTAATAAAAAATAGTACAATTTAAGTCTCTACACCCATGTGAGGCCAGACTTTTGTGTGTGTGGAGCCTCCCTGCTGTTGAGGAGGTCTGGAAGGAGTCCTGTGCCCCTGCCGGTGTTCCTGGCAAGAATGAGTCTGCCTTTGGGTGTCCGCAGAAGCATGTTGTCTCCCTAGCATAAGCCCTAACACACATCCATCTATCTGACCACCTTCTGCCACGATTTCTGGTTCAAATTTCCTCTGGATCAAGCTCAGCTCCACTCTTTGAGCTTAGTGGTTTGGACCTTGGGTTCTCCTCCAATGGAGGAGACTGACTTGGATATTTCCCTGGACCCAGCATGGGTCTCAGACTAGGATATGGCCAACGGATGGACATACACATTTCTGCAGTAGCCCGAGTGGCTTCAGGGGGGTCAGCTTCAGGGGGGTCTCAGGGACTTGTGGCTTTTAAACTGTGAAAGTGGACCAGACTTTAACGTAGGAAATAAATGACATTCTTGTTACCACTCTATGTCTTAGGTCAGGTGTCCTAGAAATGGAACACTAGACAGGGGTTCAGATGCACACATCGTGGTGGGCTCACAGTCTATGAGAGAGGGAGGGAGAGGAGCAGAATGAGACAGAGGCAGGGCTAAGCAAGGGTGTCATCCTAGCTGGAGTCCAGCTTCAGGCAGGAATTTTATACCAGACACCACTCCTTACCAAGCAGGTATTCACAGTGAGTCTCCACTAAGGCTACTGCAGAAATGTGTATGTCTATCCTAGCCTGAGATCCATGCTGGGTGCAGGGAAAAGTCCAAGTCAGCTCCTCCCTAAGGAGGAGAATTCAAGGTCCAACTGGATGCCCCTGGGATGTGGGGTAACCTTCAGGACAAGGGGCTTCCCTTCAGCAGAAGGCAATTCATAGAAGAGGCGGGCTACATGTCCACAGGAGGCCACAGTGGGCAGGGGAGAGGGGGTTGACAGAGTCTGCCTACTATGGGAGTAAATGGTGATCAGCCTGGTTACTTAGCAAAGCTGAGGCCCTAAATTTAGATGCCTATTGTATTTTACACTGAACAGGTATTATTAGAAAGCCTATCTAGACTTCGTGGGTCCTGAAGCCTCTTGCAAATTTGGATGTTTGCACATTCAAAGCCACCCTTTTCTTTAAGAAAAGGACACAAAACGGGTTTCAAATTTAGATTCAGAGCCTGAGAAAATGGTGGGACATGAAACTAAAACTTCATTAGCTTCATCCATCTCTGTGGGTGTTAGCTCCTTAGTGACCAAGAGAAAACTGAAGTTGGGAGTGAAGAGAGATTGCCTGAGGACATCAGTCAGGTAAGTGATTAGAGCTGGAGCCCCAATCTTCCAGGTCAGGGTTGAGGGCCTGCTCTAAGATAATACCAGCTAAGCTCATGGCAGGGAGGGCCAGGAGATAACAAGAGAGAACATGCTTTGTAAGTTCTCTGGAGGTATCACATGACTACAAGGCATGACTAAAGGGACATTGATCTGTCAGATGGGATGTTGCTAATTTGAATCATTAGGTCAAAATATCTTGAGTTTTCCACACTGACTTGCTAGGTATGTACAGTTCCAAATATCAACTCAAAATTGCAAGCATCCAAAATTGAGCTGAGTAATAAATGGATAAATATTCCAGGCTCAGTGCTCTTTGCCTGAAAATGAAAGCAGAAAAGGGAGACTTTATAATATAAAACAAAAGCATTCCTCCTTATCACTCTACCAGAATGCATGGTTGGTGAACACTCAACAGTTCTTAAGCGGCCAGACTGAGGAGATGCAAGCGAGAGGAGTGTTAACTCATGGTGCAGAGCAGTAACAAAATTGGTCCCTAAAAGCATTTTCTTTGTGCAAAAATTGTTGCCAATTGTGTAGTTAAGTCCTGGTTGCTACAATTTATGTCCTAAGAGTTTTTGCTCTTTCAAGTTTTCATCTACAATGAATAGGGGTCCACCCATACCCTGAAGATACTTGGATCCCATTTTGTTGGGATTATGTTGACCTCTTCGCCTTTTCTGCAAGCTGAGCAGGTCCGTTGAATTCACAGATAGCAACACTTGAGAGATTTGAACTACTTCATTGAAAAAAAATAATAACCTAGAGAGTTTTGTTCATTCTGTGGAAGGTGAGGTCTAGGACTACGGAACTTGAGAATCTGAGCTGGTAAAGAGTGCTGCTGAAGTTAACCCCACTCTGTGAGGATCCCTGTATAGTATTTATGGAAGGTGCTCATCTGGCCTCTAGTTAAACTTCCCAATGGCAGATTTTCATTTCTTCGAGGCCTCTGCTTCATGGTTGGTGTTCAAGCCCGCTCTCTTTACTCTGCCCTGGAATCTGAGCCTCCCCTCTGTACATCTACCCACTGCTATTTCTATCCAAGAAGATTCCTTCTTTGTGATTCAGCCTCAGAGGCTAAGACCCAGACTCCTTAATATCACACATATCATGAGACTTGCAGTAAAGTGTTTAAGATCTGTCTTCCAAGCTACACGGCCAGTGTATCTGACTTATTTCTCAGCGAGCTGGATGTCTGGCATATGATTTATGTAAAGTGTTTGTTGGATGAATGGATGGATGAATGAAGAAATATTCTACATTACAATTTTTCAAAATTTAAAAGGCAATTGTTGGACTCTCTTTTTCCCCAGCTTGCCTTTTCTCGAACTCTTTAATAGTCCATTGCATGTTCAGAGCCACCACGTCTCGTCAAATTCCTTGCCACAATTTCTGTTAAGTTGTGGCCTTATAATTGTAAGGTGTTCACAACAGCACAGCGGAGCTCTCTCTAGTGAGGAGTAGAATGAGACCATGTGAACACTGTGAGCCTTTTTCTATAAAAGGTTCCAGGAGTTCTGTTCAAAATTGATATCGGGAAAGTGAAATATCGGTTTCTCCCATCCCTTGACTGTTCCCACTCAGGTGAAGCAGTATGTCCTGACTCTGGGCTGGAGTCAGATTGGAGTTTGCATTTGGGTTCTATCACTTGCAGTTGTCCTTTCGGGTAGGTTATGTATCCTTTCTGCATTTTAGGACCAGCATCTGTAAACTGGTTCACGCCAAGGTTGGTGTGAAGATGAAATGAAATAATTTATGTAGCGTGCCTGACACATTTGCTGGCCTGTACATAGTAGTCCCAATATTTGGGCCGTAGAATTATTTTTTGTGATCTCTTATTGGAATACTATTAAGAAAGTCAGATTCATTTCATTTCAGATTCATACTTAAATAGAGTACATGTTAAAGCATACTAATAAATAGAAACTAACTTTCAGAGCTTTGCATAAGAAAAAGTGATCACATGTTCTGCATTCAAAAAGCAATTGTATATAGCCATAATAAGGTCATGTATGTCAGCATGATAATATTATTTGAGATTTCCCAGATGTTTTTAATTTTTAAAAAGATTTATTTCTTTATGCATACAGAACTGGGATACAGGCCAGAGGTTAGGGGTGGTGAGAGGATTCACCAGAGACAGAGTGGGGAGCAGAAGAGGCAGATCCACTGAAACACACTGCTGAGGGGAGCAGTGGGCAGGTTAATTTATCTAGGTTGGATAACCCTGGTTACAGCCACAAGGGTATGTGGTCAGAACAATATAATGTATAAAATGACACATACTTGGCAGGTTTTGCTGCTCCAGTGGGCTGTAAATTAGGCCATAGAATTGTCCAGTATGATTTCTGGTGGTCTGGAAGAGCAGGACATAGTGACATCCTTACACCAACTTCCCAGCCACTGGGAGAATAGAAACTATAAATCTGAAGGATGCAAAGATCTGTTCTCTGGGGTTGTTTTGCCTCTTCCTTTACACTTGACATTTTGTGCTTAGTTGCATGCTCAGAGAGCTCTGGCATGTGATTGCAGAGAGTACCCAGGGCTGACTCCCTGACACTGACTTCTAGAATTACCTTCTAGAACATCACTGGTAGCAATTACTCCAAGCTTCAGATCACCACAGACAGTGGATATTTTCAGCTCCTCAGGTCTCTGCTCCAAGGTACCTGCACTCAGGTGGCTGAGAGAAGGCAGCTTTTAGATGACCCTTTTGCTCGTTTTCACTCTGAGACCTTTGGAGAATAAGGGCAAGAGGCCTGAGAGTTGCCCCTCTTCTGTCTGTGCCACTGGCCTGCTCCCCTTGCATGAGTAGAAATTAGTGGAGGTGAGCTGTTCTCCCCACTCCTTGCCTTTCTTGGTTGTAACACAATAAGACTCTTTTAAGCATATCTCAACTCTTGGAGGGGTGGTGGGGCACTTGGGTATTCTCATCAGGTTCTTCAGGGTCACAAAGAGTGGGGATGTTGGAGGAATGGGTGTGGGTGTGGACTAGTGGGTGCAATGAAGCACAGAAATTGGGGAACCTGGCTCCTAAGACCCTGGGATTTTCACATTTATTGCTTTGAAGTTTGGGTTTTCATTGCAGATTGTCCATTAACGTCCCATCAGTCCCTTGAAATAGAAGAGGGGAGTCAGAGGAGACCACATCTTTCTGTGCTTCCTAGAATTCTACATGAAGACCTGCAGCCAAAAACTATTTAGATGTTACATTTAATGATTTCAGTCCAAACACAAATCCTTTGGGCTGAAATGAAATGAAAGGCTGTAGAGAAGTAGTAACTTGAAACCCAGTTGTGGGGAACTTGAAAAGTAGAATGTGTGTTGTTTTGACCTCTCTGTGTGGCGTGTGACACTGCTTGCTCCTGCCAAAAAGGAACAAAGAAAACCAAATTGATTTCCTCCTTCCTTCAGACAAACACACAGACTTGGGAGGTGACTAGATCTGTGCTAACTCAGAGGCAAACCCCTCTCATTAGTAAAATGAAGGGTTGAGAGGAGTTACTGTCTTACCTAAAAAATGCGCCTACTGGACTGCCATTAGAAATTATTTCGGTCCTGCCTGGGGGTGCATGGGTTAAAGCGCAGCACTGCAAGCTGGCCGCAGCCACTTTAGTGTGAGTTTGATCCCCAGCCCTGGAGGTGGCCCACATGGCACGGCAGACTTCTGCTGTCCCACCTGCTGCTCCCCTCAGCAGTGTACTTTGTTGATCTGCCTGTTCTGCTCCCCACTCTGTGTCTGGTGAGTCCTCTCACCGCCCCTGTGCTTCTGGCCTGTACTCCAGTTCTGTAGGCAACAATAAATAAACCTTTTTTTAAAAAAGAAATTATTTCAATGTAAGAGAAAAAATAATTTCTGCTGGGAATAATGAGAGTTTCAGTAATGTCAGGGCCACCACCCCTATGGAATGGCAATCTCCCTTCTCCTCATGTTTCTGTTCCTAACACAGTGCACTGACACTGTCATGCAGCCGAAATGCCCAGGCCACCAGCCCTCGTAGCACGGCTGGGGAAATAATAAAAGCAGTAGGGTGAGTGTTGACTGAGTAGACACAGAGAGTTGTCAATATGTGTTATTTCTCATTGTAAGCCTTTGTTAGAATCAGTTTTTAGATGCAAAACGAAGACTCAGAGGTTAAGTCACTGCCCAAGATGACACATCTAACAGAAATACAGTTTCTCACGTTCTCAAAGTATTCTCTTATTCACTTTGGCTCCTACCGTATTCTATTGTTGGTATTACTGAATTTTGATTCTCTGGTCTGTTTTTGAGGTTTCTGCCTTAGTTGTGAATTTCAGTGGCCTGTCTATGACTTCAAGAGGTACTTGCAGGGTGAGTCCTACCAAATTGAAACTATGAGAATGACACACTGTGCTGTCACGTTCATAAATGTTCTGACACATAGTAGGTGTCTCTGGAAGTTTGTCATATGAAATGTTAGTAAGTGAATCAATAGTATGTCTGCTTAGACAAGGATTCACTTTGGGGCTGGAAATAGGCTTCTTGAAACTCTGGATCTGGATCGGCTGTCCATGGAAGGTGTTTTTGGGGATTTGGGGGACAGAGGCAGTTTCCTCCGACAGAACCACAGATGCAGTACCCATCCAGAATGTGTGGCTGCTTCACAATATGAGGCTGGATCCTGAAGATGGCTTGCAAGAATACACAAAGTCCTGTAAGGTGGCAGGATTGTGCAAGGGATGTTGTCTATCTTTGGATTAGGACCAGAATAAATTCTCCTGGAAATCCTCCACTACAGGGTATTCGTTGATGAACACTCCGCACCTTCAATGACATCATGCAAAACATTCTATGGTTCTCTCCTCTGACTCTACTCAGTAGAGGTGGATGGTAGTTTCCAGAAGAGCCATCCGAAGTCATCAGGCCCAGCCCTTAAGTGTCACTGAAGAAGCAGCCCTCTGTTTTAACCATCTCTTCTCTGTTGCTGATCTATTCCAGGGGTTTGCTCTCTGGGAGCAGTTGGGCACCCTGGGGAGACATCAGTTTTGGGTTGTTCTAAAAGCAGCATTGGAAAGTAAAACACGTGCTCAGTTACCCTGTGCCTTCTCTCTGACTCTAACTTATCCCCAAGTATGCTGCATCTGAAAGACCATTGTACTTGGGTGGAGTCAAAGAATGAAGAGGACTTACTGCTTTCTATATCTGTAATAGAAAAATATAAAATAACCCAGCAACAGTCACCCAGATTGACGCTGGTGTCATTTGTGTCCATGTAATTGAAGACAACCACTGCCCAGCAGAGAAAGTGCCAGCAAAGTACTTGGTCTTACAAAAAAAATGCAGGATTTCTTTCTCTCTGGTGAGCTTTGCTGATGTGGCAGAGGCTTTAGAAAAGCCAGTTACTCAGAACTAACCTTCTAACAGTCTCATACCTATGAGGACTCTTACAGTTTTCTTCGGAGCAGTGAAATAAAATCCATACTTATCATTTTGTCATTTACAGCCCCCAATTCTAGAGCCAGGATGCTTAGGGGTGCTGGCAGAGTTGTAGAGAAATAGCTCTCTCCCCAAGCCTCACTCTGTTCCAAAGAGCCTGCCAGTTCTGCCTGTCTGTCCAGTGTGAGATTGTGTAATCCCCACACTCCTGGGAACCTACCAACCCTGAAAGAGCCTGCTTCCTACTTTAACCTGACCCGGCAGTTCCCCCAAACAAAGACTGGCTTCATTTTTAATAGAACTAGCAATGACCACATGCTCCTGGATTTAAAGCTGTTAGCTGCCCACTCATTGGCGCAGGTGGCTCTGAAATAACCCTTGTGTCATTTATGCAAATCAGGCTTTTGAGCTGTGTGGGGTTTTACATATTTCTTTTTCCTCATGTAAACCAAGGGACAGAGTGCAGGGATGTTATACGTCCCCAGCAAGGACAGCTTTGGAAGAAGCAAGCTCCGACTATAACTTGGCAGCAAAGTCATGGAAGCCTGGTGGGACTGGTGCTCCCTGGAGGAGGTGGCACAGGGAGTCTGCAACTCTAACTTGCCTTTGAGTAGCAAGGTGTAAAAGTCTGTCCAACCTCCAAGTCCTGCTGTCAGGGAGATCAGGATGATGCTGTCCCCAAGTATTTAGCTTTTAAAGATGTCCACTCTTGGACCCCAAAGCTGTTGGATGTTAAGGAGCGCCCTATTCAAATGCAGTGACCTCCTGCAGGTTCAGCCTTATATGTGACCAGTTTTCCAGGGGTGACAATTACTAGCAGGGAGTAGAGGATGTGGGGGTTTAGGGGTGGAGAGGAAAGGGACCACCAGGTGAGCAAAACTTAGATGGAAGAGAGAAACACTTTGTTTCTAGAATGACACTGCCTCCCAGTGCCATGAACAAGACCATACAATGCCTAGGGGGTCCCCTGTGCCAACGCATAGAAGACTAGTTAGGTGGATGATGAAAAGAGGGGGAGAAAGAACAGAAGAGAATGGACAGGGAGAAAGCAGATAGCTTTAGGAGGGGAGGGTTGGGGTCAGCCTTAGAGAGTTTTGGGGGCGTAGGACACCCAGTTGCCAGTTACTACTGCCAGTTGCTGACCTCAGGCCAGTGTGGTAAAGGATGGTGGCCCTAGCCTGGTCATCAGTCCTTCGGTCACTGGCCAGACCACTTCTGGAGGTTCTCTTCTGTAGCAGGGGGAGGTTGGTTGGTCAGTTCCAAGCTTGCTTCCAGTTGGCAGCGTGCCTGTGTTGTGAAACCACCATGATTTTGAAAGTCATGAGCTGCCCTCACCAGTATGCCTCCACACCTTGCCCAGAAACATCCAAGTTAACCCAAAGGGACGTTAGCTGTAGAGGCCTCAATCACCTCAGCTTCCCAATGCTGAACCTCGGCATTGCAGAAACTGGAGGAAAGTGCTTGGAAGCCGCTGCTAGACTTTGCTCCTTGTTCAACCTTGAGATAAGAATGTCTTTGTGTGAGATTCCAACAAGTCTCAAGTTATGTAACTCGCTTTTATTAAAACTCTCCCTGACTGTTTTACATTCAGCCTTTTAACTGTCCTGGTTTGCAGCTTTAATTGATGAGGTGGCCTTGAATTTGTGCTGTTTTTGTCTCGCTCTTTCAGATCTTTACTGGATGATCTCCTTGGTTTGTGCAGTAAACTTAAGGCCAGCCCTAAGAAACGCCTGTGACTGCTATGGGAAAGCATCAGCCCTTAGGGGAAGGGGCCCTCCAGGCCCATTTGTCTGCTGTACAAGCCTGTCCCCCTTAGAGGACCAGACAGCTGTGTTCTCATACTACCCTGGGGCAAGATTTGGTCATTGTTTATTCTTTGACACGGTTGTCCCTGAGGTCTTATCCAAGGTTCCTTCTCCCACCTGCAGTTCTTTTAAAATGGTCTTCATAGCATTCACTACTATGAATTAATCTTACTTACTAATTTTTGTTTATAATAACAGCTGTGCCTTACCTTGCACTGGAGTGTGAGCTCCCTGCGAGAGCAGGATGGTGGTGTGAAGTGCACACTGTATTTTGTATGGGGTGCGCACACCCACAGAGTCGAAGAGCAGTTATTGAGCACCATGTATGTACATTGTGTTTGCTGGGATGGATGTATCTGTGAAATAACAATTATTATAATAGGAAATGTGTTCCATGCTTGGAGACATGTTGGCAAAACTAAAAGTTTTCTCAGACCTGTGTGTTCTCACCTGCTAAATACTTGGGAGGTTGTCACCCACCAATTTTTACTTAATGGGCTAGGGGCAAGAGTACACAGGAGAGAACAAGACATCTTGTCAAGGAATTCTCCAGCCCAGTGTGGAATGGGTATGTTGGGGGACCTGTAGCTGGTTTATTAAACTATGAATCAGGCCTTCCCTGGTGGCACAGCGGGGTAAAGCACAGCACTAAGAAGCTAAAGCTACTTCAGCATGAGTTCAATCCCTGCCCCAGAGGTGATCAACATGGCGTGGCAGACCTCTCCTGACCCGCCCGCTGCTCCCCTCAGCAGTGTACTTCATAGATCTACCTGTTCTGCTCCCTACTCTGTCTGGGTGAAGCCTCTCACTGCCCCTGCACTTCTGGCCTATCCCCAGATCTGTATGCATAAATAAATAAATCTTAAAAAAAAATGAATCAGCAAGTTATGACCTGCAGTCTGAGGAGCCCCAAGTCATCCACATGGGTTGAGCATATGGCATGCTCCGTGGTTTCTGAGCTCCCATTTTGAGGAAGTAAAACTCGCAGGGCCTTTTCTTTACAGGTGCAGTTTCAGCACACTCACACAAGGGAACTCCGGTCACAGGAATTATTACTTACAGGAGCGGTGAGAAACAATGAGACAGGGGAGGGGTAGGTGCAACCAAGGCGCCAGTGAGCTGGAACTAGGGAGCGGGGCAGCAAAAGCTATAACTGACAGGTTGGTAGGGCCCCTAATTTTTTATGGAGTTAACTTGAAGTGGTTACAGTAGTTGCCCCTTATCTGTGGGGGATATCTCCGAGACCCCTAGTGCATGCCTAAACATGGATAGTGCCAAATCCTATATATACACTATGTTTTTTTCCCCCCCTATACATAACTATCTATGATAAAGTTTAATTTATAAATTAGGCACAATAAATTAATATTAATATTAATATTTTATAAAATAGAACAATTATAATAAGGTACTATATTATAATGAAAGTTATATGAATATGTTCTCTCTCTTCCCTAAAATATCTTATTGTTGTAATATTCTCTTTTGTTTGCCTGGCTTCTAGAGGAGTTCTCAAAGGTGTTTCTGAAGTTTATGTCATGGAGTGTTCTGCCTATGTCATCTTCTATATATTTTATGGTTTCAGGTCTTACATCCAAGTCTTTTATCTATTTTGAGCTGATTTTTGTGCATGATGTGAGATAGTAGTTCAGTTTCATTCTTTAGTAAGTGACAGTCCAATTTTCTCAGCAGTATTTGTTGAAAAGACTTTTTGTTCCAGTGTATATTTTCTGCTCCTTTGTCATAGACTCATTGACCATATATGTGTGGTTTTATTTCTGGGTTTTCAATTCTGTTGGCCTGTGCATTTTTGTTCAGTACAATGCTGTTTTAATTATTATGGCTTTGTAGTATAGTTTCAAGACTGGAAATGTAATACTCCCATTCTTTCATTTTTTATTCAAGAACATTTTGGCTATTTTGGGTCTTTTGTTATTGCATACAATTTTTAGCAATACTTGTTCCCTCTCTCTGAAGAATTGACACTAATTTGTAAAAGAAACAACAGAATCTACAGATAACATTTTTATATAGTTATAATAACCTTGTATAGCATTTTGTCTTTTCAAAAAAATTATACATAATCTCCTAGTCTCATTTCTACTTCAAGACAAGCAATTGAGATAAATAGGAGAGGGTCTGCATTATGACCCACTTCAAAAGGTGAGTATATTGAACTTTTGAGAAGTTTGGTGACTTGTCTAAAATTATCTAATAAGGGAAAGCTCCATATTTCCTATTAAGAACAATTTTTTTTCCATATGGCTCATATTCCCAAATTTATTACTTCTTCTGGTGCCTTAGAACAAAGAATCCATGTATGTAAAGACTGAGAAAGCATCTCTTCCCATTCTTCTGAGAAGGAAAGCAAAGAGAGTTTGGTTTCCATATAAAGGTTTATGGCAGCAGTCAGCCTTCCCCAGGGGGTTCAGCAGTGAATCAGGCTAATTATTACATAGTGATAATGATTAAGCTTGGACAATGACAACACATTCTCTACTGGCAATACAATTTTGTTACCTCTCATGAAAACAGTGAAGGACTTGAATTTTCATTGTGATTTAATGTCAACAGTGACAACTACTCAGCAATTACACATATCTCACCCTTAAAAACAAATTTATTAGGTGGTGAATAAAGAATGAAAACCAACCTTGATATTTTTTTAAATAGAGGTGCTGAAAGTAAAGTCTAGAGAGTCAGGGACAGAACAAAGAGTTTAGAAAGCTGAAATTCCTGGTCCCACGCAAGGACTATTAGAAGTCAATTTCTGTAATTATACTAGGCTGCAGTGGTCCATGAATGGACATATTTAGGAAATTAATGCATTTGTAATATTTGGGTGTGATCATTGTGTGGATTATTTTTTTAAATCAACAAATTGTATAGAAAAGTGTGCCAGTCATACAGAGTTCAATAAATGTTTATGGAGAACACACTTCAGTTCGGCTCCCAGATAAGAAATACATCACTGACCACACCTTATGGTACTCCTCTTGCCTCTCATCCTGGTAACTATCCTACCTGAACAAAGGTAACCATTATCCTGAGTTTTATCACAATAGATTAGTTTTACCTGCTGTGAACTTTAGACAAATGGAATCATTCAGTAGGTAGTCATGTTTTTTTGGTCTGACTTTTTTCTTCTGCATTATATTGCTAAGACATATCCATATTGTGTATAATTGTGGTTGGTTTATTATGTGTCTCTGTAGTAACTTAGTGCTGAATATATTACTTATCTGTTTTATTATTAATAGTTGTTTGGGTTGTTTCCAATTTGGGGCTTTATGAATTGTAAGTACTGCTGTGATCTTGCTCATACATGTCTTTTGGTGAAAATGTACATGGACTTCAGCTGGGTATACATTTAAAAGTAAAATTGCTGGATAATAGAATGTACTTATATTCATAGATATTGCCAGAGTTTTCAAAGTGGTTTTACCAGTTTCTTCACCTATCGTTGACATGGGAGAGGTCCAGTTACTCCATATTCTTTTTAACACTTGGCACAATTTTTCTTCTCATTTGATTTATTTTGGAATGTGACTTGTGATACATTTAAATATGTTTAAATTATAATGAATTTAATCGGCTATAATTTAATAAATTTATTTTGGAATGGTACATAAGGAACCTGAGACTAATTAGACATTAGACCAGTTAGTTATATTCTCATCTTGAGGTCAAGGGCTTATGCTGTAGTCTTCTTGCCTGGTTGTTATATCCTGCAGCACAGTGCTGGATACTGAGTAAATCAATGTAGATACTGAGCAAATTCCAATAGTGCTGAACTACATAATGGAAACAAGCCCTCAAATGTTTACAGAATGTTTTTCTGTTCATAGATCCTTGATTAATCACTCCACTTAAAGGCATATCCTAGGTGATATAAGAACCAGGAGAGACGAGTTCTAGAAATCCCATTATGTTCCTAGAAAGCCTATATTCTAAGTACTGAGAAATCTTTAGGTAGAATGAGCCTTTTTATTTTCAGCATGATTTTCATGAACCATGTACGTTAGGCTACCGAATATGGAACAGACAGAAGACTGTCTCCTACCCAGGGTTGTCAGGAGAGGGCATTGTTTGTGTCTTTTCCTGCTTGAAGGGGCGCTTTGAACTCAAAATGTCTGCTCTTATTACACTAACTTGATTTCCCTATGGCATATCCAATTTGATAGAAATTTCTCCAAAGGCCACATTCAACTCTGGGATACTTAGTTCTCTCTCTGTCTTTTTGGCTGATTTTT
>NW_004567121.1:19820606-19833483 GCF_000260355.1 Condylura cristata
TCCATTTGGGCTGCCTGATGCCAGGTACATCAAGGTAAAATGTGTGCGTGTACACGTATAGGGAATGTTGGAAGAAATAAGAAATCCTTGAAAAGGATATTGCGGTAAGATGCCAAAAGCATATCAGAGAGTAATGGTATACGGTTGCTAATGGGAACTGACTTGTTCTGCAAGCTGAAATCGTGATCAGCAGGTAATCAGATCTAGTGCTTCTTTCACTACACAATGACTGTTGTAGTCTAGACCGAAACAATGGGGATGTTTTATTCTCTCAGCTTTCTCTCTTATCAGGGCTGGCCAGCTTCCCAATATGTGTGAGGAGAGAGGACAGCTGTGACTTCCAGAATGCTTTTCCTTTGGGGATGGGCCTGATGGCACAAATCTCCTGGTAGGAGATCATATGTCTCCTCTCACATGTCACATGTGTACTTCCCTGTTACTTCTTATATGTATTTTCTTTTCAATCTCAGATTGGCTATGACTCTTGGGTATATTACATTCAGGTCCACTAGGCACTTCCATGTATACTTTTGATTAGGTAACCAGAGACCATGAGCTCACAAGGTTGGGTGGGTCAAGTAGGCAATATGAATATGAAATGAGGTCTGTGGCAAGTGGGAGAATTTATTTCCTAATCAGTTGGTGGCATGTTTTAACATAAGCTGGCTATGATTGGTTTTGATTTTCCTGGTAATTGTAGAATTCAAAACTGCATCTCAGGATTTCCAGGCTGCTCCCGCCTATTATGGAAGAATCTGCATTACTTCAGTTATGCCCAAATTTATGTGTGTATGTGTGAGCATATGTGTGTATATTCATATGTGCGTGTTTGCATTTTTCTTATGGTGAGTGGATTATTGGAGCAGAAGAGGGGCAGCTGGTAGGTCAGGGTGTGTCTGGAAGTCACACTAATGTTCTGATCCATGGCTGACACTATGGGCTGCTTCTCCATCAGTTTTTCCTCCCTTTCTCCTTGCTAACAATACGCCAACTTCATTCAGATATCACTTATGTGCTTCAGGGAAAACCAGTACCAGCCCAAAGCAGGGTGGATCTTGATTACACCAAACCAATCATGGCAAGTCCCTCTATGCTACATACTGGCATATGTAGTAATACTGAGTATTGACCTTCCAATTGACCTTCCAATTTAAATATGAGTAGTGAGATTGAGAAAATTCAAAGTATCTTTCTGTAAAATTTCCTTCTGATGAACAAAGACTCAAGGCAGAAAATAGAACCACTCCTTGAGATACTCCATTCTTTTTGTTGATGACATT
This sequence comes from Condylura cristata, assembly GCF_000260355.1. Taxonomy (NCBI): domain Eukaryota; kingdom Metazoa; phylum Chordata; class Mammalia; order Eulipotyphla; family Talpidae; genus Condylura; species Condylura cristata. The sequence continues at coordinate 19,821,887 of NW_004567121.1, forward strand.
CCTAATTGGGTTTTCCATTCTTTTCATCCTCAAGCATCCTAATCTATTATTAATTTTTACTCCATTTAGAATATAGCAATAGCCTAGCTTTCCCCTCAAGGTTAGACAGTGTTCAGATAGGGTTTACCAAAAGCAGCTTATAGGTCCTAATGTTGCCCTTGATGCACGGAGAAGAAGCCTCTGAAGGTTCCAGTGTATGTGTGGAGGGACCTGCTGAAGGTTTGCAGGTGTGACCACGAGTCTCACTGGCAGGAGAGAGGAGCTCTGTTGGGCTTCCACAGTGGATGGTAGTTGTATCCCTAAATATACTGCCTGGGGATCACAGTCTTGGATTGAAGTCACCCACACTGATTAATCTGCAAATAATCTAGAGGCTCAATGACCCTACAAAGCTGTCTTTTTGGCTGTGAGTTCAGTCTCATGCAACACTTAACAGGGATGTATTCTGAGAAATGCATTAGGTGATTTTGTCACGCAAACATCACAACAGACAAAACACAAGCTACGACACACCTAGGCTGTATACAGGGACTACCATAATATGTGTAGTATATCTAACACTGTCATTGGGAGACATTTTCCTTGTTAAAAGGATTCGATTGAGAGATTTTTGTGTTCTTTTATACAATGACAACTTTGATGGTGAGAAACAATTTGCTTATTAGCGAAGAGCAAGTAACCTGCCTATTGTTACTCTGAACATCCCATAGTTTGTCTTCACTGATATGAATCTGGTAAGTGCTATCTGTCACCATCAGTTAAGGACATAAATGTGTGTAAGGCAAGAATCCCAATGTTGGATACAGGGTGCTGTTGGTCTTGACCTTCCAGTTTAAATATGCCCATGAACTAAAATCTAGACATATTTTTGGTGCTACATAGATAAAATGGTGCTACATATATAAAATAAGAACAAGAGAAAAGAATTTAATACATGTTGAAAATATTAAATATTTTCCACATTTGTTAGTGGGTGATTTCATTTTACTCAGCAGGGACCAAAATACACTTGGTGAAGATAATATACTTCTTTGAAGTGCCTTTTGATTTTGCACCTGTTGTCATCTCTGAGCATCCTTGGGGCTGGGCTAGTCAAACATCTTGTGCCCTTGCAGCATGCATAGGTGGGATTAGTTGCAACAGGGCCAGAGAGGTGAGTGTTGAGATTCACAGCACCAGTGCCCTCCTCGGAGATCCTTGGGAGAGGCCGCGGGATCAGATACAGGGATTGGCTCTGTGAGGCCTGAGGCACCCTCAGCAACAGCTGAGAGGAAGATGATGCCACTAGTTTATTCAAGAGTGACTTTGGGACTCTTTAGGCACAATCAGAACTGCCTAGAACAAAACTTGGCAGGGCTTCTTGGGGGCTGATCTCCCTGCCTTTGTGCAATCTTCTCAGCCGTGGTAACCAGTGGACCAAAGGCTCTAGGATTAGCAGCAGTCTGCACGCTTGGCGCAGGGTCTGGTTGTGCACAGTCAGCAGGAGCAAGGGTCCGATTGGCTTAATGGCTGTGAGGAAAGAAGGTGCTGAGGACAGGGCGGGGCTGGGCAGAGAAGTGTGTCGGACATGAATACTTGCTCTAGAAAAAGCAACCAAATGCCCACCCACTCGCCCTCCCAACCAGTCTAAAATGATAGTAGAATGTTGAAGCACCCTCAGTTTTGTGGAAGTGAGTGATTATGGTTATGTACTCTCAAGGTTATGCATTTGCAAGATTCAGAATTATAATCGGGAACCCTCGCTGCTCCAGTTTCTGGGTTATCATAGCAAGTGTGGTTATTTCTAAGGGTGGATGCCCATCGATTAAAATATGCTACACGTGGTTGTGCTGGGAGGCATGGTGCTTTTTAGAGGGTCAGGCTTCTGGAATAGGTGAGAGAATAGGATGAAATGAGTGCTGTCTCAAAAAATGGTATGTCTATGTTGGTATAATGTGAAGGACCAATCACAGACTGTACAGGTTCATAGTTTGTGTCAGCTTTACAAAATTTGTGATTCCTTGGCATTTCTTTTCTCATTTAAAGTATTTATTTCTGTGTCTAATTTTGACACTTTTCATAAAGCAGTGCCCCAAATTTGTAGATGCTCTTGGCCCCTTGAATGGCACCCATGGCTACTTGGCCAGGCCTACAGTAACATGTCCTGCAAACAAATGCCTCTAATCATTTGTCTGGTTATTAAAATAAAACAAAATGATGACAAGATACTGAGTATGCAAAAGTAAATAAATAACTACCAGAGGGATGACCACTCTCTTGAACTGCTCTCTTGAACAAATACTCCTGTGTATTTGTTTGTATTTTTACTCTTTTTATACTTTATACATTTTTCTTATCCCATGTACATGCATTATGATTGTCTATTACTGAAGAGCAAATTATTTCAAAACACAATTTTAAAAACAACCATCATTTCATTCTATCTTAGGACCTCTCACCTTGGGAAGTGATCAGGACAAGCTTGAAAGAGAAATGCTGGTCAGGTGTCAACCCAACCTACCAGTATCTAATCTTGAGCAAAAGAACTGTCAGGGGAGACAGAAGAAATGCACATGCTGAGCATTCATTCTTGACAGACCCCAGGACTACTGAGGGCAGGGAGCAGGGGTGTGGGGCTCAGCAGTCATGTTAGAGTGGCTGTGCAGATCTCACCTTCTACACATAACAAGGAAGCAGCCTTAGTGGCAGGGAATCTTAGGATTAAGTAGGTTACAACAAGGGCAATTAATTCTAAGGGCATTGTCAAGGTGTTTTGCCTGCCAACTAGCCAGCCAGTTTTTGGAAGTTTGGATTTATTAAGCTGGGGTGCAAGACAGAAAGAGTTGGCTGCTCTCCAGCTACAAGAAGAATGCATTGATTGTGTGAGGGCCAATGTAAGTATTGTCTTAATCTTAAAAGAGAATAAACTGAGCTGTGAGGCATGGATTTCCCACTGACTTCCAAGGCTCTGAGGGCAGGGAGTGATGTGGGGAAGGTTAGGTGTGTCCACTGGGCTGACTGGGGGCTTACCCTTTGCAGCCCCATCCCCAAGAAGGTGGCTCCCGTGGCAGTGCTGACTTCAAGCAACAAGAACATTTTCTGTATCATGGTGGCTGCATTCATGCCCTATTATTCTTTGTGAAAAAATGTTACAGAAAAGAATAGATTGTGGAGAATTTCTGCCACGGATCTTTTGTAAGCCCGTCTGAATTTTAAAACCTGTCTCTATCTACTTTTCCAAATGTTTGTGAGCAAGTCCAGTTCACATATTTGGGTTTTAGTTGCTCCTGCTAGTAGAGTCTTTAGTGACCACAGACCCTGGATTCCATGGGAACTTCTCACCCCAGCTGGTCATGAGGGAGAGCTCTTGCCTGGTGCTCTTCTGTCACTGTGGTGTCAGCCTCCACTGTAGTCTTCTGGAATAGATTCCCAGACATCTTGAAGCGGTCTGCATGAAGGGTTCCTCTGATTAATGTCTCTATGTCTAGTCTGAACACCGAGATGCATGGCTAAGAACGTAGGCTGTGAGGCAGGCAGACTGCACTCAAATCTTAGCTTTTCAATAACTAGTTAAGTGACTTTGAACAAATTATGTAAACTTTTAAAGCCTCAGTGTCTTCATCTGTATGAATCTGATGATACTGACACCCCTGGCTCATCGAAGTACTTTGTAGGTTACATGAAATGATGAGCAAGTATTATTATTACTAATGACTGTCCTGGTCTTCAATCTGAACCTTGAAAGAGCTGCTTTACTGAAGTAGTAATCATGATGTCTATCATTTCAGTCACCGGGCTGAAGAATTTAGCTACATCGTCTGTAATCACCATGACAGCAATGATAGGAAGAGATCTTTACTTGACAGCAGGGGAAACGGAAGGCCCGAGGGGTTAATTCACTTTCTCAAGGTCATAAAACCAAATAGCAGAGCAGGAATCTGAGCTCCAAGGTTGGTCTTCTTTTCCTTAGTTCTCGTGTATCCCAGCTCCTGTCATTACTTCTGAGGAGGAAGGTGGGCTAGAAGGGTCATTATTTCCCTCTTGTATTCACGAGGGCCTGCTATTCCTTGCTCTTGAGAAAAATGGACCTCTAATTTTAAGCAGAGAGCCCAGGGGGAAGCCCATTTGCCCACAGAGTTCCATTTGGAGCAAGTGCCTTCTGAGATCCTGCAATTCTCAAGACGAGATGAATGTGGCTGCGTCATCACAGCACCGCCCAGGTCCAGACTCCACCCAGGTCCAGACTCCTCCAGGCATTAGCCTTAAGGAACCCTGGATGACCTTGGTTTGGTCTCCCTGAGAGGATGTAACCCAATGACTCTGGCTCATCAGCTCTGGATACAAATAAAATCTCCCCACCAACCCAGTGTCTCTATTCTTACCACATTTGCTCCACCTCTGATTTCCCTTTCCCTGCAAAAACTGTCCTCTCTGGTCACACCTCAAAATGCTTAATCTCCAAGAATGCTTCATATGCACTAAGTCCATTGTTAGCCACTGTCACCCTGTGGCTTCTGGGGTTAATCAGAGACCACTACCCCTGAGGTAGTGAGAGGGACCTAAAAAGTTCATGAAGAACATGCCAGAGATCGGGTCAAGCTCACTGCTGGCCTCGCAGCCAGGCCCAAGCCAGTTCCCTGGGCTGCCTTTCTTTATGTCAGCTGGGGAGAAATTCTTCCTGTCCAGAATCCTAGAGTCTCAGGGAAAGGGCTCATTTATCTTCTGTCAGCCATTCTTTGCACAAGAAAGCATGCATCCTTCACACAAAGGAGCAAGTTTGCAAGCATGGTCTAGCTTAAACTATACTTCTGGAAAGTACACCACTGAAAAGATAAGGTGTACAGAGGTGCAGTTTGCCCCTAGCATAGATGAATTTATTTTCATCCTCAGAGAAAGTGGCTTATCTCACTTTAGCCACAATATCTAATGCTTTTTCTACTGGGATCATTATTTTCTATTGGTTTACCTGCCCCTCTACTCTGACCATTCCCCATTTATCCCCTACATCATTTGTTTACCAAGTCCACTAGTGGATAACCAAATCTCCACCTCTGATGGGGAAGAACATTGTTTCTCTCTTATTACTGTTGGTATCCATTAAGGTTAAAGAAATAATAGGGTCAGCTCTAGTCAGAGTATCTGAAAGAATTCTCATCCTCTGAAAGAATGTCTCCCTGAGATAAGGAAAGAGTCACTGACCCTTCCCTTCCCAAGGAAAAGGAAGAAGAAATCACGTGGGGAGATCAGATTTATGAAACTGGATTCCTTAAAGTTGAAATACCCTGTTGGAAACCACAAGGCTTCATTAAATACAGGACATTCTATCTCAGCCTATGCTTACCCTAAACTGTATAGAGTGAAATGACTTCTTAGGTGAATAATGTAGGTTGGTTAGGACTTGAGTAGTTTTTAAAAGGTTGCTGTATTAACTTCAATTTAGCCTGTCATCTATGCGTGCCCTGTTTTGTAAGCTGTTTCATGTTTCTTGGGAATTTTTTTTTTACTGAGTAAATCTTTGTACAGTAATTCTTTAAAGTTTTCTCTCTTTTGGTCATCTTTTCAAAATACTGTATGTTTTACTAAATATCCATAATAATCCTTAAAATAGTAAATGCCCTGGAAAATTGGGATCCCTAAACAATCCCAAAAACAGAAAGAGGATGTTATTTAGCAAATAGAGGAAAAATCTTTCATTACTGTGAAGAACGGAGGGTGTAGTTGCTTCCTGAATTGGGAGGTACCGCAGGTCCCAGAACTAGAAACTTACCCAAAGAATATTGCCAAGACTAAGGAAATGGTTCTTCTCTTAGGTTTATATGACCACTGGAACAAACTCCTGATTCTGTTTAAATATTTTGCATTGAGCCTGTGTGTTTTTGGTATTTGAGCATAATTGCTCCTTTCTGTTTTTTCTGGACAAATCAAGCCATTTCCAGAACTCCTGTAAGGAGAAAGAAGGAACTTTAGTAGATGGAGGAGGGGAAATGAGGAGACCAATTCTTCAGTTCTCCTATGGTAGGTAGACCTAAACATAGTAACAGCATTTTTACAAGCAAACATCTGCATGATTTCAATCACAATAGAAATGGATATACTAACTAAAATCATCCGGAAAATTTGGACTATAAGGTTAGAGTACAAGTTGAGCGTTTTCCTTGTGTTCCAGAGCCATGGATTAGGCTGTGAAGAATATCCCTAATTTCCTTTTGGTAAAAGTCTATATAGAAAGAATAATCTATATCCTCGAAATAGATTTCGAGAGACTCTGCATCATTAGTTGCCCCATTTAACAATTTTTCCAGCATTACTAACTTGTGCCAATATTTAAAAAAATTTCTGCCAGGAAGGAAATCATAGCATTAGATGGTCTAATTTAAATCTTTCCTCCTAAATTCAGGCCTCTTTTATCACAGACATTTGTTAGCAGTGCAAAGGAGCCATTTGCAAAGTAATTTTTTTTTTTAAGATTTATTTATTTGTGCATACAGAACTGGGTACAGGCCAGAGGTTCAGGGGCGGTGAGAGGTTTCACCAGACACAAAGTGGGAAACAGAACAGGCAGATCGACGAAGTACACTGCAGAGGGGAGCAGCGGGCGGGTCAGGAGAGGTCTGCCACGCATGTGGTCACCTCCGGGGCAGGCGGGAATCGAACTCATGAGGAAGCGGCTTTAGATTCTCAGTGCTGTGCTTTAACCCGCTGCGCCACCAGGGAGGGCCCTGCAAAGTAATTTTTAAAAATATTATAGGCCATATAGCAGAAAGTTTGTAAAAATAAAAAATAATGTAATGTAACCCTGATATCAACCTACCACTTTCTTTTAACATCTCCCCTTCCAGTGTTTTCCATGTCCACATGTTTTTGCATGGTAAATTGTTAAAGATAATTATTTTGTTAACTGCATAGCTACCCATAGAGTGTAAGTATTGGTTGTTCTTTGATAAAAAGATGACATTTTGCCCTTTCAAACAGAAAATTGAAATTATTTTAAATTAAAAAATTTAAACAAACACACTCATTTGGGAAATAATTCCAAATTTATAGGAAGTTTCAAGAATAAAGCATAGATCACCTATATATTCTTTATCAAGATTCAGCACTGTTAACATTTTGTGCCATTTATGGTATCATTTCTCTCTCTAATATTTTTCTAAATTATTTGAAGGGAAGTTGCATATACACTGACCTTTTATCCTGAAATATTCCAGTATATATTTTAAATAAGTAAGAATATATTCTTACATAACCATAGTGGAATGATCAGCTTCAGAAAAATTAATACTGATGTGATTCTTTGATCTACTCTATCATTTATTCTAGTTTTGTCAATTAACTCAATAATGTCCTTTCAAGCATTTCCCTCTCTCCTTTAGGATCCTGTTTGGATCAATATTGCAGTGAGTTGTCATGTCTCTTTAAGCTTTCTTTATTCTAGAACATTTCCAGTCTTTCTTTTATGATACTGATGTTTTTTGAAGGATCCATTCTCCTCCTTTCCTTTTTTTGGAGAATTTTTTTTGTTTGTTTTAGGTTCCCTCCTGGTTAGATTCATTCCAGACTATGTAGAAGGGACATAGTCTCTCGAAGGACATCCCACCTGGAGGCACATGTCTCCTTGGTGGACATCGCCTTGATGATGTTAACTTTAATTACCCAGCCAATGTGTTGTCCAGTTCCTACATGGTGTGATTTATATTTTTCCTTGCAGTTATAAGCCAATGTGGTGAGAAATGTTTAGATTTGCAAATGGTCTGCTTTTTATCAAATACCCCCTCTGGATTTAGCGCTTATATGGTTATGATCATTTATTTAATTTGCTTTCAGTTTTGTTACTCTCTACTTGTCTTTACAGATTGGATTTAGTTTTTTGACCAAGTAGAACATGTTTCCAAAAGTCAACGTTATACAACAAGGTCCACTAAGAGCAGTGTCATTGCACTCTGTGTTCCTTCTCCTCAACTATTGTTTTCTCTTTAATCACTATGAGTTTCTTTTTGGACAGTTAAGTAGACTCATGTATGTCTTCCTATATCCCACTGGTGCACAAAGGTAGGATGTTTGGCATTTTACCTTTTTCACTTTAAGAATATCTCTTTGAAATCACTAGATATCAGTACATACTCTTTCTCATTTTTAATAGTTACAAAGTGTTCCATCATGAGTATTTATAGTAGTTTATTTAACCAATCACCTATGCTTAGATTTAAATAGTTTCCAATATTTTGCTACTGTGAATAATGCTGCAGTGAATAACCTTGTGCATTTTAAAACAATATATTATTATTGAAGTTGTATTCTCCGTTAATGCCCAGAAGTACTATTGGCAGGTCAAGTGTAAATGCAAATGAACTTTGCTAGATAGTGCCAAATTCCTCTCCATAGGGCTTATACTATTTTGTATTCTTGGTGAGAATGCAATGTATGAAAGTGTCTGTACGCCCCCACATCCCTGCCAACAGTGTAATCCTAAGCGTTTGAATTTTTGCCAACCTGATGGGTGAGAAATGGTGTCTCGGTGTTGTTTCAATTTGCATTTCTCTGATGAGTGAAATTGAACTTTTTTCCATATGTTTAAGATCCATTTTTCTGACTCCTTTTTTGTGAGTTATCTATGGATGTTTTGTTGTTAATAGAATTTAAAAAATTTAAAGCTACTTACTTGGCAGAGTTAGTTTTTAATACAATTTACACTAATTTACTGTGGGGAAGCTATGAATTCTGTCCTCCAGGAATTCAGTCTCTTAGCTGAACAATGTCACAGTGTGTATGAGCATAAATTCTGGATCCAGATTGCCTACCTTCAATCACCACAGTCTTAGGTGAGTTTTTAACCTCTTGATGCCTCAGTTTCTCCATGTCAAAGATGAGACCATCTTTGTATTAAATGACTTGGGGGGGGGGGTCCTCCCTGGTGGTGCAGCAGGTTAAAGCACAGCATTGAGAAGCTAAAGCCATTTCAGCATGAGTTCGATCCCCACTCATCCCAGAGGTCACCACATGGTGAGGCAGACCTCTCCTGACCCGCCCGCTATTCCCTCAGCAGTGTACTTTGTCATCTGCCTATTATGCTCCCCGCTCTGTCTCTGGTGAATCCTCTCACCACCCCTGTACCTCTGGCCTGTACCCCAGCTCTGCATGCATAAATAAATAAATCTTTAAAAAAAATGACTTGGCAAGTGTAAAGTACTTTGAACAGTACCTAAAACGTTGCACATCTCATAAATGTTAGCTCTTTTGCAGTCTGAAATGTTTTCAATATATTATTTGACTTAATCCACAAGAATGAAAGATGAGAACATAGAAGTTTAGAAACGTTAGGTGAATCAGTGGTAAAATCAGAGTTCATTCATTCATCTATCCATTCCACAAATAGTTTTTGAGGCCCTGCTAAGTACTAGAATCTGGTCTAGGTGTTCTCAGTGAAATAGATCTTTGCGTTTCTAGAGCTCCCCTTTTTTGTGGTGGTATTAAGGAGGGCTGTGTGGGGTGTTGAAAGAGACAATGCAAGGAAACTTTTTTATTTTTTTGGTCTGCTTCATTATGTGTCCCTTTAGCACCCACAACAGTGTCACAATTTATCTGTTAGATGAAAGAATAAATGACAGATGAAAAACAAGTTTCAAGACCTAGGTAGGGCCCAACTCTTAAAAGACCGTTAGCTATTTTGAAAGGGTTCAGCTTCATCCTGAGCAAATAAATGATATTATGTGATTGGCATCTAAGAAAATTCAAGCTGGTGGCTTTGTGGAGGAGGTATAGAGTGGTAAAAAGCAGGAAGTTGTACTGATAAGTTTAGAAAGGGAGAAAGGGGCCTGGATCAAGAGGGAGGATGAGGAGATTAAGTGGAGGTGAGTTGCGGAGAGATTTAGAAGTCTGAATTGGCTTCCTGTAGAACTGCCAGGGTAGAGAGTAGAGTAGGCTAAGAGTGCACTGGCACAGTGGTTTCACTGTGATAGCAAATGGAAGAGGGTTGCTGACTGTGGAAAATGGAAGGAGGCCTTTTAATCATATGGAGTTGAGGTGATTGTGGGATAATACTCTTTCTCTCTCGACTGTACTTGCATTTAACTTCTCTGCACTCCTTGGATTCAGGTGCAGTGGGCTAAGACCAGCCCAACACCGTAGGTTAGTGTATAAGTGGTGTCTAATTAATAGCGGAAAGGACATTTAGGAGGTCATCTTTACTCTTTGGCAGTGGGAGGGTAATGGGGTGTGCTCAGTTGCTAAGTTAACTGCTAATTCTAACTGGAAATGTATTCTTTGACAGCAAACATATTCAGTTTTGCATCTTTTCCCTTTATACCCAAGATGACACTTTGCATAAAACAGACTGGACAAAGTTAAATAGATGCTGCACAGGAAGATTTTGAAAGGAAATCCATCATCAAGCATGGCTTATCACTTGGGGTTACTCCAGGATGCAGGGAGTTAGAAAGGCGTTAGACAGGAGGAACTACAAATCCCTTTCAATAAAGACAAAAACAGATGAATAAACCATTAACTCAAGAAAACCTCTGCAGAAGTTTCAGTGACACCGGTGCTATTCCAGAGATTATGTGGAGTGACAGCTTGTGATTTTAAGCTTGTGAGAAGACTGGGACAAGTGATTTGGGCACCTGTGCTTATCAGAGAAAGGAATTTCTAATGCATCTGGTGATATGGTAAAGAGTCCAGAAGAATAGAGACCATATTTCACAGAAGCCTCCCTAGGGTGAGATTCTTTTTATTTATTTATTTATTTGCGCATACAGAACTGGGGTACAGGCCGGAGGCTCAGGGGTGGTGAGAGGCTTCACCAGAGACAGAGTGGGGAGCAGGGGCCCATACATAGATGGAAACGATTGAATCAAGCCATAGGGTGGTTTCTGGAGGGGAAGGAATACTAGGACTTGTAGGAAAGACCCAGAGAAAACGAGGAAAGGAAGGCGCTGGCAACAGCTTGGGGAGAGGGGGAGACAAGGGGAATAGCAGTGGAGGAGGTGGAGATAGGAGAGAAGCAACGGAGTGTGAAAGCAGCCTCACGTGCAGGGCGTGAGTTAACGATTTTGGAGAAGAGCTGCAAAGAGAACTGGGTTTCGAACTGGGAAGGAGGGAGTATCCCTTCTGTCCTGGCGATCCCTTCTGCGCTTACACAGACCAACTCCGCGCGAAGGGGGTGTGGTACTGAGCTCTGGGAGGTGGGAGTGTGAGACGGTGGCGATGGGGGCGCCGCCCAATTCCTCCAGAAGTGTAAGGCCAGGAAAACTGCCAGGAGCCGCAGGCGGCCCCGCCGCGCGGAGGCGGGCGCTACGCCGAAGGGCGGGTCGCGGGAGGGCGTGGGGACGACCCGGAGGCGCAGTCCGGAGGCGGCGCTAGGACCCGCCGGCGGCCCGCCGGCTCCCGGGAGGTTGATAAAGCGGCGGCGGCGTTTGACGTCAGTGGGGAGTTAATTTTAAATCGGTACAAGATGGCGGAGGGGGACGAGGCAGCGCGGAGGCAGCAGCCGCACCAGGGGCTGCGGCGCCGGCGGCGGACCAGCGACCCAAGCAGCGGGGTCAACCACGTCTCGTCCACGACCTCCCTAGGTACGCGCCGGCGGGGCGGAGGCCGCAGGTCCCAGGTGGGGAGCGGGCGCGGGC
>NW_004567121.1:19833822-19867013 GCF_000260355.1 Condylura cristata
CGCGGGGCGCGGGGAGGTCGGCGGCGGCCCTGCTCGGTCCTGGAGCGCTCGGAACGCGGCGGGGCAGCGCCGCAGCCGGTGGGCACTCGCTTGCCTCTGTCCGGGAAAGGAAGGAAGCGACGGCCGGGGCGAGATGGGCCCCGCGGCGGAGGAGGACGCGGAGCGCGCGCGGGGAGCTGACACCTCGCTGTCAGGTCGGAGAACTCGCGGTGCACCCTTCCAGCCGGGGACCGCAGTCTGCAGGCCGGGCTGTGCCTGGGGCGGGGGCGCGAGCTCCGAGCTCCTGGGCCCCCGGAGCGTGTTCGCGCGGTTGCGCGTGGCTAGGGTGCAAGTCCAGACTTAGTTGTCGAAGTGGGGTTGTGAGCTGGTCACTCGGGTCGTGAGCTGGTCACTCGGGTTTACTCGTCGCTCGGACCGTAGGAAGGCCCGATCCGACCGACCAAAAGGGACTGTAGTGTGAGGTCACCTGATGTTCTCCAGCTCCTGGGTTTTGCTGAATGTGAGCTACTGTACGTGTACCAGGAGCGCCCCTGCCCCCTCGGAGACGCGTTTAGTCCGCAGCCAGAATGTTGTGTGCCCCTCGCACTCCCTAACACCCCTATTTTTAGGAGTTTCGCATGTGCTCTTTCACTGTGGTGTGAATTGAGCTCATGAAATCCCGATTGAGGATTTCGTTGGTGCTTAACGGCATCAAGTTTTCCAAAGGCTTAGCAATAGTAAAAGCTTAGGTTAGATAGATAGGTAGGGCCGCGGCACAGGTAAGAGTTTATTAATTATATGGACTGATTTTTATATTTTCCTCCTGCCACAATCTAGGGAGATGAAATTCAGAGCATTTTAATAGCAACCATGGGAACTCACGTTCATAGAAAAGTTTATGTGAAATAATATACTTCTTTCGTGGGAGTCCTTAGAACCTGGGTTAGAGGTGATGACAAGTTGTTGAGTTATGCTAAGAAAAAAAGAACGGAAAATGAAGCTTATTTTATTATTACCTGTAAGCCAGAGCACTTCTAAGAACTACTTACAGCCCTGCTAGAGGAGAAACTTTGCCTTAGATCTCTTTCGGGTGGAATTCTCAAGGACTTAGTTGCTCTGGAATGCTGTTGGGTCGATTAGTCTTTTGTAATTTCAGAATGTTTTTTTTTTGCACTTGTCCCAATAGAAATTGCATAACTTTATGCCTTTATGCTGTGATACATTGAGGAGAGAGAATTCTTGAGAATGTCAATAAGTAGGTTCATAGTTTAAATGTTGTCTGCTACTTACAACTTTCTGCCCCCCCCCCCCCCCGTCAGCTTTGATAGCCAATCCTATCAAATGACTGCCTAAAACAGTCCCTCTCCCTCCTAATTTGCTCTGATTCATCCATTGCTACATTAATATAACAAACTTATTAGTATTTTTATGTTTGAAGAACAAACTGGTGGTAAATGAATAGGGACTCACCTAATTTCTGCTAGAAACTTATCTCCCCCTCCCTTCTGAGTAAGTGGAAAGCTCAGTGGTGTGCCACTCTGGTAGTTCAGTCTTAGAAAATGCTTTGTGTCTTAAGAGAAATGCTTACTCTTTTTAAGACTGTAAGATCTTCATGCACTTACTCACATTATATGACTTTGTAGGTTGATGAGAATCTGTGGATGTGATTCAGTCTATTTAGTAAAATATTTTGAAATCCTTTGAAGCTAAATAAGTCAAAATGAAATTCTACCCATAAGTTCCAGCGCACCTATTTTGGAATTTCTTTTTTTTATTTGCTACTATGTTTTAACTTTAGGGGATCAAGTTTTTGGATAATCATAAGTGAAAGTAACTTGAAATTGTTAGGCCTTTTCCAAAATTATGCTTTTCCCCTCCATCTGCTATTCAGCAGCTGGTATGATTACCTGGAAGACTGTTGCTGAGTTTGCGGCTCAGCATTTTTTTTTTAATTGGAAGAATTGGCAGTAAAATGCACTTTTAAAAAAGTCTTAGGCTTTGTTGGAAGATTGATATTTCCAATTGTAGGCAAGACTTTTTGACAAAGGTTTCAAAATTAGGAGCCAGAAATATAAGGGATGGGAATTTCAGAAGTTTAAACTGATGTACAGCTTTACACCCTGTAGGGGGGGAGAAGCCTTTTTTTTTTTTTTTAAAAGTGTTGTAGTATTCTGATTTTGTAAACTTATTGGGGTTTCAAAGCCCAGATGTATTACTAACTTTCTTGGCCATTATTGAACATAAAAAAGATGTGAGCATAAAATAACTGAACTCAATCCTACAATGAATTCATTTCTCAGTAAGTTTCTTCCTTAAAGAAGAACTCTTGAGAACTTTCTCTAAAACTGGGGAGCCAGAGAAAAACATCAACCTGAAAGTATGACGGCAGTATGATAATACTTGACATATTATAAAATGCTTTACACATCTGGTTTGATTTTATTTTTTAAAGCCTGCCTGTGGAGGAATTAAGTTATTTCTCTTGGAGGAATAACTTGTCTTGTGACTTGTCTGCTCTCACAGAAGCTGCTCAGAGGCACTCTTACTTTTCCTTATCAAACTTGGAGGCCTTCATTGAAAGTTATCACATATAAATAGAGTAAAATTTTGGAATGAATGAAGTCTGAAGTGTGAGAAGCTGGGTAGTTAAACAGTGTAAGATTGAGTATGTACTAAGTGGGAAATTGTAAAGTAGGAAGGAAAAAGGTAGGTACTGTAGAAAGAAGTAGGAAAATCAAGTAGAACAATTTTGCTTGTTATGGACATTGCAAAGCCAAGATAACAGCTTTCTGAATGATTTTTCAAGTTACTGGTAACATTGCAATGTGGTATGTAGGTAGACACCCTCACGAGATACTCTGGGGCAAATGGTGGTAAGGTGGGTGCTTTTATGGATAGAGAATGCCTATTAGAAACAACTTCTAAGTCACGAAAGACTAATTTACACATCTCTTGTTTTTCCAAGGAGACATGCTTCTGACTGACTTGGTTGTAGTCTTCTGGCCAGTATGAACAATCGAGGGGGTCCCCTTATTAGCCTTCCAGTTTAATAAAAATTAGTCATACTATTTCTGTTTCTCCAATTGGGATCAAATGAACCAACAGCTCTACTAACTGTCAGTGAAATATTTAACTGAAGAAAAAAAATCTAGATTCTGTAGTACATTTCATTTATGCATCATGTTTTTTTAACCAGAGAAACAAGATAAGAGTAGAAAAAGGAGGAGTCAAAAGCTTCACTCTTGAGTCTTCAAGCCCCTCACAGGCTGTAATAACCCCATGGCAAGGCTGTGGTGGTAAACAAATGAGATGTGGAGTTTACAAGTGACATGTAAATCTTAAAGATGTGTGTAAGGTACAGTAAAGTATGGGAAAGAATGTGCCAGTGTGACTATTTGTATGTGTAAAACTGTAATCAGAAAGTCTCTTCTATGTCCCCCCCCCCCCCCCCGTAATATGGACAGAGGTTTAGTTTGGGTAATAGTGTGGGTAAATGTTTATCTGTACAATGCTGATAATAAGTTCATGATTAGAATTAGTGTATTAATTATGATTAAAGTGTACTAAACCTTTGCTTAGTTATTGCTATAGTGTGTGTGTGTGTTTTTAAGGTGAGACTTAGAACTAAAAAGAAAATTATAATATAGGTGATTTGAAAGACCTTTGCTCACTTTATAAAATAAAAATATACATTCTCAGATTTTTTCACTTTAATAAACTTGCATTTTAGAGAAACGTGGGATAATTTAATAGTCCTATTAAATTTTTACATCAAGTACAGTATTCAACATGAATTAATTTCTTAGGTGAAGGTCATGGCAGTTTCCAAGTAGAGCACACTGACTTTTCAAACAGTAAATGAGCAAGTCTGACTTCCGTCTGCTACGCACCTATATTAAGCACACATATAAAGACTTACAATTTTGAATTCTGTAAACTTCCTATAACCATCAGAATGGATTAAGAGTGGAGACTTGGATATTAATACTAGCTCAGCGGCCTTTTCCCCTTCCTGCAGATTCATATCTACCCTAATGAATTTACAGGTCTTTAAAACATTTTATTAAAGAAATAATATCTGTGAATACTTTATTTAAATTTTTGTTGTTCATATTTTTCTAACATTTGAATTTTTTTAGCATTTTACTATGAAACTTCAAACAAATAGAAAAGTTTTTAGAATTTTATAGCATTCACCCACATATTCAGCAAGCATATTCCACCATTAATGTTTTACTGTACTTACCTTATTACATAGTTAGCCGCCCATTAATCCATTTTATTATTTGTGATGTACTGCATCTAAACTAAATACACTAATATACTTCCCCTAGGCAGACACTAGAAACTTTAAAGCCTTCTGCAAAGAGACTTTCTATAAAGACTCTGGGTAGGTCAGCAGAGGAGGAGGTTGGCAAACTAACCATCTCTCTTTTCATGTTAGAGTGAATGGATTATGAGATGTTAGTGATGGGTCAGGTTTACTTTTACAGAATGAAAGGATTGATTTTTGAAAAGTATGTCTTTTTCTAGATTTTTTTTTTTGAAGACAGCTATTAATCTTCAGAAATTGCTGTTTCCATTAGCACTTTAATGCAGGACATGACTGACTGACTGACTGTGGTGTTTTTGCTGAGAGTGGGGAGGTTTGTAGTGAGGAAAGCAGCAGTGTGTTTGGGGGTGGGTTCCCAAGCCTGAAGGAGGCTACCAGGCCTCTGGACAGTAGAACAGTGTAGCTGATACCAAGCGTCCTATCCGGTGACAGCTGGGTGACTTTTCATTGTCATCTTCTGTTCCCCTCATGTTTGAATAATTTTTCCAAAATGATTTTTTTTAATGACATAGCAGTACTACTTCGCTAATCCTTTGGGTATGGGGCTATCTTGTGAATAACGCTGTCTAAGCTCTAAACATGACTGAAAGGTAGCTTTCCGGGTGAAATGGCAGGTACAATTTTTAAGATCAAATAAACACCTGCAGACCCATTCAGGAAGGTTGTACTTATGTCTCCATTAGGTTAGACTTGTGCTTATTCACAAATAGCTTCTTCACAAGGGGGTGATGTTATTTAAAAATAAATGTCAGCATATAGATTAAAATGGGACTCTTAACTGTTTAAGTTGCATTTCTTTGATTATAAATTGATGCTGAAATTCTAATGTGGAAACTAAATATGAATTCTTTTTATTAATTGCTGTTTTGTATCCTTCACCATCTATCAATGGTTCTCTTATTTTGTAAAAATTCCTCTTGCAAGCAGTAATTTTTTTCAAGTTTGCTTTTTAATTTTGTAGTAATTTTGGGAGAACAGTATGTTTTTTTAAAATTAGAAATAGTTTCATGTGAATTTTTCATAGATTTGCAATATTTCATTAATGCTAGTCTTTTATGAATTGTTAGATATCTTACTGTAGCTTTTAAAATGTAGTTTATATTGTATTACATTCCTTTTGAGATATCTTTTATTCCTGTCTCTTTGTAGTGCTCATGTGGGCTTCCATTTTTGTGACCAGTATTGTGATAGAAGCTGTAAGATTAGGAGCTGAGTTTAGGTCACTGCCACCAAACCTCAGCTTTCTTAACTTAAACAAATTTACCTTAGAAGTTTAAGATTAAAAAAAAATCTTAAAAAGTACTTGCAGATATTGAGTATACCAAAAAAGTTTTGATTCATTGTCTTTAGGGGCTGAGATTACTTTTCTTAAGGGAGTAGAGAGGTGGAGAATAGGACAGATAGATAAAGGGCCATATTTAGACAAAGAATTAGTGTTTCCCCATTGAAATTATCAGTTGACATATTGCACACCTACCTTTATAAAAGGGCCTTTCAGTTGCTTGTGATGAATACCTACAAAGAAAAGTATAGAACAAATCCGTATTCTGAACTTTCATGTAATGAAGATCAAATAAACCTTTTGTTATTTCTGAGTGAAGTTTATCATTTGTAAGTTTATAAGTTGACATTACTTTGTGTTCCATATTGTTGAAGACTTCATGGAGAGAGGGGGCTTTGACTGGCCTTACAGAAATGGTGGGTCTTAGAGCTGAGAGTGGGACCATGTGTTTGAAAAGAACATGTATAATATGTTAACAATGTATGTTGGTCACTTTTTTGCTAATTTTAAACAGTTTGCCTTATTTCTAAGAATTTTTCTGGACTCTTAAAAAATATTTAAAAAGTATTCGTGACAACTGAAAGGTCAAATGGTGTTAGAGCATGTTTAATAATAAAAGAACATGGATGTTTATCTGTGGTTGAGTAGAGCAAAGAATTCATTTAAATAACTGGATAATTCCTAGAAAAACCGAATAGACCAATGTGTGACTTCTCCTTCCTCTTTTTTTGAGCATGTTTGTTTATCTACTACAAAAATCCTAACACTTACTCTAAAATTGCTAAACTAGAGAAGGAACAAAAGGAGAGTAGAGGCTCTGAGTTTTTTTTATCCCTTTGTTTTTCCATGTTAGTCACATTTTTATCTAGCTGGAAGGATGCTTATTGCCTGTTTTGGCACTGTCTTTTTATAGCTGCTCTCTTAATAGGAATTGTGTCTGTATTCAGCTAAGTTTGGGGTTTGAGTGTATGCAGTTTATTTTTTTTTAAGTGCTATAACGAGTCACTTGAGCTTAGAGCATTGTGGCAAACATGGAACTTAATGTCTTTCCAGAGTTGGCAGATACCTATTTGAATTTGTCATGAAAACCTCATTCTAAATTTAAACTTGGATCCTTGCATGGGTATATATATTTTTCATGACTCCTTTGCTAACTGGTTATCCCAGATTTTGTAGCTTTTCTCTATAGGTTTAATGCCTTTTATCTTCCTACAAAGTTAATTTTTGGATATAAAAGGGAATGATTAACCTGTTTGCCTGAGTCAAGGAAACCTACTCTAGTTTTGATGGATTCTTGATTCCTGTGTTAAAAATAAAAAACCTTGGAGTTATTTACCAAAAGTACTTGGAAATGGAAATTTAGTATATTGTTGTTTTGTAAAGGTTCATAAAGAAAGAGAATAGCCCTGTAAAAAATATGGAATAATTTCATGTCATCTATTACTAGTCCAAGAAGAATGTCTTCTTGCCATTTTCACTGTCACCTGCTGACTTTGGGCTTCTCACCTTATGTTCTGGCTCATCCACTCGCTGTATATCTGATTTCCCTGTTTTTAGACTCTCATTACACTTCTTACTCACTCATCACTTTCAGTTTATCTTTGCAACACAGCTTTGGTCCTGTCACTCCTCTTCAAAAATTTCCATGGTTTTCCTCAGGGATAAATAACATTCAGCACTTTTAACCTAAACTTTTAAGATCCTCAATCTGATTTACAAGGCTGAGAGGGATACAGCCCTTTTGCAGGATGTCTGTTGATAACTCTAGTTTAAACCAATCCAGGTTGTTTAAATAATTAAATATAGTGTTTTCTTTATACTGTACTTTATAGTTTGTGTAAAAGACCCGGAGAGTAAAGACCATTACTCGCAAATTGAGTAGCTAGCATAGTGCCATGTTCTTTGACTACTGACTTTGAAGTTGGTGGTAGTGAGGGGCTTACTCATTTGTCACAGTGTTGTATAGGTATACTGAGCATTGTTGGAGTCAGTGAATATGAAGCAATGAATTACACATTTATTTACATATGAATATATATGTATCTTGCAAAGATGGGCAAATACAATTTTTTTTAAAGTTTGCAAATTAAAACTCCAGAAAGCTTACTAAGATAAAATTGTTCCCCAAATGTTGGGGGGACTATAAATTATTTGATATCTGGGTAAATGAATAAGCTTTGACTGGGAACTTTTTGGAAATAGTAACGGGGAAAATAGCTGTGTGCCAAGATTTGTTACAAAGAAGGTTTTTCTCTCTCCCCACTTTTAATGAATATATTTTTGATGATTTTTTCAAATGTCTTCTTACTGGAGAGGCCTTGTCTGACTATGAGTTGGCGACCTCTGCTTCCCCTTACCTCCTTTATTTTTCTCTATGGTACTTAACATCATATATGTTGATATATCTGTCTTGTCTCTCTCTCTACCTTTAGGATATGATAAACTACCTAGGGCAACATTTTTTTGTTCACAACTAAAGCTGCAGTTATTGGAACCATCTTTTGTGTGTTTATGCACCTTTAACTCTAGTCTCCTTACCCCGCATTAGAATTATCTTGGTTAGTGTTGGCCCCTATTACACATGTAGGTTCCTGGATGCTTACTGATCAGCTGAAACATTTTGGAGGCAAGGACCAAGAATCTGTCTTGCAAACATAACACCCAGGTGGTTGTTAAGCTTTAGTGTGCATGGTACTCAACACTTTCTGGTGTTGGTGTGGCTTATTGAATATTGACATATGGTCATACCTCTGGGGACAATGATTGCTCCTTGCAGAAATTATCCTGTAACGTTGAGGCACAAAGAAACAGCACATGGCTGAACATACAGGCCTAGATAAGAGTTTGATACATACACTGCCTTTCAGCTGTAGAATATGAATTTTTTTAAAGCTTCTTTGTCCATATTTCCTCTCTCCAAAAAGGGGATAATTGCTTAGCCACAGGGTTGTGGAGGAAAATAACCATATTATCATAGTGCCATAGTTATAGTCTGTTTGATCACTAAAAATGAGTTAGTTCTCTTCCCTGTGGAAGTAAATTCTCAAATAATTAGATCAAAATGGTGTAATATCAAACTTATGAAATGGACACAGGAAAGTATAATAGCTATCCAACGCACAGATATAATGTTTTCATTTCTTATTTTAAGGTTTCTTTATCCATGGACACTAAGATTGTAACATTGGGATTTGGGTGGGGGGGCACTTACAAACAATACTTCAGTGAGCAAGGAGCCTTGTCTCTCACTTCCTGTGCTTATGTGTTAAAATTTCTCCAGTACATAAAGAACTTACCTAAAAGTTACAGTATTATGTACTTACTTCTTTAAAGATTTTGACTGAAGTACAGAAGTATATCCTCAACCTAAATTATTTAAGAGCAAATCGATGTAAAACCCTTGGGGTGAGATTTTCTGTTTGATTTCCCTTTAGATGAAAATAGAAACTGTAGTGAGGAATCTTAGTTGCAAAACCTAACTAGACTTTTCCTGAATTCTCTCTTGCTGCTTGGAGTCCCTAAAGTCATTATTTGTTCTAGCATTTTCTAGCTAGTCAAGGAAGTTAGCATCATAAGCTGCTATCTCATTTAAAATATTTTAACTCTGTGGTGGGCATTGTATAATACCTACAGGTGCTGAGGTGAGAAGCTGTATAACTGAAACCTGTACAGTGTTGTAAACTGTTAAGCTCAGGTTAAAAAAAAAAAGTCTTAATTTTACATCAGTTTAACGTTTCTTTGATCAAAATATACTTACCCAAGGGTATGTTTTAAGAACTGGTTAAGGATAATAAGCTTTGGGAAAATACTTTGATTATGAACATTGGAAACCGTTTGACAATTTTCTTCATCCATTAGGTAAACTGATAAAAGCATTGTTTTATGCCTCTGTGCTCTGTAAATTGGAACAGCAAAAGTTCTGTGATTTAGTGCTGATTAACTGGTAAAGGTAAGTTTATAGTGGAAAATAATAAGTGAATCTTATAGAAAAGCAACTTTTTGCTTATCTCTTGATTGGTTAGTCATGAAGGAAGGAGAGGAATTAATTATATACTCTTTTAAAGCATTTTTTAGACTGGTGATTTAAGATTTAAGATGGCTAATGGGGGAATATAACTGATATTTGACATTGTTAATAGGTCCCTGTTGGAGATTTTATGTTTTTATTTTTTAATTTACATTGCAGTTCTAGCTTTTTATGTGAGAAATTTAACTTTGTAAGTTCTTAATGACACTATTTTATAGGAGCAAATGCTCAGGTAAAATCTTCTTTTGCTCTTTGATTAGCTAATAGCTGCTTTTCTTTAGGAAAAGTATTTTGTTGAAGTCCAAGCTTTTCTTTTTTTATTCCAGTTTGCAGCAATTTAAGTCGAGAGGCTGAGCCCAGCAAATTATAAGCGCTCATGTAAGTGACTGATGACGACTGCAGACTAGTAATCCGCAGACCAATAGTTTAATTCTCGTTAGATATTCTGTTAACATTTTAGTACCTTTTCTACATTTATATTTATAAAGTAGAGATCTGTGTATACTGCATTTTTATACAGTATCCTTAGTATTTAGTTCGGTGGTTCCTCCAGTGTCATCCCAGAAAGAATGAGAGATTATAGTTTACAACTTCTGTGAAACTTTAGCATCCCTAGAAACTACATGAAATAAAAGGAAATGGAAGTTATTTACACATTAACACCCTCCCCCCCCCCAACTGTCATGATCTTTGGTGCTGCCTTGTTTTGAGGATCAACAGTGTTGGTGTCAAGTTAGGGTTAATTAGAGAGGTGGTTTCAGGCTCCACCTCAGATTTACTGAATCAGATTATGCATTTCAACAAGACCCCTGATGGTTCATATGCACTAAGTTTTTGAGAAACACAGGGAGAGAGGAACTAAGACTAAATTAAGAACAACTGGCCTGTTTTTTCCCTCCAAATTGCAGTCTGTTCTCTAAAACGAGTGAATTTGACTGTGTGATAGCTAAAGGGCTTGTGATTGACATACTAGATATCACATTTCAATACTGAGACACATTCTTAAGCAGGTGTCTTAGTACTTGAATGTCCTCATGTGTCTTGACTTACTGTCTCAGGGAGATTATGAATACTCTATTGATGTTTAAAACAGTTTAAAAATAAAAGTAATGCCTCCTTTCGCAATATAAAGACTATCTCTCAAGGTAATACCTTTTCATTTGTTAACCAAAATATCTTGGCATGACCACTCATCAGAATTCATTCACAAAGGCGTAAACTTGTCATCATTGGAGATGCAAAATTATCTTTTCTAAGTCCTGTATTCAAGTCAAGAGAAAGTATTTTAAATTGAATTTGAGCAGTGTTGGAGTGTATGGACAGCTCCAGTTTTTCTTTACACTGGAATATAACCTCCATGGGCCATTATTCTTAAGGGGGGGGGTAATACCAATTAGAATGTTTTTGTTGTGGAAAACATTTGGTAAATTGGTTGTATTGCTTTATTCTATCATCTTGTATATAAAAATGTTCAGGGAATAGGCTGGGTTTGATTTTTAAAACTATCTTTTTGAAATGAAATATATAAAATTGATTATTTTATTACGCTGTGAGTTCTGACAGATGTATATAGTTTTATAACCACCACCATAATCATGACACAGAATATTTCTCTCACCTCTGAAAATTCTCTTGTACTCCGTTGTAGGACTTAGTTAGTGTTGCCTGTACATACAAATCATCATACAGTGGGCGGCTTAAACAACACCATGATTTCTCAGTTATGAAGACTGGTAAGTTCAGGTTTGAGATATCAGCCGACTCAGTGTCTGGTGACAATTCTCTTTATGCTTAATGGGTGGTTATTTGTTTGCCTTATCTTCTCCTAGGAGAGATCATGTCTCTCAAGTCCCTTATTAATTCCATACAAGAGGGCTCTACCTTCATGACCTTATTGTCCCAAAAGCCCTCCTCCAAATACCATCACATTGGGAATTAGGACTTCAGCATACAAATTTGGGGGACATACAGACATAAAACCCCAGAAGTCAGTTCTCTTTTCTTTTCCTTCAACTTGGAACTGCTGAAAAGCTTTCTGTCATTGTAGTTTTGCTTTTTCTTGAGTTTCATATAAATGGGATCATGGTATTTTGTGTAACTTCTTTCATTTAGTGAAATGATTATTAGATTTGTCCATATTCCAGGTAGTTCATTGTATGGATTTAGCACAATTTATTCACTTTCCAATAAGTAGACATTTGGGTTGTTTCCAGTTTATGGCTGTTGTGAACAAAGCAACTATGAATTTTGTGTTTAATTCAGGCTTTTGTCATATGTTTTAACTTCTCAAGAACCTGAGAGTGTGATTGCTGATCCTATGGGAAGTGTGTATGTAAGGTATTGTCAAAAAGTTTTTCAAAGTGGTGATATCACTTACGTGCTCATCAGAAACATGAGTGCCAGTTGCTTCCTCCAACTCTGTCAGTCATACTATTTGCTGAGTGTGTAGTGGTATTTCACTGTGGTATTGATTTATATTTCCCTAACACCTATGTGATAGTGTTAAGTATTTCTTCATGTACTTATTGACCTTATATCTTCTCTAAAATGTCTGTTAAGATATTTTGCCCTTCTTGAAATGAAATTGTTCTTACTTGAGTTGTCAGAAGTCTTTATGTCTTCTCCATAATGAATTTGAGTAAGGACTTTTATGTCTGTTAATAAGGAATATATTGGTCTATAGTTTTGCTTTATCGTTATGTCTTAATCTTATTTTGGTATTACAATAATATTAGCCTTAAAAATGAATAGGGAAGTGTTCCCTTTTCTTTATTTCTGTTAAGAGTTTTGCGGAATTGCTATCATTTCTTTAATTTTGGGTAGAACTCAACATTGAAACCATCTGGGCCTCTGTGGGATGTTTGGTGGGTTTGATTTCAAACTTGTTTCTTTTCAGTTTTCCCTACTAGTGAGTACCTTCTTTCAGTTAACTGATAATGAGTTTCATAGGGTAGGGTTCTTTTAGAGACTAGGGGACAAGAATTGGTTGTACATTCAGAACTGTGTTTCTAAATAAGGAAGAGCGTTTAGGGAAGAGTGGGACTTGTCTTGTATATTTTGAAAACAATTTTTAAGGCTTCATGGCACTGGTCTGACCATCCCAATCAGAATGTGATGGAAGTGGAAGAATGTTTGAGAAGCAGTGTTCAGAGTTTTTGAGAGATTTCTCTCTCACTTCTAGTACCACTAGACTGCATGTATATCATTTGTACCTAAATCTGGTTCATCTCCTAATGAAGCTTGTATTAATCTCAATACTTAAAAAAAATTTTTTTTTCTATTATGACATTTTGTGAGACTAGGTAAAGAACTCCTGACTAGACTCCTGATCTCTTTATTTGATTTGTTCTCCATTGCTAGACTCCCACCAGATTATTTTGAAATAAATAGCAGATTATATGAGTAAGTGTTTTGTCCTTAATAGATTGATTTTTTTAAATGTAGCTTCAATACCATATTACACTAGAAAATAATTGCATAGTATCAAAACCCCAGAATTCACATTTCCTTGATTGTTTAAGGTTATTTATTTTAAAGTTGATTGGCTGACATTCGGCCCAAACAGTGTATTTGGTTGATATGCCTCTCACTTTCCTCTGAAGGTTCTCCTCCCTCACTCCCCCCTTTTCTTTTATAATTTCTGTACAGTTTTGTTAAGTAAAGTTTCCTGTGTCCTAGAGTTTTCTGACTCCCTCTCTGTGATGGTGTTGGATGTATCTGTTTCCTTTTCTGCAGTTAGATCTAGAACCTTCATCAGATGAATGTTTTAAATAAATTTTCTCCACAAATACACTGTGGCAATGCCCTGTGTCTCCTGATGCCTCACAACAAGGGTCACAAAAATATTGGTTGTCTCTTTATCTTGTGATTGGTAGTAGGGCCATCTGTTGTGCTGCCCTCACTAGTTTTAGTAGCCAGTGTGTGTTGCTGCCCTTTTTAAGTCCCCAGTTCTAGGATGTGAAGACTACCCAGATAATTTGTGATCAATTTTGAGAACTTAAGTTGGTCCTTGGGTGAGTCACCCTAAGTCAAATCATTAGTTATGTAAGTATATATCTGGTTGGGATTTTGCTTCAGAAAATCTGTTTCATTTTATATCATACTTGCTCTTTTCTCTATTTTCAAGACTATCAGACAGACATTTGACAGACATTAAGAAGCTAAGCTAGATAAATACATCTTTTTTAATGATATGTGTTTAATACTAATAAGTTGAGAGATTTCTCTTCATGAATTAGATTTACTAGTTAACTGACTTAGACTTCTTAGGTTGTTTCTAAGGCAGAAGTCAGGATATCTACACCCTCCCCCTGCTAGAAATTGCTCTTGCAAATGTAGGAGGTATACATTACTCCAAAGACCTTATAATTATATCCCAGGTTATTATCATCTCATTTTCCTTGTTGATTGATGTTCTGACTTTTAAATAGCAAATGTTAGAAGAGAAGTGTTTTTCTTCAGTGATTTGGAAGTGCTTCTTGCTAAACTATTCTGAATGAGAGTCTAACATTTAGGTCGTTTGCTTTGAAACTCTGCATTGTTCTTTTTTTCTTGACCTTACTAATGTATTCATTTTTCGAAAGATTCTGTTTTGTTAGTAATGGTATCAAATAGTAATTCCTTCTGAACTTCTAGGTAACATTAATGCCTAGGTGATTCTTTCTTGAATCTATAGTGGCTTGTAACACGTCCCACTGAAGTTCAGTGCCAGTCAGTTCTCTTCATAAACCTCAACCCATTTTTAGAGTTTAAAATCTTCTTCTGATAGCTCATCAACCCAATTTGTAAATATTTTGAAGACTGTAGGTAGTTCCTGTAAAAAAAATTATCCCTGGTTCAGAGCTTTATGGATTTGTTGGTCTATCCATCATATAAAGTTTTCCCACGTCATTAATCAGCCTGTCACATTCTACAAAAACTACTAGTAATTGTACTGACCTAGAGAGCAGTGCTTCTTGTTCTGATGTTTCCTGTCTTTCACAATGGTGCTTTGTTGGACATGACACTTTGAACCTGGAAGATAACTTGTGCTTTTAAAATTCCTCTTTCTGTGTATTTAATGTGCCATGCTTCATTTTTCTAGTGACTTTTTATACTTTAAAACTTTTTGACGTTTGGTGATTTATTATTTTTTTGAGATCATAAAGCATAAAAGTTCCAGCATTTAAAGATAATTTACAAAAAGCTGAGAGCCAAGTGCATATTTGTGTTATAGTAAGCACAACTCCACTCTGCTGATTTCACCAGTGATCCTAAGGTTCAAATTGGTCAACGTGTTTATACAACTGAAGTGTGAATTTTGATATCGATTGTGGGAATCTTAACGCTGATAAAGGTCATAAAAATGGAAAAGGTTATTGAAGGAACGCTGTTCCAATTTTAGACTTTTCTTGCTTGTACTTAACAGAGGCAGTGATGAGTCCTCATCAGTTTTGCTATTTGTTAATTCCTGTCTTACAGCCATTTCTAGCTTTTTACCCCCATTCATTTGCGAGACCATATTGTTTCTATGGGAAAAGCACATTGAAAGTTGCATTGTTGAGTGCTCTGTGAGAGAAGTAAGTCAGATATATTTTACAAACAAATAGTATAGCACCTATAAACTTTTCTGATTAGTTTTCAACTTGAAATTGTATACTGTGTGCCAGTATACTATTGTGCTCTTAAATATGTAAATAGCATATTTTTTAAAATTTAAGACACTGTAAAATACTATTTAAGCATTTATTAACTTGCTACAATGGTGTTAAAGAAATTCTGAATTGTAATTTATATTTTTTGTTCTCAAAGCTATCTAGATTATGAAGTTTATACCCGAGGAATCAAATTTCTTATATAGAAAAATGATCAAGTAAATGCATACTAGAGCAATGTAGATAGCGTGGCTGAAGAAATGAATTTAAAATTTAATTCTAATTTATATTTAAACTGAAGATTTGTCTGGATGCAAATTACTGGTATTATGTTGGTATTAAAGAAAATTTTATGTCTAGAACTATGTTAAATATCATATTTTTGATAAATATTTAGTGTTTGAATTGTGATGTCCTCTAAGTATAAAATATACAGATGATTGCAAAATAAAATGACTGATATTTTAATTTTAAAATATTGATGATTGAAATAACAATATCTAAACATGTTGGGTTAATAAAATCTTTTTCATGGGTATGCAGGAAATTTAAAAATTATACATATGGGTCACATTTCTTGTGGACAAGGGTGGTGATTCTATATTATTATTGGTAATTTTACAGTCTCTAGATCAGTTATTCAAGGAGCATTGTAAAATCTCCAAGTATGATTATGCATTTGTCTTTTTCTTTGGTTCCCTGAATCTTTTGTTTTGTGTATTTTTAATCACTTGTTTAGGATCATGTTTTTTTGATGTTCATGCGTTTTGTTTGATTGCCATTTTAAATCTGGTAATACTTTTAGTTGTGAAGTCTACTTTGACATTCATGTAGATATATCAGTGCTGGTTTATGTGTGTTTCTTTCTAACTTGTGCTTTCAGCTAAAATCTAACATCGGAGCCATTTCAGCTACCCCTATCCTCTTTCTTGGCATGTCTGATAATTTTGATCTTGTGATTTGATAACAGTATTTTAGACTCTGTTAGTTTTGTTGTGGTAAGCAGTTTAATTTCTGGTTGCTCTTGACCTTTTGTGGGCTGGTGTTATACTCTGTTATTGTCCATCTTTGGAGGACTTGGAGGCAACACTCTTAAGTCTCCAAGTTGTCTCTGCTGCCTGTCTTTGCACGCCTTGCTATTAGACTTTGTTGCAGAGTAGTTAGCCTTTACTCTGTAGTGATCCTTTATTCTAAGACAGTCTTTTTGGGTGTTTTATAAGCTCTCTCCTCTGTGACTGGGCTACAATGTCCAGTGGTGTTAGACTTCTAGACTTGTACCTGCTTTTTTCTCATCCCTGGAGTAGCTGCTTTCTGGTAATCTTGCAGGTAGTGTCTCTACCTTTGAAACTTGTTACTTTTGCTTGACCAGGGACTTCTGATCTCCACCTCTGCACAGCTCCTAGTGCCAATTCACAAGACTTGTGTGCCACAAAAGGAAGGATCCACTAATACATGTTAATGTATTAATTTGGTGGATTTATGATCAAGTATGATTAAACATCAATCACAAAGACAGTTGTCTTTTTGTTTTTAATAGTTTACTTTTTAGAGAAGCTTCAGAATAACAAAAGAATTGAGTATAAAGTACAGAGAGTTCCCTTATAGTCCCTTCCCCTGCACGTTTACAACCTCCCCACTGTCAACATCCCACAGCAGAGTGGTTCTTTTGTTATAGTTGATGAATATTTGTTGACGTATCATTATCACCCAAAGTGTATAGTTTATGTTAGGGTTCACTCTTGGGTTTGTATGTTCTTGGGTTTTAATAAATATGTGGACTTGTATCTCCCATTACAACATCACAGAGAATAACTTAACTACCCTAAAAATCCTTTGTGCTTTACCTTGTCATCACTTCTTCCCTTACACTTCCCCAACCTCTGTCAACTAGTGATCTTTTTCTGGAGATAGGTACCAAGTTTCTCTTTATAGGCTCGTTTGGAAATAGGTTGCTGTGTGTACTTAATGTGAAGGTATGGAGACATATTTGCTGACCAGTTGATTGCCTGTAGGTGTCTTTTAGCTTTGACCTTGAAAGATTCCTTCTTTGGACTTGAGTAGGAGAACTGACTTGGAACTGTGATTCTGGAACATGTATTTGAAGACTGAAATCTACCTTTCCCTTTCCAGTAATTTCTTGGCAATGAAGATTGGAAATAAAACCACCATTTTCTACATAGATTGGTGTGCCTTTTTTAGCCTATCAATATCAGTGTTGTGGCTGGACTGGTTCGTGTGGTTCTTAACTTTGATTGCAAGATGCCTTTTAGCAGTGACTGGAAAAAAAACTTCAAAAACAATAAAGGTTTATTACTTAGAAGACCTGGAGATTACACAGCACATTTAGGGCCACAGGTGAGGGCTGGAGGGAGAAAGTGGGGTTGCAGGGGAGAGTACATAGAATGCATAAACATGGGCCAAGGGTCCTACTTTTATTGGGTTCATGGGTGGGGACCTAGGGTTTTGCAGGCTAACTCCTTACTGGTGAGATTTTAAAAATAAGTGGCAATTTAAAGTAAGGGAAAGAAAGAAAAGTAAAAATAATACAAGTTGGTGACAAATGTCCAGTTACCTAAATGCCATGTTCTGTAAGACAAAAGGAGCCTTGGTGTGGGCTAGTGAGGGCAGCATGTGACTGGGAATGTCTTCAAACTACCTCTCTTTGAAGTGGCCTCTTCAAGCTCAAGTCAGGCATTTGCATTGCAAATTATGTGATCATAAAATTGGCTAATAAGATAGGCAAGGGCAGATGTAAAGCTCTTGAGTGAAATATTTGCATTTAGTTCATTCAAGAACTATTTTATTAAACACCTGCTATATGCCAAGTACTGTTCTGGGCGCTGGGAGAGCTTTTTTTTGTGCCTTCCTTTTGTGACACACAAGTCTTGTGAATTGGGGAGATACATGGTACACATGTGAAAGTTTCTTTGGATATTGAATGGTCTACGGGCAAAAAATCTCTTGTTAAATTGATGAGGAAGGGATTATAATTTAGGTGGAAAGGTTATAGAAGGCTACACCGAAGAGATAACATTTGAGCTGAGACCAAGATGATGATGAATCTAAGCCACATGAATTTCTAGGGACAGAACATTACAGATAGGCGAAAACATAGGACAAAAATTCTAAGATGGGGAACAGGTTTGGCTTTTTCTAAGTCACCAGGGTTTCTTAAGAATGAACAGTAAGGTGATACAAGGTGAACCCAGAGGGGAGGCAGAGACAGATCATAAGACTCTGGAGGCATGGTAAGGAGCTTAAAAGTTTCTCAGCACCCCTCCCCCCTTTTAATTTCCCTGGTTAATTTTCTTGTTACAGTGTGAAACTAATTGATTATTTTAAGCAGCTAATTGAGCATCTTGGAGAGAGTTTTTATGGAAAGTCAAATTATAGGTGGGTTAAGATTGGGGGTTAAACTTGGTTAGGAACCTCAGGGATATTATTCCTTAGGAAATGATATTTAAGCCAAGACTTAAGGAGTAGGTTTGAATTGATTAGGGGAGGAACATGGGAAAGAGTACCCCCAAAAGAGGACTGTCACAAGTGAACTATGAGTCTATAAAGAGCTTAATAATAGCATAATAATCTAAAAAAAGGGTTGGTCTGTCTATCTGTAGTTTACAGAGGGGAGCACCACGTGGGGCAGGAAGATTTGACAGTACAGATCTTACTGAGCATGTGTAGGATTTTGATTATTAATCTTCTGTAACAATGATATTAAAGAGGAGAGTAACAATTATATTAGCCATATTATTAAGTTTGCTGCTCTTTGGAGGTTGCGTTGGTTTGGACTGGAGAAGGGAGAAGCAGGGAGACCAGTGGGCCCTTCTGGGGGATAAGGTGGCATGGGAACAGTGATGGCATTAGTGAGACTCTGAAGGAAGACAACTTTAGGAACTTGGTTATCGATTACATTTGCAGAGGAGGAAAGGAGGGGTGTGTCGGGGACAGCTCTCTGTGGTTGGTGATGTCAGTTCACAGCCACGCTGGTTAGTTGAAACTGACTGTGGCGTTCAGGGCCTTGAGTATAGATTTCTCTGATGGAATTCGTTATTCCAAAATTACTGTTACTTTAGTAACAAGCACCAGGAGTGCTAATGTGAACTATATATATTCAGTCACTTACTCCTGATGACAGCTCTGTGAGATAGGTTCTGTTGTTATCTCCATGTCCCCGTGTTACGGGTGAGATAACAGGAATAGGAATTGTGACAGTCCTTAGGCAGCCTGTGCTCTGTTCGTGGTCTTCGCCCCTAATTAAAATTGGAAGCTTTTTACCATGCAGATGGCACACTGTTCCACTGTTTTCATGGATTTACCAGCTGATGTATTACTTTTTACTATATTGTACCTCACTTTAACTATATTGTACCTTAATTTAACTGTATTATACCTTTCCTGGAAAGGTTACTGTTTTGTGCATACAGTTAGCATGCTTTGTTATATCTGCAGATCAATGAAGCAGGCAGTAAGAATACCCTTTAATTTACACATTAACTACCTTTACTTCCAAAGATTGTCCTTTGCTTGCTCTTCATTTTGTATAGTCACTGTTTGCAGCATGTTTTGAAATAGTGTTGATTTTGCTACCCTTATGTAGTTAACTATATTGTGTATGTATAGTATATATGTATATAAAGATTTTGCTACATATGCAATGTGGGGATAAAGATTCTAATAGTCTTGCAAATAAATAAGCTAGATGTTTCTGTAGAGAATAAAACCCCATTAGTGTACCTCTGTAGTACTTGCTCTGAGAATAGTGTCCTGTGCTTAAGGCCTCGCTGTGCTGTGGCCTAATCTTGTGCCCCTCCTCAGCGGTGAGGTCTACCTGAGAGGAGGGGCTGTCGCTGTGTTAAACACAGTAGGCGTGGCGCTGTATGTCTCTGGCACTTAGCAAACAGGCTCAAGGGAACAGTCTCTTAAAAAATTAATAATAAGAGGGCAAGGTCCCCAGGAATAATTTGTTGCTAACGTGAGATCAAGCAATTGATAGTGACGAAAGCTAGACAAGGTGTATCCCCTGGAACGACCTAAGAAATGACAATTATCTTTTTTAAAGATCAGAAACCTAAACTTTAGAAATTTGTCCCTGCTCTGTATGTGGTATAGTTACTTCTTTGTCCCTATTCAGTAACGTTCTTCTGTAAAGGTTGCCTTTTTGGTGTGTCATGATGAGTAAAGGCCAAGTTTATGTAGCTACTTTTGGGGCTTTGTAACCGTGAATTTCTGACTGGAGTTTGGTGAAAAGGAGCCTACAGGTGGATGAAGCTCTAGCATGTAACTACACCTCACTGAACATTGTCTCCCAACAGAGCAATCCTTTGCTTTGCTTAAAGAAGGGAGGCTATACTGTTGTGTTATTTTTAGCAAGTTAGGGACTTGTTACATCTATATCATGTCATTTGTGGAAACTTTGTAGGATTTTAACATAGCCCTTTAAGTTTCAGAATAAAAAATACTGTTTATAGTTCATACATACATGTTTTAGCACCTGGAATGAGCACCTGGAATAGTTTTCTAGGTGATACCTAAAGGGAAAATTGGGATCTGAATTACTAGGTGAGATTGGTTTTTCTCCGCTTCTGAATCTAGCGTCTGTGTGGTTGGTATAGCAAGAGTTGTTTATAGAATGCAGTGCTCGAGAACAGCTGTCCATAATTTAGCTCTTAAGATTTAATTGAGGCAGAGGCCACACTTAGTATTGCTGTTACCCCTGTATATGGTGGGAAATTCTACAAGTTTTCTTGCTCCTAATATAGAGAGAGTGAGAAATCTAATACATCTTTAACTTTTTAATTATTTTCTTATGGTGGGAGAGGAAGTTATATGAAATTTTACATTAGTTGTGCTTCTTTAGAAAAAAACTACTTCAAAAACAAGTAGTGCAGTCACTAATATAACCTGTTTCTCTTTTTAAATTTTAGGTGAGAATTATGAAGATGATGACCTAGTAAACTCCGATGAGGTTATGAAGAAACCATGTCCAGTGCAGATTGTTCTTGCTCATGAAGATGACCATAACTTTGAGCTTGATGAAGCAGCTTTGGAACAGATACTGCTGCAGGAGCATATACGAGATCTTAACATAGTAGTGGTATCCGTGGCGGGAGCTTTTCGTAAAGGGAAATCATTTCTATTGGACTTCATGCTTAGATATATGTATAACAAGGTAAGTAGTGTCTTTTAGATTGAACTCAGCTTAAAAAATGCCAGCTAAACCTGTTTAAAATTAATAAAAACATTAAGAACTATATAAAATAGTTATAAAAATAGCTCTTGACATCTCAGTGAAGACAGTAATGTGATTGTATGTGAGCTCTTGATTTCTTCATCTCCAGAATTCCCTGCTGCATGATGTACATATTGATACATGCAATTATCCTTGTCCCAATTATTGTAGCTCTAACCTAGGAGTCCTGGGTATGTCCTACAATTTCTCCCTGTTGTTATCTTGGTCACTTTTACAATAATGGGTGAAGAATAGTAGATGTACCATGTGAAAGTACATCTGTGTATCTCCTAAGTAATCTTTAGTGACTGTTACGGACATAAAGTCTATTTCTTTTGTGTGACTATATGTTCTTCCATGATTCTGAGCTCTTGCCTCTGTATGCTGGATTTTTGCAGTTCTGCTAGGATATTTTGTTATTTCTCAAATCTTGCTGTTTTCCTTGGCTAATCTTTTCATTGAAGGCCTTCCCTGATTTTAAGATACTCTCTCTCTCTCTGTATATATATACCCTCCCAATTTTCATGGCACAAATCATGTTTCATTGATATCACATTGTTTCCTGGCTGGTTTAACCGTTATCAAAAGTGGGCCTGGTTTTTACTACCATGGCTCCTGTAATTGAACTGTAGCTTCTTTTCCTGTTTGTTTGCAGTGTTTAATGTGATATCCCTTCTGTTCCTTAACTCTGACTTTTTGTATATTATATCAGCTCACTGCAATGTATTGATTACAAGTTGGTCATAGACAATAGAATGTTAGAATGGGAAGGAAACTTAGATCACTTGTTTAGTAATGACATATCATTTTCATGTTAGGTACTATTTCTGATTCCACCTCTCATCATTTAGGGGGTGTAGCTGCTTGCACATCTGTCTTGTATTTTCTTTTTAAGATTTATTTATTTATGCATACAGAACTTTAACCCACTGTACCACCAGGGAGGGCCCTGTCTTATATTTTCACTCTCTGACTAGTAAAATTCCTCCTTTCCTGGGGGAGATACTGAAACGACAGAAAAGTTATGATGATATGAATGAGGATATACATACTTAGTGGTTTCTAAATAGCCATATGCTTACAGTTTTCATTCATAAGATTTCCATAAAGAATTCCTGATATAAATCTTAATTTACTTTGTGAATTAAAAATTAGAAACTTTTATTTAGGTAGCATGCTTCTAATTATAATTTAGTGGTGGGTCATTCTTTTCAACTAGGACATGAAAATAAGGAAAAATAGGCCCTCTCTGGTGGTGCAGTGGGTTGAAGTGCAGCACTGTAAGCTGGCCGCAGCTTCTTCAGTGTGAGTTCGACTCCCAGTCCGGAGGTGACCCAGACGGCACAGCAGACCTCTCCTGTCTCACCTGCTGCTGCTCTTAGCTGTGTACTTCTTCAGTCTGCCTGTTCTGCTTCCCACTCTGTTTCTGGTGAATTCTCTCACTGCCCCTGCACCTCTGGCCTGTACCCCAGTTCTGTGTGCATTAAATAAATAAAACTTTTTTTTAAAATAAGGAAAAATAATGGGATAGCTTTGGATTTATTTTATTTACCAGTGTGCCTGTGAAGTGGCAGGCTAGCTAAAGAAGCAAGAGATAAGCTAGAAGATCATCCTGACTTAGTAGCCTTCTATATGTGAAATGTGAACACATTACTTTATGATTTAAAATTAGGTCAGTATTTTAATTTTGAATTATAATAGTTGGATATAAACAAAAAACACTATTTTTTTTTTTTAAAGATTTATTTATTTGTGCATACAGAACTGGGGTACAGGCCAGAGGCTCAGGGGCGGCGAGAGGCTTCACCAGAGACAGAGTGGGGAGCAGAACAGGCAGATGGACGAAGTACACTGCTGAGGGGAGCAGCGGGCGGGTCAGGAGAGGTCTGCCGCGCCATGTGGTCACCTCCGGGGCAGGCAGGAATCGAACTCATGCGGATGTGGCTTCAGATCTCAGTGCTGTGCTTTAACCCACTGCGCCACCAGGGAGGGCCAGAAAAACACTATTTTTTAAGAAAAAACTTATTTATTTATGCATATAGAACTGGGGTACAGGCCAGAGGTGCTAGAGGATTCACCAGAGACAGAGTAGGGAGCAGAACAGGCAGATCAACGAAGTACACTGCTACTGCTGGGTGAGTCAGGATAGGTCTGCCACACCATGTGGGTCACCTCTGGGGCAGGAATTTGAACAGTGCAGCTGCACTGAGGCGGCTCCACCTAGCTTGCAGTGCTGCGCTCTTACCCTTTGTGCCACCAGGGAGGGCAGAAATACTTTTTTATTTTTTAATATTTATTTATTAATACATACAGAACTGAGGCCAGAGGTGCAAGGGCAGTGAGAGGATTCACCAGAGACAGAATGGGGAGCAGAACAGGCAGATCAACGAAGTACACTGCTGAGGGGAGCAGCGGGCGGGTCAGGAGAGGTCTGCCGCGCCATGTGGTCACCTCTGGGGTGGGCAGGGATTGAGCTCATGCTAAAGTGGCAAGTGGCCTTAGCGTCTTAATGCTGTGCTTTAGCCCACTGCGCCCATGGGGGGCCCCCTTTTTTTTTTTTTATAAACTAAAACTATGCTGTGACTTTTACCAACCATTTACAGATTATAGGGAAATTCTGATTTTTAGGTTTCATTTTCTTCATTATTTCTTCTCATTGTTTCATCCTGAAATAGTCTCTTGTACAGTTTGTCTTTGAATTATTATTTGTATTAGGAAAGTAAGTTTTATCTGAAGTACAAGAAGAAAGAAAAATTAGTACTCTGTAAACTTGAGGTGAACTAAAAGTTTTTCAAGAGCTACGAACAAAGTTTCTTATGTTGAATTAACACTTTGTTATAAATTTTTACTGGGAGATATAGAATTTCTGACTTACATAACATAGATTGACATTCATAATAGACATGAATGTCAGCCAGGAGGTAAACTATAGGAATTCAAGTATTGATATACTAGTCATTATCAAAAGGTTATAAAATGAATAATTATAACAATTTATGTATGAATTATTAAGTTGATTAGGTTAGTTTTTTAATACAAAATCACATGTGTGGGCAGTCACATAGAGGAGTTTAAGATCCATAATGAGAGACAGAATTGATGATGCTGGTGGGAGAGAGGTTGACTTTTCCCTCTAAAGTATTTGTTTAGAGTCACAAGTATTCGCCTTTCCCTTTCTGATGTTGATTTAGTTAATGGGGTTGGAATTGAGGAAGTGTACTTAATCTTTGTTTAAATTTTCCTTTGAGGTAGAATTTACATCCAGAAAAGTGCACAAATCTTGTGTATGAAATTGTATGTCTGTGTACACCCTTATCACCATTATCCTGATGACAATATAAGAAATGCCTTCCACTCCTCCCCCTTACATTCTTCCTTGTCAATACCTATCCCCAAAAGGTGACTGATATTCTGAACTCCCTCAACATGGACTAATTTTGCCTATTTTTAAACTTCATATAAATGAAATGATACTGTTAGGGTTTTTGTTTGATTTCATTCACATTTTATCTATGAAATGTACTCATGGTGATTTACCCATTTAACTATCAGTGGATATTTGCTTTGATCTTGAAACTTTTAGGAAGCTGATTTTTGTGACTCACTGCTTCCAAAGTGAAGTAGGTTACTGCAGTGTCAATAGGAAGTCAGAAAAATGCTGATCAAATTTTCATATAAAAATAGTTGCATAAATGTGTGTAAAAGTTAATGTGGGGTATTTTGAGAATAAGTAATAGTGGTAGTTGTTAGTTGAACTTTTCTAGATAAAGCTTTCTTAATTTTTCCAACCTCTTTTTGACTACCATTCCTACTTTTTCTTTTTAAAAAAGGTTTATTTTGATTTATTTATGCATACTAGAACAGGTGTGTAGGCTAGAGGAGCAGGGGGTGAGAGGATTCACCAGAGACAGAGTGGGGAGCAGAACAGGCAGATTTACTGCTGAGGGGAGCAGCAAGTGAGACAGGTGAGGTCTGCTGTGCCTTATGTGGGTCAGCTCCCTGGCCAGCCACCAAGTCATGGTGCAGCAGTACAGTAGCACTGATACTTAACCCCTATGCCACCAGGGAGGCACCTCCTATTTCTTCTTTTAAAAATTTTATTATAATTTTAGTCACTTGAAAGTAGATATAGTATGTAATAAATGCCCACTGATAATTTTAGCAGTTGTCAATTTCTTCCCTCTCTTTTCATCCATACCCCAACTCATTTCATACCTTACTTATTGTTATGACATATATTGAGATGCCATTTCATTTGTAAATAATTTAGTATTTATTAAAGATAAAAGCCTGTTGGGAATATTACAGTAACACCATCATACATAAAGGAGTCCAAGAGAATTTTGTAATTGATTGGATAGTAACCTACTGGGGATGGAAGTTTTATGGACTAATAATGATAGATGATTTAAAGTTTCAGGTCCAGTTTTCACATTAGATAATGGACTAGATGATACTTTTCTCCCATTTATACTTGCTTTTTAAATAAGCTGCTTCATCCCTCATTGAACCTACCTTAAACATCATTTCTCATCCTTGATGTGAGCTTTGCTGTTTGTTTTGGACTATGTGTGCAAGCTATTAAAAGTTTTCCTGAAACAAAGGCATCTTTTCTGTGGAATACTTTAATTAAAGGGTATGGAGTATAGGAATCTTGACACTTCACTAATTTGTTGTGACCTAGGTTAATATTCTGGACAAATTACCTATAAACAACTTCAGCATGTGGTTAGCATTATGAAAAATTTTACTTATGAAAAATTTTAATCACAACTCCCAAATAGAATAGCATAGCAAACCCTAGTTTACCTATTTTCCTCCTTAATGCCCCATCCCCCTTTTGTTCTGGAATATTTTAAACAAATGCCAAATGTATCCTTCTACCATAGATAGTTGAGTCTCTTACAGATAATGACTTTTACCATCATTGTTATTATTTTAGCACAACCACAGTACTGTTATCACACCTAACAGTCGTTTTTGTCCGTATTTAACAGCATCTGCTATAATATCCAGTCTGAATCACATTTCCCTGTTGGTTTTGTAAAAGGCTCCTCCCCCCCCCCCCCCCCCCACATTTGGATTGTTTGGATCAGATTCCTAACAAGTCTCATGGTTATTTTTAAAGTTGATATTCTTTTTAAAGAGAAAATTAAAGCAGTGTGAAAACATTTTAGTATAAGCTATTCTAAGAGAACTGTGCTGTTTTGACAGCCATTCTGTCTAGAACTTAGTTTTGTTTTTCTGTGCAAGGAGATGTCAAAATGGCTGTGGAAACTTTTATAATTTAAAAATATTATTGGAATCTTTCCAAAATGGAGGGAAGTGTGTGTGATCCCACTTATCTAGAAGCCTAGAGAGTAAATAGTAAACAGCTTCATGAAGGTTCAGGCTTGACACCTGATCTCCTGCATTTGTGACTGCTTGCGTCATGGTGCAGTGTGTTTGCTGTTTCTGGACTAACTTCCTCGTCTGTAAAATAAGGAATGGTGATATCTTACATTCTTGGGTGGTTTTTAATTTTGTGTTTTTTTTTTTACATTTCTGCTTGCCCTTAACAGGGTTCTCAAAGTTGGATTGGTGGAAACAACGAACCATTGACTGGCTTTACGTGGCGAGGTGGCTGTGAGAGAGAAACAACAGGCATCCAAGTCTGGGATGAAGTGTTCGTGATTGAAAGACCCGATGGGACAAAAGTAAAATAGCTGCTTTCACATGACTGTTTCTCTCTTGTGCATTCTTTTTTTTTTTAAAGATTTATTTATGCATGCAGAACTGGGGCACAGGCCAGAGGTACGGGGTGGTGAGAGGATTCACAGGAGACAGAGTGGGAGCAGAATAGGCTGACTGACAAAGTACATTGCTGAGGGGAGCAGTGGGCAGGTCAGGAGAGGTCTGCTGCACCATGTGGATCTTCTCCAGGGCTGGGATCAAACTTATGCAGAAGTGACTTCAGCTTCTCAGTGCTGTACTTCAACCTGCTGCACCACCAGGGAGGGTCCTCGTGTGCATTCTTACTTGAGCCATTTTCTGGCATTAAAGTCCCCACAGCACAGAACTATTAGTATCCAATAACCTTAACATATATAGACTATTATGTCAAAATGCACCATACTTACCAGAGTACTTTTCTTGACTTAGTATCTGATTTCAACATTTATTTTTTTATACTTGGATTTTTATAGTAACTTCCAGTGAACATTTTACGTAGTGTTTTAAACCTTTATATTCGTAGGTGGCCGTGCTGCTAATGGATACACAAGGTGCCTTTGATAGCCAGTCAACTATCAAAGACTGTGCCACAGTGTTTGCTCTGAGCACTATGACTAGCTCTGTCCAGGTGAGACATGTGGTGCCGGGCTTGACCAGTCCGCGTGGTTCTAATATCTTTGCTCTTCCTCAGAGTGCCTTTTGAATGAAGGGGGGAAATGGTGAAACTTAAGGAGCTATTTACATTCCTTTTTGATCATTTGTATTTTCACCCGAGGCTGTGACACACAATGAGAAATTTCGTACTTGGAGAGTTTATTAAGGAGGCAGTAATCCCGTAGCCAGTCTCCTTGCTCTTCCATTACAGAATCTGAACTTTCTTTTTCCTAAAAGAAAAAGTTAATGCATGTTATACTTAATCAAATCAGGTTATTTGGCTGCCAGGTACAAAGCTCATCTTTATTTTAGTTACCCAAACAAAAAAGGCAAGGAATTAGCCTTTGTTTTCTACTTTATCTAATGACAACTAGTATTCAGTTATCTGAACTAATAGAGTTAGAGGCACAAGAATTAATTCATGCTTAACTTGGGAAATAAGTGATATTTATGTAA
The DNA here is from genome assembly GCF_000260355.1 of Condylura cristata. Taxonomy (NCBI): domain Eukaryota; kingdom Metazoa; phylum Chordata; class Mammalia; order Eulipotyphla; family Talpidae; genus Condylura; species Condylura cristata. The sequence continues at coordinate 19,862,131 of NW_004567121.1, forward strand.
AACAAATGTGTAGACAAACCTCTTTTAGAAAGGGGTAAAATCTTTTGTTTTTCACCTTTTCTATTTGTATCCTAATTGTGTTTGATGTTCTGTCAAGTTTTAGTCTGTTCAAGCTAGCCCTTTTCTTTCCTGCATAATTTAGACTGATTGGACTGAATTTAAATCATCACATGCTATTTTGTATTTCTTGACTTTCCCATTTTTGAGATCAGCTGCCTCTTCTAGCTGAAAAATGTACAGTGTTAAGCCCAGCTGGTGATGAAGTATCGAGTATAATTGCAGATGTTTTCTGAGATAAGAAATGTTTCTTAACCCTGGTAGATTATAGATGGTACTTAGCACAGTGTCTTGGAACTTTTACAATATTAAGGAATACTTGGAACATGTGATCTATTCCAGATCCCTTCCTGAATTGGAAGTATAACTGTCAGAGTGAAAAGAAAAGTTTAAAAAGGGGAGTACTTTTCAGCTTGACTTCTGTTTATTACAGGGCTAGGGCTCTCTGTCATTGCCAACTCAGGATTGCTGTGAAGGGCTATTGAAGTCTCTTTTTTCCATCTTGTTCCACATCTTTTTCCTCTGATCCCACAAGATGTCACAACTGCTGTTTCTTTGAGGCAAGCAGAAATTACATCTTTGTGTTTATATTCTTGCATTACAGCCCCTCTGGATAGCTGGGTTTAATAGATGTAAGTTATATGTCTGTCCCCAAACTTGTGCTTTGGTGTCCTCTTGTTTACTTATCCAACTTTATGAGAGGAGGAGTCCTAGCTTTGGACAACATTTAAAGGTGTTCAGCCGCTTTGTTGTCTTTACCCATCTTGCTGATCCTAGCTGTGGTGGTTGTATGCAGGTAGAAGGGTGATAATGCATAAGAAATTGCTCTGTAAACTACTGATAATCAAGAAGACTAAAATTATTTTTATTAATTGCCTTCTTCCTGACCTTTGAAGCTGAATTTCTTTCCTTCATCATATAAGCTTTCTGGTTAATAGATCAGTAACAAATCGATCCTCCTGTCATGTCTCCTGAGCATCTATTAAATATAAGGCAGTATGGTAAGAACTAATCTTCTCTACAGTCTACTTGCAGCCTGGCTCTTATCTGTTTTCTAAAAACTCAGACCCATACAGATAGGAAGAGGTTGATCGTGCTTTCAGGGGTGAAGTTTAAATCTAGAGTTCAGCCACCTCAGTCATTAGTTAGATTTGAAATATCTTGTTTGAAATCAATTAGCGGAAAATATCATTTTAGTTTTGCCAGTCTGTGTTAGCTATTTATATTCTTGACCTCTAAGTGGTTCAGCTAGCTTATCACTTATCTGCTCTTAGAACAAATTGTTCTGTTTTGGGAGTAATCCTGTTTTCTTAGACATCTTAGCAGAGGCGACATCTGTGGACATCCACTTTTTTCCTCTGGTGATATAAGTCACCTTTTAAAGGTCTGACTCAGCATACTGAGCATAGTGAGTCTTTTCTATAGTTTCCTTTTCTTGAAAGTTCTTGGACCTTCCATTATCAGTTCTGGGTTTGATGCCTTGGAACACTTCTAAAAATTCTAGAGAGGGCAAGGGTGCCATCTACTGTTGCACAGGCTGGTAAAAATTTTATTTTATTTAAGTGAAGAGTTTCCTACATAAGTAAAAATTGATGGTAGTTGGGGCTTCCAGTGAATACTGTAGAGTGTTTACTCTTTTCCAGGGAAGACCATGCCTCTCTTATTTGTTGACTTAGAAAAATGATTGTGGAGTCTTCACTTTTTTTCTTAATGGTCGTATCACCGTAAAGAGAAATCTTTTTTTGAGGAGAAAAAGAAATTACGTAATACACTTCATTTTTGCAGATGCCTCTTTCTAGACTTCTATTTTTGTGTATTGGTGATTTTTACATAATTTACTTCCCTTTTAATGTTTATCCTGATGGTAAGAAAAAAGTGAAAAAGTCCTTTTCATATACCACTGGTGAGGATAGTGGCTCAGTGGTTCATTTGTGCTGAGGTATAAAATAAAGTAGCTTTTATTTATTTCCACAAGTTATTCACAATTGGATATTCAAATTAAAACACTAATAATAACCAAAAAATTTCTTTTAACAGGTATATAATTTGTCTCAGAATATTCAAGAAGATGATCTTCAACATTTGCAAGTATGTAGTCTTAAAGAATAAATGCCAAAATATTTAAAACTTAATTTTCACTTTATTGTGAATTTATATCTTAGAAGCCTATAACATGATAAGATTGACTATTCTATGTTTTTAAACTGATGTATTACTAAAATAGAAGCAATTTTAATATATGTAATTACTGAGCATTTTGTGTGTTATATGAAGTGCTTGACTCCAAAATCATTTTAAACATTCAGACACCTGGTGGACTGATATAGAAAGTTTTACAGATGTCTTTTAGTCTCTTTGGGTACATTATTTTAAGTAATTTGATTTAATAGTTATTTACAGAGTATGGCAGACTTGCAATGGAAGAAATCTACCAGAAACCATTTCAGGTAAATGAGCATTTTATCATTTAAAAGTTGATTCCTAAAGAGATGAACAACTTTAAAACTACTTTATTATTGCCTCGGCTGACTTTTCCTTATATACAGTAAGGTTCTCAAGTGGAGGCAATGGTTTGATGTAGAGGTTGGGGTGGTGCTGGTTTAAGTAGACCCTCCATATAATTATGAGCAATACTAACCATTTGGTGACTATAACATCCGATAAAATTTACTTAGGGAAATGGGGAGGCTTCAGTTGTATAAAGTAGTGATTTTTGTAAAATTTTGTAAAATGATTTTTTTTTTAAATCTATAGACATTAATGTTTTTGATTCGAGATTGGAGTTATCCTTATGAACATTCATATGGTTTGGAAGGTGGGAAGCAGTTCCTTGAGAAAAGGTTGCAGGTAAGCCTTCATGTTTTAGAGAAGAGAAGAGAGGCACCAGCCAGGTGGGGGAGGGTCTAGCTGCACTGCTGCGTAGGCCACCATGCTCGAATGTCATCAGGATAGGCAGCGTTCCCAGGTTAGCTCAGGTGACGCCGCACATGGTTGGGAAACAGTGTCCTTGAGTGGGAACTAAGGGACAAATATTTCTCTCCAGACCAATTGCCCTCTCAGTAAATTGTCAAAGGATGAAAGCTTGAAGGAGTCTTAACTTTTTGATCTACTTAGATTGCTAAGATATCTGTTTCTGGCGTAGCTGAGCTTTGAACATTGGAGCAGGCAGGGTGGTAAAAGTGCGTGTGCTGCACATAGACGATGTGCAAGACCCTCACTCCAAGGACTCGTCCAGAGTGACAGCAGACAGAACGACAGGGAACATTTGTAGGCCTCGCCTACTAAGGCCTTTTATGTTTATAAGGCAGTGATTACCCAGAAACTTGCCTCTGGTTACTTAGTTATTGGTTATTGGGACTGGGATACACATATCCAGACTTCTATTAAGCTCATGCCCTTTTCTGTACCCAGGCATTTCTGGAAAAAAGCCTCACCAGCCTATCATTCTCCTTATCCTTAAAGATGCTTGCCCATGGAATTACTTGGGAAACTTTTGGGGTCAGATTTACTTACTTACTCTCACACAAAGGATACATGAAACCTTTGTTCATTAACAGAAGGATTTTCTTTTGGTCAATAAAATTTTGTTTGCTTATGAAATGATGCCCTTTTTTTCAACTACAGAGACTTGGTGTCCAGTATAATTTTCATCTTCAAATGAGATAAAAATCAATTTCTTTGTTGGGTTTGAAGGCATTTTCAAATTTGAAGAAATTTTTAACAGTTTTAACAGTTAAATAGTCTTAACAGTTTTCTCTGATTTATTCTTACTAACTTTAGCTCACAGAAAAGTGGTCACCTCCTAAGTGCAGCTTGATGAGTTTATACAAATTAAACATAGCCATATGACCAGCATCCACATGCATCCATATAGTCCTAAACTCTAATTGGCTTTATTGGTGTTACTCTTTTTATGAAAGGAATCATACACTGGGTTCTTTTGTGTATCTCCTGCCAAATTATTTGTTTCTGACATCAGTCCATATCATTGCATGTTTAGTTTATTTTTGCTTATTGCTTTACAGTATTCCCTGTAGGAGCAGACACATTGTGTGACTGGGCACATCTTCTTTTTTACATTTTTGTGTTCTTGATGGAGACTTAGGTGGTTTGCAGGTTTTGTTGCTTATGAATGATGAATGAGGTGGCAATCTTTTTTTTTTTTTTTTAAGAATGATATTTGAGAAGAGTCTGGAAAGATATGAGAATGAGTTATATTTGGATAAGTAATTGTTAAAAATAGTGTAAGGTTGACTTTCTTCAAGAATATGCATGACAGTCTCTTTTCCCAAACAGTAATAACTAGCATAAATCATAAGTAATTGTGTAAACTACTGACATCCTATCAGATTTCTGAGGTTATTAGGACTAGACTGGAGCTTTTCACCTTAGCTGTTATTTATTTTTAGATATATTTTATTTATGCATACAAGAACTGGGATATAGGCCAGAGGTTGGGCATAGTGGTGAGAGGATTAACCTGAGATAGAGTGGGGAGCAGAATAGATGAATCAACTGAAACACAGTGCTGAGGGGAGCAGTTGATGAGACAGGAGAGGTCTGAAGTGCCATGTGGGTCAGCTTCCTGGCTGGGAATTGAACTTGTTATTCAGTGATTCAGTGGCTGCTGATAGCTTCATAGTGCTGAGACTTAACCCCTTGTGCTACCAGGGAAGCCCACTAAGCTGTTATTTTGCTCAGATTCTGATCTTTGATTTGTAGGGAAGTCACTACTTTGATTTGTTGTCTCTTTCTCATTATGTTATAAGTACTGAAACAACTTCTTATTTTATGGATTGTAAGCTACAACCACAACTTTTATGTTT
>NW_004567121.1:19867283-19879194 GCF_000260355.1 Condylura cristata
CCTCCCGGACAGGCAGGAATCGAACTCATGCGGAAGTGGCTTAAGCTTCTTAGTGCTGTGCTTTAACCCGCTGCGCCACCAGGGAGGGCCCTCTTTAGTAGTATTTTATATTGTCAAAACACACCCATCTGGAGTAGCACCTAAGTTAAGTGTTCACGTATGGGAGAGTGTGCTTTTTTAAAAATCAGCTTTTCTCTCGTTTACAACCTTCACCCTGTGTCCTTTTACCCTCAGGTAAAACAAAATCAACATGAAGAGCTCCAGAATGTAAGGAAGCACATTCACAATTGTTTCTCAAATCTTGGTTGCTTCCTTTTACCACATCCTGGTCTTAAAGTTGCAACTAATCCTAGTTTTGATGGGAGACTGAAAGGTGGGAATTCCCATTCTTGATGAAATCAGAACTTATTTTTTTAGAGGCTGAAAGTTTTTTAAAAATACATGGTTGCTTAAATTTTCTGTCTTGTTAATGATGTGATTGTGTGATGTTCTCTGTGGTCTTTCTGGTTTCCATTGGTTTATTGATAATGCCTGGAATAATGATTAACTACTTCATGTAATCTGTTGCTCAGCACTGGTCTTCTAAAAATTCTGAAAACTGAGAATATTTCAGTATTTCAGATGCTTGCTGTCTGCTGAATAGTTTTACTGATGCTGTATTGGTTCAGTCAGAATTAAGTCTCTCTGTTTCAGGGAGGATAGTGTAATTTTTGTGTTTATGTTTTATTTAGTACTCTTGGAGTATGATGGCAAAACACTTGAGTATTCATGAAAACAGTATGATTTGAAAAATAAGATCTCGTACTCAAACAGTACAGTTTTATGGATTGTTTGCCTCTTGAAAAGGATAATTTAGCTGATACAAATGTGAAATTTGTTTTGGTACACCACAACTTTTTTTTTAATTCAAAGTTGAAAAAAATGACTGGGGGATGAGGAAAATGGGAAAGTAGAGTACAGGGATTTTATTTTTCGCTAGGGGATGAGATAAATTTATTTGAATGTGTTTTAAGAAGTTGATTTATTTAAGATACTGGGTACTCATGAGGCAGAATTTTGTGAACAATTACCAGTAAAGACATTTTTTTTTTTTTTTTACATTAGTATGTTGACTGATTTCATGTCCACTAGATATTGATGAAGACTTTAAACGAGAGCTTCGAAATCTGGTCCCATTGTTGCTGGCCCCTGAAAATTTGGTGGAAAAAGAGATAAGTGGATCTAAAGTCACTTGTAGAGATCTTGTAGAATACTTTAAGGTAGGAAACCTCTTAGCTTAAATGGTTTTGTCTAAATTGGAATTATAGATAATTTATAATTCATGTCTGTACAAGAAATTACTTTAAAGCAAAAAAAAATCATAATCTTTAATTTGGCTGTGTCAGTATTTAAAGGTATACATACAGTATAAAAAGATACATACAGTATAAAAAGACTGTAGCAGTTAACTTACATTTCTGTACAGTGGTTTTATTTATTTACAGAATTAGCCACCTTTTTTTCCAGCTTCCATATGAAGAGAATTAAATTAACATTTGCCATATTACTTTAATGCCACCCAATCATTTATGAATGAATGATAGTAGGTACTAGAAGTACTTTTTACCTTCAGATATCATAAAAGCTTTCACTCAGTTCTGAGGACTTGCTTGATAAGAAGAGCTTGAAAGTGATAAAAGTGTTTTCTGAGCTCAAGTAAATATGTACAAGATTTATTTTCTCTGTACTTCCTTTGTTTTTATAGCTTCCTTGCCAGGCCAGATCAGGACAATTGTCAAGGATTGTCTTCACAATAAAGAGATATGTGGAAGGGCAAATATAGTTAATTTAGAGTGTATTTGTATCCACTTAATGTCTACTTGATGATCACTCATACTGTTTTTGTGAATTAATTTAGAGTCAGTGAAAGTCCAGGTGAAAAATTACTAAATAGAATTACTAAAACTCCCATTTCTTCCTTCTTACTCTTAAATAATAAATTAGATAATTTCTTTCTTAAACTGAAGTACAGTATTAAACTAGTCAGAGTCAAATACTAACATTTATTTGAAACATTGGCAACAAGGCAAATTTATGGTTTTCTTTTCATAAAGTGATGATACCTTACCTGTAACTTCAAAATATGAGGTAACTTTTTTATGAAATTTGGAATTTAGAAAACATTTCTCTAGGATATTGTTTAGCAGCATTGTGCTTAATAATATTGAGAAAAGGACTAAGTATGATTTTTAGTCTTTCCTTTTAATAATGTGAAACATTTTTATAGTTAATGGCTTTTATTTCTTTGGAGATGTAGAGCCAGATTGCATGACCTATTGATATAATGAGCCTTCTGTATTTTTAGGCTTACATTAAAATTTATCAAGGAGAGGAACTTCCACATCCAAAGTCCATGCTTCAGGTAGTGTGTGCGTTATTACATGTATTTATTTATGAAGGAGAAAAAATTGGGTGGTGTACCTTTGTATACAAATAAGTTTTAGATATTTAAAACTATACATGTCATGGGTCTGAAAAGTTTTTATATGAAGTTTTTGTGTCTCGAGACTATAGGCCTTATACACATAGGCCATCAGAAATGAGTCCTCAGTACCTTTCCTACCATGCTCAAAAAGTGGAGGAAGTTTTTTGTTGCAGAAGATAAATTAATGTGGGTGCTCCTGCACCAAGCTTCTTTGTTCTCTGAGTCCGTGACAATAAATGAGGTTTGAAGTAAGACTCATTTTCTCTTGGGATTAATGAGATAGAGCAGCTTCTAGTGAATATTGATTTTTTTCTTTCTAATTTTTAAAAGGTGTACTTCTGGGCAGTGCTATTTTAACATAGTTCATGTTTTTAAATATTTGCAACTTTGGACAATTTCTCATTTTTATAGTGGACTAAACAAGTATTTTGTCGTAAAAATCATATAATCAGTCCTGTGAATTTCAAAATGTCTCATGTGTAATTCTGATAGAGAGAGAGAGAGACAGAATCAAGATAGTTCTTGCTTCTCTACATCTGGAGACTGAGCACATTTCAGGGTTCTATCCATTTAATTTTATGTCCTGAACATGCATGGTAGTTTCTGCTAACCCGTTTTAACCTACACAGCACAAAATCAGGCAGGCAGCCAATTAGAGGCGATCATTCTGCCCTTTCTAGCGGTGTTCCCTTTCCTGGGAAAGGAAAGCTGATACTGTTTTGTCTGTTTCATTTTCAGACTTTTTTTTATTGTATTTAATGTATTAATCAGAATTTATGGAGACATTAAGTACTTTTTACATAAAATTGGCATATTTTATTTTTTAGGCAACAGCTGAAGCTAATAATCTTGCTGCAGTAGCAGGAGCAAGAGATGTCTATTGCAAAAGCATGGAACAGGTTTGTGACTAAAATTTAAACCTGACACTAGAGTGAATTAGAGGTTCATAGTTAAGAGAATTGGACTAATTTGTACTCCATATGCACTGTTATGTGACATCATTTGCTCATTTTCTTTTATCACCTCTGCTGGAAGTTAAACTAAGTAAGTCAGTCACATGACTAGAGTGCAGGACTCGGGTGGTGAGTTATTCCATGAGCTACCCTGAAATGTTTTCTGGCACGTAGTGATTCATGGTGCTGCTCTTGGGAGCCTCTGATGGCAGTAACATTGCTTAGGACAAAGCAGTTTCTGCGCTAAGCTTGCTGATACCTCAGGCATCAGTGTGCCCTTTACTTACTCTGTTGCCTCCCGTCTGTTGTCCTCTATTGATACCAATATCGGTGATTATAGTCAACATAGATTACAGTATAACTTTTTTTGTATTTGCTGACATTTGTCATATTTGAAGATTTGATTTGCTTGAGTAAGTTAAACATGTAAGAAATAAATAAGTCAAATTACATGTGAGCTATTAGAACACATTTAAAACAATTATAGGTTTGAATTTTTTTTTTTTTTTTGAGGCTGAAACATGAGCAGAGAATTTCTTTCAAGTATAAATTATTCCTAGCATGTAACCGGCCCTGTATCCTGTCTGTCCAGGTATGCGGTGGGGACAAACCTTACATTGCACCTTCAGATCTGGAGCGAAAACACTTGGATCTCAAGGAAGTGGCTCTTAAACAGTTTCGTTCTGTAAAAAAAATGGGTGGAGACGAATTCTGCCATCGTTATCAGGACCAGCTTGAGGCTGAAATCGAAGAAACCTATGCAAATTTTATAAAGCACAATGATGGCAAAAACATCTTCTATGCTGCTCGTACCCCTGCCACACTCTTTGCAGTCATGTTTGCTATGTACATAATCTCAGGACTGACTGGCTTCGTGGGCCTAAACTCTATAGCTGTCTTGTGTAACCTTGTCATGGGGTTGGCACTGACATCTCTTTGTACGTGGGCATATGTGAAATACTCTGGGGAGTTCAGAGAGATTGGAACAATGATTGATCAGATTGCTGAAACACTGTGGGAACAGGTTGGTATCTATCTTTTGGTTTTTCAGTGACTAACTAACTCCTCTCTGTGACTTCCTGCCCTTGCAGCGTTTGACACCTTGCTCTGTATTAGGAATAGCAAAAGGATGTTTTCTGGTTTGTTAATGTGCAATCTGAATGTGAAGTACAGAATGTGAACAGAAGAGTTTTTTTTTCCTTTAAAGTCATAATGTGATTATCCTCTGATAGATTCTTAGTCATAGGCCTGTTTATGCCAGACAAGGGGCCTTGAGAAAAGAAAATATAAGTAGTGATTTGTGAAGGTAAGAAAAATGTCACTTATTAATACTGGCAAGGAGCAGTGCATGCTTCTATTCCAAAAAATAATATTGGATAGCTTTTTGTTTTTGTCGCCTGCTACGAAGAAGAGTAGCCATTGCTATGCACTCCAAGGAACAGCCGTATAGGAATTTCTTAAGCCAAAGAAACTTTGATGTCTGTACTATGGAAACACTAAGGAAAAGACAGTGCCACCAAGAACCGTCTTTAAAAATCATGATCTCTTACCTCTGCCAGCCAAATCATGATCTTTTACCTCAGCCAGTCAAATCATGATCTTTTACCTCAAACCAGAATTCATCCTTCCTGACAAGTATCTTCTAAGGAAATCCATGTGGTGTGTTGTCAGTTGTGTGCTGGAATTGCCTGTGTACAGAAAGTTCCACTCAAGGATGTTGTCATTAAAATGGTCATCGTGGCGTGCTTGAGCCTTATGTCAAGTGCCAGCGTGAAAGCCGCAGTTACGACCGATGGACAGTAAAATAGTCACTTTCAGATACCATTTTTGAGTTGAAGTTTTGACCATATTTGAAGACCTAGGAAATACAGGTCCATGATTGTTTTGGCTTTAAATTCAGACTGAAGAAGTCAACCATTTTTTGAAGAAAGTTAGCTGGATGCTGATTTTCCTGTAGTAAAATCATTATGATTTGATAAACTGTTAATTTGGCTTTTGTATTTTTTCCTTAGGGAAATGTTCTATTTATTCAAATTGATTTGGATATTTGTTAAATTTTTAATCTCTGATAAAAATCTCACTACCACATATTCCTTTGATATTTTTCTAACAGAAGATGATTGAAAAGCTTTCATAGAGCCTCACTTAAATATATACTACATTAAAATTTTGGACCATTACTTGTTTACTGCAACATGAATTTTTTTTAAATATGAATTTCAATACTTGTACGATGTCTTCTTTTGGAAACCAGTCAGCTCCTGCATAGCATTGTTTCTAAGATTTTAGAAGAGCCCTTATTACAAAACAATTAAATGGAAGAATCTAAAGTTTGTAGAATAATTTTCAGTATAGTCACGGTCAGAGAAGGTCTGTTTGGTGTCAAGAACCTTGTCTAAATGTCTTTGCATTTCTCTTTTCTTTTGCTTCAGAGGAGTCCCAGGAAGGTGAGAAACCTACAAAGTCTTAAATTCTTGTAGTCTTAAGCTCTTTACTGCGCAGCACTCCACGTCACTCTCCTAACGAATCACTCCATGTTTTAGGTGTTTTCCAAACTGTTTGAAGTTACTAGACGTCGAATGGTCCACCGTGCTCTTTCGTCAGCACAGCGACAGCGACTGTCATCCAACAATAACAAGAAGAAAAATTAGACAGTATTTTTACCTTTTTTCTCTATCTGAAGTGTTCACATTTACACATGTAGGACAATAAGCAGGACCGTCTGGGCCGGTCTGCATAAATGCTGTATACATACCAGATTTGATGCTGCATATAGGGTATGGAATTGCACATCCGTCTCATAGGAACTGTACATGGTTTGATTAGGAGGAAAGTAATGTTCGTTGCTTTATCAAGTGTCTAACTGCATTGTTTGTAGCATCATGCCTTTTTTTTTTTTGGGAGACGCATCTTTTTATTTCCCACAGTCCTGGTTATTTTCATCATTGCTTTGAATTGAATTTTTATATCTATTTTTATATGTAACTCTTTTTTTACCTCATGTTTTTATTTGTTTTGCACATTTCTCATACCACAGGTATTGAAGCCCCTGGGTGATAATTTGATGGAGGAAAACATAAGGCAATCTGTAACAAACTCCATCAAAGCAGGCCTGACTGACCAGGCGTCTCATCATGCCAGATTAAAGACAGACTGACAGTTCATCTCCTCATGGACTCCACTCTCCCTTTTTTTCATGCTTGCTGTACAATGAGAACTCAAATAAAAATAAACCAAAGTTTACAATCAACTGTAGAAGTAGTTTAGTATAACTGGCTTCACAGATGGCTGCCACAGAGTGTGAAAATTGTTTGTTGGTTTTGAGCATTCTGTTCATGGCTCCTGAGATCTGGAGGCTGGCTGAGGAGCGTTAGTTTCATCATGCTCATTTGTGCCATGTTCAACCCTTTCTCCCCTTTTTTTCTTCATCTGATGTTAGTGAACTTTGTCTTATGTAAAAGGATATTTCAGGGAAATATTTTAAGAAATCTATTTAGAGTCTCTAACACAGTGTCTCATTGAGATTTTAATTTTTAGAGAAGTTATGAATCACTGTATCAAGAATCAGATGGGAATGACAATGAAGCCTTTATTGAGCCACTACATTAAAAGTATATATTGCTTTACTGCCTTCAATGCCAGTATTACAGAAATGCATGTGTCCGAAACTTCACAGCAATCACATGACAACTCTTGTAGCTAAGAAAGTGATTCTGAGGTGTACATTTGTCTTGCCTTTTTAAATTTATAAACCTGCCCTAAAAGGAGATGCATATCTGGGAAACTGAACTGTCTTTATGCAGTTTCGCCTTCATGTACATAAAATATGCCATTAATTTTATTGGGGGAGAAATTCCATCCAAAAATGTTGCCTACAGCTATGAGTTAAGAGTGTCTGTACAGTGTGTAGCTTTTATTTTCTAAAATCACAGATAGGGCATGTATATGAATTATAAATATATAAATACGATTTTGTATTAAAAGTTTTGTAGTTTATGGCAAAATCTGGTTCTGTGGTAGGCTAATAAGTACAGTCCCTGTGAAGGAATGTCTGTGGCTCATGTCTGTGTGTGAATGCATAGGCAATTTGAAGTTTTTGATATATTTGTGATATTTATCTTCCTGGAGCACTGCAGTCTCACCCCCACCCCCAAGGGAATTAAGTGGGAATGTTTATTGTGACTTTGTCCTCTGTTGCATTTTAAAGTTATTTCCTGTAATTTATTTTCAGTACATAATTAAAAATTTGTTGTATATATAAAATGAAACCTGTGATTTTTTTTTTAAAGAAATTCTTTAAATCTGTATTCCATTACTTTAACCATATTTGTTTATACCGAAAGAGCATGAGCAGGAAACACCCAAAAGAGCTCTAAGGTATTGTACCTCAGAAATAAGCTTGTACACATTTATTTTTCTGTGTCTGTCTCTGTTAGGGTAAATTTGTTATGATCAGCCTGGGTGTAGCTGGGGATTGATTCTTTTCTCTCACTCGCCTTTTTTTGGTGGTAAATATAAGACTGACATTTTTCCAATATTTTTGTAGCCTCCTTTCTGAACACCTATCAAAACACCTAGTTTGGTTTCAAGTGGAGAAATTTCAGATGTTGAGTTGCATGCCCGAAAGCTCTAAATTAACTTTGGTTGATAAATTTCCTACGTTCCCCCTTTGAAATCCTGTTTTTATGTGAATTGTATTTGTTCCCATCTGTATTGAATTGCTACCAACTCATCTGTTCTTCGACATAAAGAATCCATCTGAAAAGTGTCTCTTATTTCTTCTACCACCCTGTTTTATGAATGCTGTGGACTGTTTTTATGAATGAAAAAATAAAGTTTGTTGTATTACAGCAATTCTCCTTAAAAGCACATCACTTTTTTTTTTTAAACAAAAGAGTAATGCATCCAGTTCCGTTGGGTTTCTTAGTATTTTTTTTGTCAGAGTTTTCCCCAAAGATGAATTCTATAAAGATTTCCAAGAAAAAGTATGTGGGTTTTAGCTGGAGGACTTTGGAACACCGTTAAGCAAGAAACAAGAAAAGGGATTAAAGACAAACTCAGAACTATTGGCTAAAAATAATTCTGGTGTTGATGTATCTTCTGTGGTATAGTTTCCTTAGTAATCTACATTGGCAAGGTTGTTTTTTTTTTAAAGAAATGATTAATGATAAATTATCTTCGCAGTTAGGACTGTGCTTTTGTGCGGGGCTGGCTTTGGTCAGTGGATCATCTGCCTGCCCAGGTTGCTCAGGTCTGCCGCACACACTGAGGCCTGTTTCATTTATTGTCTGATTTCTCATAGTTGACGGGACTTGGTCTGTGCACCGAAGTGTTTTTCCATTCTTCGGATAGTTGTGGGGTGATTAAATCAGCTTGGGGGGCTAGCAGCTGTGCTGTCTTCTCACTTGGCTGGCGCTAGATAATCAGATGACTATCTTACTTGCATGTCTCTCTAGTGAGAGAACTGAACTTTGGGAATCTTCCACTTGGTTTCTGAACAAATGAAGCTGAACTAGGACTGTCCTAAGCCAGTTAGAAATGCCAATTCCTAAGTCTCCCTAAATCCTAGGAAGTTCAGATTTGCAGTTTGCTGGAGCTGAGACTGAGGAAATGATCTGCTCTTGTCATATTCAGCGCCTTACAGCTATTAGGTTCTTACAGTTTTGTGACATTTGATTCTCCTCAGAATCAAAGTTAACGTGCAGTTGACCCCATTAACGATGCCTAAAGATAAGTATTAGGAGATCTGGGAATGGGACCACAGATACTTTAAAAACTCTTTGTGCCTTTTTGAGCACTTCCACACATGGTAGCACTTAATGCACCTCCTATGAGATAGGAGTGTCCTATGAGGTAGATGTGTCTGATATCTCAGGTTTGCAAACCTATGTTCTACTACGCACTTCTAGAGGATGGTGTCTGTAGGGAGTAGGGCTCAGTTTCCCCAAACCAACCCCCTTCAGAGGCCCAGGCCAGCCCCACACAGTTACCTGTGCTGAACAACTGGTTATAGATGGGAGGTTTCCACGACACCTCCCACAGGTTTGATTGATTGGCTAGAGCTCCACATAACTCAGGAAACCTGTGTGCTCACTAGATCACCACATAAAGTGAGCAGATCTCTCCCAAATGACAACCCCAGTCTTAGATACTCATTCTGAACTGCCATGTTGCTTCAAATCTGCTTCACAAAAGTACTTCCTTGAGGAACTATCTTTAGGTAAAAGATCATTAAGAATGATCTCAGACTTCACAGAGTTCTTGCATCCATCTTACAGTACAGAGCAAGAAGCTCAGGGCTACATCATTGAATGTCTCTGGTAAATCTGCCACGATTTTACTGGCTATCAAAGTCTTCAAAAAAAAAAATCCAACCTGCCTGTCATACAAATCAGGTAACAAACAAATGTATTCACTTCCTACAGAAAAGAACAGGAGTGCCTGTTCAGAGCAAACCTGGAGGAGCAGGAGTCATGAGCCCCCCTGGGAGGGGTCTTCGGGCTGGTGCTGGGGATTTGAGCCCTTCAGGGTGGGGAGCAAAGTCAGACACAGGTCAGTGAATCCCTGACCTCTGGCCTGAAGACCCTTTTCATTCTTGGGTATCTGACAAGGTCAATTGACAATTTATCAGAAAACCCTTCCAAAGATTTTAATTTATTAAAAGTAAAACAAGATATTTATGAAAAATAACCAGCTCCAAATATCCTGAGAAAAAGACATCATTGTGTCATCCTGGCAAATAGAATACTTAAATGGCTTATTCTCATGTTTCTGCATTCAGAAGTTGAGATGTTATTTTGATTGAAGAAAATCTGGTCTCACATTTATGTAGTTGGAAAAGAAGGAACTTTACAGAATCCCCCAAGTGTCTTGGGAAACTCAGGGGTCTTTGGATTAGCCTTTGAGAACCACTGTGCTAGATGAAGAAATATCCTGGGTGTGTGTTAAACAGTGCCCAGGAGGACCTTGAAAAGATATGCTGTTCTGTCTTTTCCTTCATTTCAAAATTTTAGGTATTTTTTCTTAATACCTCAAAACCCATGCCATTCTCCTAATAACAGAAACAGAAAGTCCTACTTTCAGTGGGAATTGGGGGCTACATTATAAACCCATTTCTTCAAAATAAACCATCCCCAATCAAAGGACATTTCCCTCTCATATAAAATATATGCAAGAAGTTTTCAGAATGCAAAAAACAATCGCATTTAATAATGAGCTTGTTAGAGGTAAATACTGATTTTTTGGGGTACTTCAGTTATATGTATTAATGGCTAAAGGTTAAGTATGAGCTTGATAGCATGCTATACATAATTTTTAACACATTTTACGTTTAATGACCTATGTGAACTTTTTGAGAATAAATCATATTATTTTTTTGTGAGGATGCCTTTAATTTTGTTATAATCTACTGAGTTTCGTAATGTTGCACATTTGACATTTCCACTTTTGGTGTGTTGAAAACAGCTGACATCTGTGCACATCTTCGCTAATCTACAGCTCTTTACGAACTCCTAGAAGTAGATCGCTGCCCTCTAGAGGCCGTGTGCCGAATTACACCTTTGGCCGTCCTGGAGAAGACAATTCTGCCTTCAATGGTTAGGAGCAGTTCCTAGGTGCTTCACACTCCTTACCCTCCCTCACTAATCCTCGGAAAGAGAATCCATTTATGTCCACATGGCTCTGAACATGACATCATCCAGTGGTTCTCAATTCTGCATCAGGATCGCAGTACCCGTCCCGACCTGGATGTTGGATTGCAGATTCCCCAGGTGATACTCCGGTACGGTACCGTAGGACTGAGAACCGCTGCAGGCTAAAGCTCCATCTTTCAGCTCCTTTCTTCTCTCCCTCTTCTATTTCTACCTCCCTCCCTCATTATTTTTAAACCTCACGACCTTTCGATGCTAAACTCTCAAAGATTTATTTCTGAGCAGTAGTATTAGATGATCTACCTCCCTCCTTTAGTCAGAATATTCCAAGTCCATCATTTTGTTTAACCCTGGGAGTTGTTAGAGGTCGCCAGGCATGCCGGATTGCCACTGGTTTATTCCAAACACGTAAGAACAGAAACTTTACATACCTGAGGCAAGCAGAGTGCATAAGCTCGTCTTCCTCATCCCTACGCCCATCATGCAGTACATATTTAGGATGTGTCTGCTGTATGTCAACGGTGCTCTGTGCTCTGTATGCCAATGTTGCTCAGTGGCGACCCCCGGGCACCGTCCCTTTTGCCACAATTTTATAGTCCAGCAAAGGATGCTAGTACCTTGTCTTCTGCAGCTGAGTTAGGAAGTCATGCCATTTACCGAGAGTACAGCAGGGGGCAGATGAAGGCCATCTTTCGAAAGCTTTGTGCCAGGCTAGCATTTCAGATATTGCAGCTTAGAATTGTTAGCCCAACTTTTGAAGGAAACTAGAATATGGTCCTGCATATTGTTCACTGCTTATCCGAGTTGAGGTACCTTTGACATCAAACCTATAAAAAGTCAAACTG
>NW_004567121.1:19879924-19946094 GCF_000260355.1 Condylura cristata
CTCTGTCTCTGGTGAAGCCTCTCGCCGCCCCTGAGCCTCTGGCCTGTACCCCAGTTCTGTATGCACAAATAAATAAATCTTTTAAAAAAAAAGAGAGAGAGAGAGACGGGGAGAGGGAGAGACTCAGAGCGATGTTACTGACACAGAATGGTTTCAGAGGCGCAAGCCAAGGGAAGGCCCGAAGGGGCAATGCATTTTGGGCAAAAGCTTAAGAAAATATTCTAATTTTGGACTTTGCAATGCAATATTAACTTAGATTTTTTTTGAGGTGATTTAAAACAATTTAGTATTCATTTGAGGCATGAAATTGGATACTGGAATTTCCTTTAAAAAAGAGAAACTGAGCTGGAGAGTGAGGAGTCCCCTGAGAAGACAGCTTTTGACCAGTGTCTGGTTGGGTCTTTGTTAACATGTGTGGTCTCCCCTCTGCCTCCCCCAGCTTATTCCTCTCATTGGGACAGGCATGAGGAGTGACTTGGGACTCTCTAGCTATGACGCCTTTGAGATCTAGTGGTGAAGGAGATGTGGAAGGGACTAAATCAGTTTCTGTGACTCTGAACCACATCTAATTCTGTGGAATTGTTTACCTTTCCCACTGGGTAATAAGCTCTTGGGTCAGGGTCAAGTTTATCTTGCTCGCCATGGGCTTCCCTGTGCCCAGACATTTTCATGGTCCTTTGCTTTGAGAGCACCATAATAGCCCTCTCATCGACCTCATTATGAAAGAGTAAAGACTTTAAGAAATGTAGATAATCCCAGCTATGAGTTGTTGGGGAACTCAGTGTGTGTGTGCATTAGATTTCTAGTCTTCTCTCCTTGGGCCATCTATGAATATGATGACATACAGAGGTAGTAGGTAGAAATAATTAGGGACTAAATGCATTTAAACATGACCTTCTAATAATATTGTAGATTCTTTGATTTACCACACAACTGGCCCCCCAAGTCTGGCCACCACCCTATCACCTGTCACCTGATGCTCTTCACACACGCACACACAGGGGGTGCTGGGCTGGGAAATCAGCACAAAAAACTCATCTCTAACTAGTGCTACTTCTGTGAGCAATAAACTGGAGGTTGTCTCTGACCCAGGAACTCTGGGCCAGCGCCCATACCGGGCAGATACCCTGTAAGCTATCCTGGGCACACAAAGAAGTGGCAATAGCTCCCAACCAGTATTACTGCTCAATTGATAGAGACAGTAAACAAAGCTAGGCAATATCACTTCTGAATGTAGAAGTCCAAATACTAAATAAGACTGAGTAAGCAAATCCAGTAGAAAAGCATACAAAGAAAAAAAGGTACATTAAGTCAAGTATTCAGGTATGGAATTTTAAAATTTGGAAGTAAGTTTTAAAAACTTACTAGATTAAAGATCTAGTATGTATGAAGTAGATGGTAAAAGCCAGTTGATGAAATTTAGCACTGTTACTAATAAAAACTTCAAGTAATATATGGACTGGATATAATTTTTATAAACATGATAATGATTATATGAGTCTATATGTAGTTTACAGATAGTAAAGACATTTAAAAACCAAGAATTGGTACTACCAATATTTACTATTATTTTGGAAGTTTTTTTAAAGATTTATTTATTCGTACAGAACTGGGGTACAGGCCAGAGATGTGGAGGATGAGAGGATTCGCCAGAGACAGAGTGGGGAGCAGAACAGACAGATCAATGAAGTACACAGCTGAGGGGAGCAGCGGGTGGGTCAGGAGAGGTCTGCCTCGCCATGTGGATCTTCTCCAGAGCAGGTGGGAATTGAACTCATGAGGAAGTGGCTTAAGCTTCTTTGTGCTGTGCTTTAACCTGCTGCGCCACCAGGGAGGGCCCAATCCATAGCTGTTTTAAAGAGGCACTCACTCGGTTCCTGACACTTCCCATCATTTTCAGCTTCTGAGATTTTGAAAAAGAATGACTGGATGCTCGAGAAGGTTATCATTATAGCATTCTTCACAGTTAAGAATTCTTTTGGTTCAAACTTCTTCCAGAAACCCGAGAACTTTCAATAATGGCACACCAAATTGATGATTCTGCTTCTTAGAGAAGAAAATCAATAAACATTAGCTCCTCTGAGGCAGACAAATGATGGGAACCACAAGTTCCACAGTTGCATACTCTTATGACAAACACCCTTCAAGTTACTTATAATTCCTGGATGAGGAATCTTTTCAGCAGGATTTTGCCAGCCAGGATTTTACCAGCTGTGTCTCCTTCTGGTTTTATCCCCTTGCTCAGGATATTTGTTTGTGCTTTTGCCTATTGTGAGCTTAGCCATCTTTTGGCTTGGTAGATTCTTGGTCATATAGTCTCTACAGTCTCTACAGAGCATCCCTGGAGGCCTCCTGGGCTGGCCACTAACTCCTGACCCTCAGTTCCAGCAATAACACTACAGCTGAAGTCTGGAGCATTTATTTTGGCTTACAGCTCAGCCTCCTCTGTTCATCTGAGAGAAGTACCTCTAAGTCTCCTCAGGGAGATACCACTCCCATCATTACCTTAGGCATTCAGGGTCTGTCCTGGGCCACAGGAGAGCCCTTTGACCCTTCAATACCTCTCAGCCATCCTGGTGTTACTTTCCTTCTGGTCAGTCAATATGTATCTGTTAGTAAACGTCTGTCTTGTTTTTCCAGTGTCGAATGAAAGACTATTTGGGTATCATCATAAGATATTCCAACTCTTACTCTCCTGCAGCACAGGCAAAGAAAGCCTTATTAAAGGAAATACCTAAGATGTTACCAGACTGGAAATGTAAGTGGGGGAGGGGGGGCTGAAGCCAAAAGCCCTTGCAAGTGGAGCCCCCTGGAGGAGGTTGAAGGTGAGTCTGAATAGCCCCAGGTGAAATATGGACCAAGAATTGCTGGGGGTGGGGACTGATAGGAAATGTAAGGGACTGCAGAAGCAGCCCCCAGAATTCAGCATCTTCAGGGAGTATTCAGTATTTTTGTGGTTTTAGCATTTTCAGCAATTCCGGGTTCAGTCATTCCCACAACGCCGATCTTCCAGAGGCTGTTGCAGGCCTCAGACAGACATGGGCAGGCTTCCAGTAACCAACCTCAGAGAAGGAAAGTTTGGAGGCATCACAGGTAGCCCCGTGTTGAGACTGTCCTGAGTTCTGCTCCTGTTACAGTCTGGAAGGAAGAAGCAGAGACTCAGTGCAGGCGCCTTGCTGAGCCGTGTGGGTGTGGCTGTTTTCGGGGTCCTTTAGCTGCTGCGGCTGCTGCAGCTCGGGTTTCCAGTGTTGCTGCTTTGATGCTGTGCGGGTGCATCTGGGCAGCTTCCATGAGCATCTCCTGTGGTGTCTTCTGCTGTCTTTATGAGCTAGATCCTGGCCTAGTGCTCCAGGCCCTCAGTGGTGGAAGAGGCCATTAGATGGCTTTTGTGTAAGACTTGTAACACTGAACACTGCTTTGGGGGAGGTAAACAGCCTTCTGTGGCCTCACTGACTCTTTGTTTCCCTTTGTTTGTTAAATAAATCCCATTAGTGTTCTCTGAGTTATGTGTGTGGGTAAAGAACTCAGACAGTGAAGGGTAAGCTATTTGGGCACTGTCTTGGGCCAGTTTTAGTGCCCCTTATTGCCCAGCATCAGAAACACAACCAGACTATAAGCTCTGAGATTCCTCCAATTCTCAGACCTAGGTGATCTTTCTCAGTCTGCTTCTCCAGCTTCTTTCTGGTGTCTTCCAGTGCTTGCTTTGGACCAATATGGCCACCTCCTCATGATTACATAATGTTTTAGTTCAATCACTTACCTTCATCTCAGGATTTATTATCTCTGGGACAGTTCAAAGATTGGAAAACCCTGATTGGTGGCCTGCAAGCCAACAGACTGACATATTTAAGTTGGGAGTCATACTTTGGTCCAATAGGTTTTGGCCAGAAGCAGGGTCAGCTGACAGGCATGGGCTGTGGGCCAGAACAGGCTCTGGAGAGGCTGGCTAGGTCATGTCAGCAGCTACTTAGAAACTAGCCAGACACCAACCCTAGTCCTTCACATTTAGATAAAGCCTGATAGTTTACAAAGCGGTTTTACACACCATGTTATTTACTCCCTTGTTTGATTAATTCCTTCATTTATTAAATATATTTTGGCAGTCCTGATTCCCAGTTCTGTGCTCACTCCTTCCTCCTGAACCCCCCTCCTTCCCAATTTGCTCTGGTGAAGCAACAGGTAGAACTCGTACATGCTTGGCGTCATCATCACTCAACATACAGTATAGTCACATCTACAGAAGCTGGGGTGGTGGGGTAGGGAGAGAAAGGGGAAGAGGATGGTGAGGAAATGGAGTGGGGAACAAGTCGTCACTGCCTGGGGCAGAGAAAGTTAAGGCTCAGACTTTGAGCTCACGTGACAGGCATCCTGACCCACAGATAACAGGGTGGGGAATTGGAGGTGGGTCAGAGAGAACCTCACCATGCCTCCAGCAGGCCGGTATGTGAGGGGTGGTGGAGGGTGCAAAGATGGGGATGATCCTCACTCTGTTCACAAGTTTCCTTTGAGGTGGGATCAACAGCACTGGAAAGTTCTGTTCTGCATTGGCTCGATAAGCAGCCCTTATAGGATGTCCATGTCCAGGTAGGTGACAGGGCCACCCTGGGTGTGGTGTGACATGAAGTCAGCCTGGGAAAGGGCTTGGGAGGAAGTTGGGGAAGGTGGGAGTTTTTGCCCTGTGCTCCCTTCATTCCTCTACTTCCTAATAATCGCCTTCCTCTTGATCCACAGCACACTTTTTGTTGTCAGATCAGCAGTGAGGACCACGCCGTGGAAGCAGTAGTCACAGAATCACATGCACTTTGCAGAATGGACCTCATTGTCTTTTCCTGTTATCAGGGAAAATGCAGTTTCTTTGAGATTAAATTGACCACATTTCTTGCTTTCGTTCTCTTAAAGCCTGAGTCCAGACCCTCCCTGGTGGTGCAACGGGTTCAAGCACAGCACTATGAAGCTCTTTGAAGCAACTGCAGCTCGAGTTCTATTCCCAGCCATGGGGGTGACCCACAATGCACAGCAGACCTCTTCTGACCAGCCTGCTGCTCCCCTCCGCAGTGCATTTCAGTAGATCTGTCTATTCTGCTCCCCATTCTGTCTCTGGTGAATCCTCTCACCTCCTACACCTCTGGCCTGTATGCCAACTCTTATGTATAAATAAATAAATCTTAAGAAAAAAAAAGGGCCTGAGTCCATTTCTGTTGTGATCAAATATAGAAGACACCTCATTTCTGTAAGAAAAGCTAACACTGTGACTGCGGTGGTCAGTGATAGGTGGGTCTCCAAGCTGAGGGGCACAGACTGAAGAGGACACTCCCCCTGGGGGGCTATTGCTTTTCAGCACCCACCTCCAACTGCTATGGAAGGCAACAGGGACTAGCTCTTGCTATATTTTAAGAGAAGTTGGAAATTGGAACTGCAAAAATATCAGCAAAATGTGGGCACAAAGCAAATTAAAAAGACAAAAAGGACAATGCTTGCTTTGGTTAGAAGGTTTGTGAATTTTACACAACCTGTTTTTAAAAAAAATTTCTCCCAGGTATCTCCCCTCTCTGTATTCCTTCTCAAAACACACAACCCTGGCTGGCTTGTTCTGAGATGTCAGGTGACCCAAATTGGGAAACGGTCTATGAAATACCAAGTCAGTGTTCTTCCATATTGTGAAGTTCATGAATAGCAAGGAAAGACTGAAAAACTGTCACAAATCATACAGAAAAAACACTTAAAGAAGAAAAAGTCCTCTCAAGTCCAAGATAATCTTCAGCTGTTACTTAAATGAAGCCAGATTTCCAATGTCAGTAAAAACGCTGTAACAATGGCATTTTTCTTCCAATCTGCATGCCTGGCACAGAGTTCAGTACTGAGGCCATTTTCTCTCAGACAAAATGGCGCCAGTGATCGCTAACATATACCTTCAGGGAAGCTCAGAAACATCAGGCAGCCATGTAACTTCCGATACAAAATGGCGCCTCTCAGGAATCTGTTCAACATTCACACACCTACCTCACTCCCAACTCTGACTGCCTCGAGTTTGGAAGTCATGGGTGCAGTTAGGTGTACTCTGAGGACTTACCTCAGTCAGTCGTCTTGCCTAAAGAAGTGGAGCTTCCATCTGTTAGCCATGCTGTATGGCTGCATCATTTTCTAAGTGCCTTTGTGTAAGAAGACCCCCTTCTTTTCAGGAAAGCATTCCCCTCTTTCCAGGAGAATCGGAGAAGCAGAGTGGGCTTAAGTGAGCTGTCAGAGGAAAGAAAGGAACCAGCATAGGAGTGAGAAACTTTCACAAATATTTCCATCTCCCTGGAGGAGTTGTTTCTCTAAATTTGTGGTTCTTGTGACTCCACAGAAATCATATCTCTCTGCAGGGTTCCCAGGCAATTATTCTTCCTCATGAGGCTGAGACTGTGCTTTCAGAACCCAATCAAGGGACCACAAATCAAAGATAGCTTGGACTCATTCCACTAATAGCAAGGAAAGCCATTAGCTGCAGTTGTTTGAAAAGGGAAGTGGCTCAGATATCTCTGGTCTCACAAGAAAAGCTTCTGTAATGTCAGATTATGGTTACCAAATGCTTCGTGGATGGAGGCATCACATTTCTCATAATGAGAGGTTATTTATTACACCACTGAACTTACACACTCTCCCTTGCTCAAAATCTCTTCACTTGCACAAGATAAGATGAAGAGTCCTTTCAAGCTGAATTAAACCTAAAAGGAAACGCAACACACATGCTCAGCTAATGTTGAATTTGGCTCCATTGTGCAGGGAGGGAGTAGGTTGGGCGCCTCTGTGGGTAGGCTGAAGGGCTGTCAAGGCGTTTCTTGCCCCAGTCTCAAAAGCCAGTCCCCAAAGCTTGAAGCTGCACTCATGGGAACACTCTTTTTGCATCCCGGATTCTTTTTTCACAATATTAAGACTCTGTGGTGGCCACATTATTAATCGAGGAACAACTTCATTTCTCACTCTTCGTGGTTCTGAGGGGTTGCTGATCCCAGAATTCTACACTCCCATCTAGGAGGCATGTGTCCCTCCCTCTGGCTACAGTAATTGGTCAGAAATAGGCACATGACAGATTCTGAGCCAATCAGAAGTCTTTCCAAGATGGCGGCGGGCTTCTTGACTTGGGGAGGTGGAGGGATGGAAAGGAGTCTAACATCCTAGAAGTTATGTCCTTAATCACCCATTTCTAATGGCGAGAATAATGCCAAGTGGAGGTGAGAGCTGACGAGAGACAGATGGTTGTCCTCATGGCGCTTGAGCCCAGTTTGAGGCCGCAGCTATGCCCCAGGGGGCTTCAGGAAATCCCCATTCTAATTAAGCCTGTCGGAAGTGGCTTTCTATCACTCACAAGAGAGACTTCTGACTGAATCACTCATCGTTGCGCTTGTCTTCTACAATATCCCTTAAACATCTCTTCCGGATGGGCAAGAGGAGGCATGCGGGCCAGCTGACCTTTCTGGGTTTAGAGTCCCTTTCTACTTCCATAACTGGGTTGGTGCCTCTGCGTGTCAGGAATGGGGGAGCTGAGGAAACAAAGTAAATGAAGAGGCATTGGCCTGGCTGAAGCGAAACTTCAGACATACAGGACAGCTCTTTCTGGGTTTTTATCCATTTTGCTCATTTGAGCTTTGCACTTAAGTTATATTGAAAAAAAGCCTCTATAGATAAAACAATTTTTTTCTTCACAGGCCTAGGAGATCTTTACTTGCCTGTTTAGCTCAAATGTTCTTTATTATACAACTGTCTGAGTCACCTGGCCTTGGCGTGTGCAGTGAGAGAGACTGTGGGTCCCGTTGTGTTCACAGGAGGGGCGGGCTCAGGCCAAGAGTGTGGAGGAGGGAGGGTGGGAGGCCGGGAGGCCGTCACGCGGGCTGAATGCGGATTAAGCTCCCACCAACTTCTGCAACTCCCGCTGAGATAAGCCTGGAGTAAGTCAGGCCTGTCCTATTTCCACCTCAGCTGGCCACCTGGTCCTCTGGCTCCTTCTTTGAAGCTTGGTCCTGGCAGAGGGCATATGTTGGCATGCAGAGGGGGCTGCCATTCTCGACTCCAGAATGAACCCGGTGGGAAGGCAGTTGTGTGCCGAGCGCAGGTGCTCTGAGGTCTGGAGAGCCGGCTGGGAGTGAGGTGGGGTGCCGTGAGGAGGACGGAGTGAGGTATGTGGGGGAGGCACGTGATAAACTCCCTGTAGTTCCAAAGGCTCTTGGAGGCTGATTTGCACCGATAAGTGATCCCAGGATTGTTAGCGGCCGCAGCCCCAGGGCTCTGTGGCTGGTGGAGCAGGCCACTCCTTCCCATGTCATGAATTGCATTGCGACAGCCTCCCCTTGGCCTGTGCGATGATGAGGGGGGGTTCTGAGAACACAGCTGCGAGATGTTTATCCAGTTGCAATGGAAGTTCCTACCATCTGTATTTACTGAGTTTTGTGCAGGTATGTTAACAGGAATGCTTCGCATGCAGTGGAGAGTGAGTAGTTTACAGCCAGTGTTTACTGGACAGCTAATGTGGCCTAGATGTGACCTTGCATGGGGCACTTGGATGCAAGGAGAGGCAATGGAAATAGAAGTGATGGCTTTCTGAGTCTGGGTTCAGTAGGAGAAGCCAAGCCGAGGAAAGATAATCTGCTCGGAAGCCTTGGGAGGCCCTGAGCAACAGGAAGACCTGCTGGGCCAGCTGTGCTTGCAAAGAGCACAGGTGTACTTTTTGGTGGCAGGATGACCCAACCCTCATCCTAGCAAGGAAGTTCAGGATGCAGATGGGAATGCAAAAGGAATGGGACGCAGGAAATGGTGGAAAGAGATTCTTACCAAGCCAGGCAATGCCAACCAGAGCTGCCGAGATGCCCCAGCATAGCACAGACAAGCAACACTCCAAACAGCAGCTGCAGCAGCCCAAACGACCCCACAAATGGCCGCCCTCAAGGGCTCAGTCAGGTGCCTGCTCTGGGTCTTCACCTCTTCCTTCCAGGCTGCAACAGCAGCAAAGCTAGGAACAGTTTCAGTAGCTGGGCTCTCTGCGAAGCCTCCGAAATTTTCTTCCCTGAGGTTGGTGGCTGGAAGCCTCTCCCTGTTGCTCAGAGGCCTGCGACAGCCTTCTGGATGATCGGCAAGGTTGGGGGCAGAAATGGCTGCCAATCCCAAACCGCTGAAACCCCAAATGCTGAATCCCAAGTATTGAATCCCAAATACTGAATCCTGGGGCTGCTTCTGTCATCTGTATTTTTTCTTTTCAGAGTCTCCGGCCCCACTGACGCTTTGTTGGAATTTCCGAAGGGAGCCATCCTCACCAGCAGCCCCCTCCCGGGGCACCGCCTGTAGCAGCCTTTGGCTTCAGCCTGATTACTCTAGGAGAGGTGTGGGGGTTAGACCCTTCTCCTGGGCTATGCAACAGCAGTTCCAATCTGCTTCACTCCCAGTTGGCCATGCATGCACTGAAACACTTTGATTTGAAAACTAACACTTTCAGGCAACGGAAAGAAATTTCAGAAGACATTATTCAAAGAAAAGGTCCTGCAAGGTTTTTAATATAAGTGGGGGAAAAGCAGGATGAAAATCATGTTTCTATCCAAACGAATGAAATTGTATACATTGCTATATTTTGGGAATGCCTTGGGTGTTAGGGTTGTAGGGGATGGAGACATGATCTTACTGTGATTTGAGAAAAAGTGAGCATTTTCCTCTAATTCTCTGAAGAAGTGAAAATAAAGTGTGTGCTTGTGGGTTGCTGGCTAGAATATCAGATGACTTGACATTTGATAAGACTCTTGCTGGCTGTATGTGTTAGTCAATCAGTTAGTTGCCTGAGAAAGAAATTGTTAACTCTTTCAAAACTGACATTTCTAAGCCTCAAAGCAAGGATTTCACCAGAGCAACAAGAAAAGACATTACACTTTTCCTTAGTTTTCCTAGCCCTTTCTTCTTCATAGCCCTTCTATATTTTCTTTGAGAAAAGAAAGAAATTTGTTCAAGGGAGGAAGATACCCCTGGGCTGCTTGTTTTCTAAGCCCCACCTCTGAAAGTTCATTTCCCAGACTTTTAAAAGCTCTGTGGATTTATCAGGAGCCAGATGTTCCCAGGCATGGAACACGTGTCCTCTGGAAGTCCTCAGGCACCCTGGGCTGGCTGGATGCAGTTGGTGGTGTGGGATCTTGTCTGACTGTAGAATGTGTGGGAGTGATGTCTAGTGATTTCTGCCCCCACCTTGCGGGTCATCCAGAAGGCTGTTGCAGAAAGGGGAGCTCAGGCTGGTGGGGGTCGGGTCAAAATGTGCAGCAGCTGTGAAGAATGTTGAGAACTTGCCCCCACTGTGCTCTAATCAGAGAAACAAAACCTGCTCTGAGAACTGGCATCATCAGGGAGGGGTGGTGCCAGAGAACCTGGGAGAGCACTTGGTGAGGCGTGAGTCCCTGTGGAGTAAGCAAGAGTCAGGGAAACCCCAGTTCAGTCCTCAAGTTCCTGCCATTCTGCTCTTCCCTTTTCATTTCCTGAGCTAGATATCACTTCACCTCTCTAGGGACTGCATCTCCCTTGTCTGATGAGGGATTGAGCTAGGTTCCCTTCAAAGTCTTTTCAACGCTAACCTCCAACTAAGACTTTTTTCTCCATGGGATCTGTTGTTAACTTAAGTTGCTGGGACTTTGGATTTTTGTTTGTGATCTCCGCTGGTTAGGATCTGATTAGCAATTCTAAAGACAGTAATGGTTCTTCAGTGATAGTTTGTGACTTTGGGCTTTTGGTGTTGACTACTTGCTGATGTCACCTCAGGGGTTTGCAAGCCAACAATGGAGCAGTGGTGGTTTGAATTAGCAGATGGATGCTAAACAGACTCTTCCCCTGTGATCCAGCAATCATACCATTTGGTAATTGCCCAAATGTCTTGAAAACTGATGTTCATACAAAAACTTGCACATGGGTATTTACAGCAGCTTTATTCAAATTGCTAAAACTTGGAAGCCTCCACAATGCCCCTTCAGCAGGTGAATGGATAAGTAAATTAATGTATATAAGTCTTTATCAGTGAAAAATAAAAGATTATTATGCTATAAAAAGATATGGGATAATCTTAATTGTATATTATTACTAAGTAAGAATAAAATCTGAAAAGGCTATAGTGTGACTCCCAACTACATGAAATTTTTCAAAAGGCCAAATTATGGAAACAGTAAAAAAAGATCAGTGGTTGTCAAGGATTGGGGTGGTAGTGGTTGGGATAAATAGAGCACGGAGGATGTTATGGTGGTAAAATTGCTCTGTACAATACGATTATGGTAGATACATGTTAGGAACACAGGTTGTAAACAATTTGTTTTCATGTAAGTTAGAGCATGTGATGTAAAGGACTTTTTTTTTTTTTTTAAAGATTTTATTTATTTGTGCATACAGAAATGGGGTAATAGGCCAGAGGTGCAGGAGTGGCCAGAGGATTCACCAGAGGCAGAATAGGGAGCAGAACAGGCAGATGGACAAGTACACTGCTGAGGCCGGTCAGGAGAGGTCTGCCGCGCCATGTGGGTCACCAGGGAGGGCCGTAAAGAACTTGTTTTAATGTAACCTGGAACTTGATGTAAAAAAGAAGTGGCACAAGGACTGACAAGACCACAGCCAGCCGATAGCGTATCAGTGAAGAGCAGCAAACCCCAACAGCCAGCTCAGCACAGAGATCAGAGCGCCTTCAGAATGGCGGTCACCACACCTGTTTGCCTCTGGGCCTACAGCTCTCCAGCCACATCCTGGCCTGCTTGTCATGGAGGACCCGCTCCTTGGAACAGCAAGGACCTGCTTGCGGATCTGCTTGCAGGACGCCCTGCACGAGAGCCTCCCCCTTGTTAGCACAGCTCCCGTCAGCTCTGGTGGCCTCTGCTGTTGAGAGAATTGTCATGTTGGACTGAGGTACTTTGGGGGACTTAGGAGTTGTCTTCCTCAGTGTGTTAAGTTTGTGTTCAGCATAATAAAATCCTAGGTTGGAACCAACACTGCCTCAGTGCCATCTGTATGCTTGTGACACGTGTCATATATTTGTCCAAATCCATAGAATCTTCAACGCCAAGAGTAAACCCTCATGTTAATATAGAGGTTGATGATGATGTGTCAATGTAGATTCATTAACAGCAACAAATGTACTGTCCTGTTGTGGAATGTTGATAGTTGGGGATGCTGAGTGATGTGTGTGTGTGTGTGTGTATGTGTGTGTGTGTGTGTGTGTGTGTGTAGAGGATATAAAGGAATCTTGGTAATTGCCATGCAACATTGCTGTGCAACTAGAGCATTCTTAAAAAAAAAGCAAAGTCGGGCCCTCCCTGGTGGCGCAGCGGGTTAAAGCACTGCACTGAGAAGCTAAAGCCACTTCTGCATGAGTTCGATTCCCGCCTGCCCCGGAGGTGACTACATGGTGTGGCAGACCTCTCCTGACCCGCCCGCTGCTCCCCTCAGCAGTGTACTTCGTCGATCTGCCTGTTCTGCTCCCCACTCTGTCTCTGGTGAAGCCTCTCACCGCCCCTGAGCCTCTAGCCTGTACCCCGGTTCTGTATGTACAAATAAATAAATCTTAAAAAGAAAAAAAGCAAAGTCTATGATGACATTTGGATTTAACTTAAAATAAGAAAATTAAGAGCCCAGCACACAGATACTAAAGATCAAGGGAGATATGCTGAAATAACAAAGGCAGCTAAAATGTAACTAGGTATAAAGTAAATTACCAAATAAGATCGAAGGGAAGATAGCATTATCTATATAGACCAATTATATCAGAAAAACAAACAAACAAACAAACAGAAAGCTGATATTCATCTACCATCTCCAAGAAACACAGAACCCAGAATTCAACACACATGCACACACACACACAATCATGGTTGACATTAAGTTTCTAGGGAAAAGAACAGGAAGGAAAACAGACATTGCTGACTATAGAGAAGAGGTTATCAATGAAAAAATCTGAGCAAAATGAAACAAAATAAAGGGATTTGGAGGTGAAAGAGGCACTACCGGTATGTATAACCTAGAACAGTCTCTTTTACCTTCTGTAAAATGAGTTTTCTTTTTTTCTGAATTGATGTAAGGATTTACTAAAATAATCTCTTATGCCTAAAATGAAGTAGGTATATGAAATAGAGAAAGTAAATGTATGAACTAGAAAAGAACACTGATCTCCAGAAGGAGAGAAGACATTAGTTGAGCAGAGATCTTGCAGCTGAGACTCCTTAGAGAAGTCACTCACTTTTCCTCCTAGAAGAAAGCATTTCCTGGCCACCTGCCCACAGCCTACAGGTAGTGAGGCAACCGTCCTGGGCCAAGGACGGTGGCCAGCTGAGTTGTCACGCCTGCTGGAGCCAGGCCTGTGCTTCACTGTGGTCATCAAGTTTTTCTTCTGCTGCCCTCATGCGCACCTGGAAGCTACTAGAAGCACCTGGGCCAAACACAACCTGTAGCAAGCTGTGCTTCTTCAAGGGAGAGAAATGGTTTGTTTTCTAAGCAGCCACCTGCACATGTCACCATTCGACTCCAGCAGCCAGCAGGTGTTCAGTGAAGAAACAAGTGTTTTCTTGCCATCTTTGATTGTTGGTTCAAGTTCTCCTAACTAGAACACACGTGAGTAGTAATTAAGAATTATACAGGATTTGGTGAAGAAAACAGGAAAATTCACTAAGGGATAGAAAGGATTTGAGCAAAGGGGAGTTATATTATGTCTTGGACTTGATAACCTCCTCTGGGTCTGTCAGCACAACACACTCCAGAAAGCACTAATGGCAAGGGACATGTTGGCCCAGAGGCATCTGGACCCATCACATCACTCAGGACCCTTCGCTGAATTTGCTTCCAGACAGCAGCAGGAGATGGAGGCGGGCTGCAAATCCCCTCTCTCACCCTCCTGGTGATAAAGAAGGGCTGGAAAAGCCAACAGAGGAAGAAATATGACACCTGAGAGAAACTTGACCACACAGATTTAGGGACTGGGGGGGGGGAGGGACAAACTGAGGCTGAGGGAAGCCATCAGTGCAGTCAGATGGAAACTTTTGCCTTGCCAGGAGCTGACTTGATGTGTGATTAGCTAGCCTGTTATGCAGATATAATGGAAGAGAAAGTGCTTCCATCGCTCATTCTGCAGCCAAGCCACAGACCTGGCCAACTCCTCCCCTCGGAGGCAACAAAGAAACATTCATAGGGTTTGGCTTCTTTCTCCTGAATTCGGCACCTTAAGCTAAAGAAGTCAGTCACGCGAGGCCTGCTAGGACCAGAAGGAAAATACCTCCATGGCTACCACAGAGCTCTCTGGCCCCCTCCCTCAGCTATCTCCTCTCCTGTGCCCATACAGGCGTTCTGGGAATGGAAATGCCTGTGAATGGCATGATTGGTAGTTTTATCAGTTTTACTTCCAGCACTTTTTTTCTCCTAATTTTAATTTCTTTTTGGTAGAAACAGGAATGAGAGGAAGAATCTTGTTTCTGTGTTCTCACAGAACACAGCCTGCTCACTTGATTTTTCCTTTTATTATGTTATGTAATGATTAATGTTTGCAAAAAGTTTTGGCATCATATAAGTAAGTGATGAAGCTGTAGCAACAACAGGAACAAGTGTGACCCCTATTTAGAGGAGAACATGCCCAATGCCATTGCTGTATCTGGTGGGCTCCTTTTCAATTGGCCCCAACAGTTTGTTGAGGAAGTTATTGTTTCCACAGTGATCCTCACTGCCTTCTATCATGTCAGGGACTGAACTCCTTTTCTTTGTGTCTCTCTTTCTGGGTCCCTTGGGCAATTTCTCTCTATATATATCTTTATTACTCCAGCTTTGTAAATAATTCTTCAGTAATAATTCTTCTTTGTAACAGTCTTCTTCAGGAATAACTTGTTTGTTCTTAAATCTCTGCTCCTCCATATAAATTTGAGAATTACTGATCAAGTTTCTTAGCAATTCTATTTAATTGTTTTTTAGCATTGTATCCAATCTTTAGATGAATTTGGGGAAAAGTGACATGCAGGTGATATTTTGAAAAGATTATACTGTGGTCTTTGAATAACTGATGGGCCTAGTGGGGAAGACAGATATAGATATATTATTGGCATGTAGTAAGTATCACATAGGCAGGAAACTCCAAGGAGGAGCTAGGTGGGAGTGATAGAGAGAAAGTAACATGTGAAGATTCTTAATGAACAGAGATTCTGTATTCTGGCTTCAGGCGTAAATAGTCTGTCCATCCTATTTTGTCAGATTACTCAGGAGATAACCAGCAAGGCCACCCTCATCGAAGCCCAAAGGGCTGGGCTATATCTATTGTGACCGTGATGATCCATTCTCTGTTTTGCCTCCAAACTTGGACCTCAGCACCTGGCTTCTCTTCCAGAATCACATTCACCCCACACCATGAATGTTTTTACTTTATTGGGCTGACCTGTCTTTCCCAGATACACCTACTTAGGTTCTTCACAGCCTTTTATGAATTTATACAAAATTGTTTCCCAAAGTTGAGGTTTGGATAGCATTGCCTCCAGGGTTTTTGTCAGCTCTGAACTGATATTTTTACATGATACTTCAACACCTGATGAATACAGGCCATTGAGTGTCTGTTATGGGGCCACACACTTTTAGGGGAGAAGAACCCTGGGACATGAACTCAAGTAGCTTGAGTTGGGTGATATTAGCTGGGTGATAACAAGCCAACCTTTAACTTTTCAATGGCATGATTCCTCATGTATAATGAAGTAATAATTATAGGTAACCCCTGTACAAAGAATCTTGTAATAAGATCTTTTAAGTCAAGAAGAACAAAACTGTTAGTTTCAAAAACTAGAAAAGAGGAAAACTGGCTTCTAAGACCTATGAGCAGAGCCACTCACAGAACACATGCTGAGGGAAGGGCATGTGATGTGGTGTGCAAAGAATCACATGACACCACTTTTCTCCAGAAAAGATTTTTGATAGTGTAAAAAAAAATTGATGAGTTGGAGAAAGGTAGCAAAAGAAAAGTGAACTCAAGGGTGGGTATATAAAGGGAAGGTGGGAAAGAGGAATAACAGAGAAGGCACGGGGTGAGGGAGGCTTTCCACACACTGGCTTGAAGGGTGCCCAGGGGTGCTGCCACACTTCCCAGTGCCCACCACCCATAGTCAAAATGACCACTAAACAGAACTCCAGGGAATGCCCCTTCGGGAGAATGATCTGCAGGGAGAGGGCTGGCTGGGGAGGGTCTAGAAAACCACAAGGTTTGAGATGGTTTTTGAAGGATGATAGCGCTAGGTATTCCCAACAGAGGGAGCCACCCCAGCAAGCTAGACAAGAGGCTGTCTCACGGAGATTAGGAGATTGTCTTGCGGTGATGAGGTCCTGGACAGTCAAGGAACAGCAGCTGACTGAGGTCTTTCAAATTCATCTTTGGATTTCACACAAAAGGGAGCCCTGATTCTCCTTGAGGAGAAAATGACCCGAGTGGAGTGGTATTTGGAGGAAATGATCCTGGCACCACATAGCTGCAATTTTCCCCTTTGCAAATTGTAATTCATCGTGGGCATTTGGGGAAACGCTGTCATGCATGTCTCTCCCGATGGGATTCACATCTGGTTCTGCCACTGGCGATACAGACTATTCAGAAAATCTGTGCAGCATTAGTGTTTAATAACCTTTACTTTAAACACAGGGAAGCAAACCACAAACTTAGAAATGGCACACACCCCCCAGGGTAATTTAGTCCAGGTTCTCTATGTAGTCTAGAATATCCCTCCTTGTAGCTGGAGCTAGGTATCTGGACACTGATACAATGCTGTAAATTTAGGGAGATTGAAATTAACCTTCGACATAAGCGTAAACCTAGTGACTTTGGTTTTTAGCTTGCTTTTGTTGGGTCCTTTGCCTGGACAGACCTCCCCACCTCCCCCACAGAACCATATGCACACTGTTGTGTGGAAACAAAGAATGAGCCATGGGTGCTGGAACAGAAAAACAGGAGGCAGGAAGTGTTCCTGCCTTGTGTTTGCTACCTTGTGTTCTTTGACCCCCATGTTATTGTTGCATGTTATTGATGCACTTGCTGAGAGCTTCCGCCTACCCCCAGCACCAGGCTCCATGCTGAAGGGGATAAATAAGGAAGGAGAGAAAAATAAAGTGTGCCTTTGCTTGCTGACCAAGGAGTGTGTGATTTAATCCTGACGTCCTTCGCTCAGACCATCTCTGCTGTCGTGCTGGCGCGGCAGCTTTCCTTACACGCACCAAATTTTGAAAATTTTAAATGGCTTAGACTTAACATGCAACCCATATATAGTACAATCAGCAGTTGTTTTTTCTTTTTTTAAAGAAAATTATAATTTTGCAGCACTCTGATAACATGGGCAGTTCAAATATTTAGATTTCAAATTTAGGCTTGAATCTGAGCTGAACAGTTTTTTTTTTCCCTTTGTTGTATGTATTTAGGGGTTAGAGCGTGCCTTCAGCCCCTAGAAAGGGGGAGGCTAGTGCTGCTTTAGTTGTTCAGTGCAAAAGCCTTGGTAGGGGAGAACACCAAGTACTGCAGGGGAAGCATTTGGAAGCAGGGGAATGTGCTTTGGCAGCCAAAGCTGTGCTCCTCTTTCACAAGACTGTGCATAATCTCTTCTTGACCGCAGTGAGCTATAATTCCTGTGCAATCCCTCTTCTGAGACGGCTGTTATCAGCCGATATGGAGAAAGCATGTCCTTGCTAAACATCTGATGGCGAAGTGGAAAGAGCAGAGCTTTATTGGATTAACTAGGTCATCCATTCACTCCAGATCATCCAAGTGACTATTTTCTGTGGAGATCATTTGCAATCGACTCCTGTGAAGCAAGCTCCGGTTGTTGACAGGGGAGTTGTGAGATGAACCCCACATCTATCTCCCGTGGCTTGTGCTAAATGTTCAGCTGAAGAGAATTTTGTTTACAAGTGGCACAAACCCTGAGAGAGAGAACCCTGGTGAGAGGATCTGGACTTTGAATTCTCCCATGCCCATGTGGGTTGTCGAAATTAGGATGTTCACCGGGAGGCTCGGTGAGTTCTTTTCTATGTAGGGATGTGAAAATAAAATTAAGAAGAAATCTACAAAGTATAAACTTTTGCGGTAAGTCAATTTTCCTGAAGAAAATTCATTCACTCACTAACTTCACAAGTATTTACTGAATCTTCTATATGATAGCTGCTGCGTTTGAGGGTAGACATGTGAGGAATAATGATAAACTGGGTAACTCAGAGCCCCTGCAGCACTGGTGTGGGTCACAGCATAGTAACAGTTCGCAGAGCGCGTACCAAACAGTGACACCAGTTCCATAAATTCTCTTGCCTCCAGCCAAACAAACAAATAACATATGTGAAGGGATTTTCTTTTTTTTTCAAACAAATTTGGGAGACATCTTATGTATTCTGGTTTGGAGACACGCATTCGACCATAGAATAAATGAAGGCTTTTCAAATATGTTCAGTTGTAAATAATTATCTACTCTTGGTTCAGTCTAGCATTTATCAGAAGCATTTAACCCTGGAAATCCCCCTACTGTGATACTGGAGACTAGTTTTCTGTGAGACGCTTGGTAAACACTGCGGTAGAGGCAACTCAGTGGAAATTAACAAGTGTCAAAAGCTCTCAGGATTACAGACTGGCTGTGGTTAGAGGTCCTTGCTGGTTGCTGCTACAGAAGGAAACCACAGTGCAAATCTCTGGCCTGTCCTCTGGGGGCCACCAGAAGCAGGGCTGCTCAGCCATGGGCTCCCTGCTGTGTGCCCACAGAATGACCTTCCTTGTCCAGCCACCTGCCCACCCTTTTCCAGTTTATAGCTTTCACCATCCTGTCTCCAAATTCACCCTTACCTGGTATTATTGGGCAAAGGATATAAAAACTGTGATTGGTCAGAAATAGCCTCAGTAGTTCTAGATCCAGCCATCCTTTGCCAGAAATCAAAGCCTATATATCCTAACCAGCAGGCTAGAGGGAGTGGGAGCAGTTTCAGTCAATGTGATGATGCAGAGTGGCTCTGTTGGTGCAGGAGATGGCCCTGGGGTGCTCCAGGACCAAGTCTTACCAAGTCCTGCCACTGTAGGCATGCTAGAGTATGGAAGCAGCCTGGTGTTGCTGAGGTTGGGGCTTCCCCCACAGCCACCCCCTTAAGGCTCTCGAACTATAAAAGGGAAAAGCCCACTTTGCCCATTCTATAGGGATCTGGCCAAATTGCCATACAAAGGTAAAGAATAGCAGACCCTTACTGTGCTCAAAATCTTCAAGAGGCATGAAAATTTGAAGGGACTGAGGGTGTGGGGGCAGGGAGGTGGGGGGGGAGAGAAGGAAGGATTTCAAATAACAGATTCCCAATCAAACTCTGAAAATTACCTAGCCCCTCTCCGGCAAACACCCATCTAAATAGGCTTGGCTCAAAGAGGCTGAAGCCATGAATCTAAGGCATCTCTCTGTGGAGACCTGCAAGAAAGGGCTTAGGCAGGTTGAAGAACTGGGACACGAGAGACCCAAAATTCATTCCTTCAGACCCACTACAAGGGAGAGATGAAAGCAAGATGAAGGCTGCCACTGCCTTTGTCAAATGCTAATGTCGCAGGACCAAGGACAGGAGCAGACTCCTCATAGGTACCTCTCTTCTCCACACGTCTCTCATTCCCTTTTTGTTTTACCTTCAACAGATATACACACACACACACACACACACATCTGCTTCACTCCTTCCTTCCTCCCAGCTGACACCACATTCAGGAAGTCAGTTAATAGCCTGCTGGGAGTTGTAGTCTGAGTGACTACATGCACATGGGGCTGGGAAAATTGTCCCTTCAGTGGCCCTGACAGACACTGCTGCCTCTTCACAGCCATGTCTCGTGTAACAAGTTCCTTCCTTTTCATTTTTCTCACCATTTCTCTGGTGATGAAGGTCTATCTGGTGTCTCAGGGGACAGTGTAGTCAAAGGAAGTAGCAGTCAGCCATGGGTAGTCAATGTGGCTCTCCACACACAGCCTGGGATGGTTACACATAGATCCACACTTTCAAGAGCTGAGGAACACTAAGCTAACTAAAATATTTTGTGTTTACATTTTAATTATACCACATAACTTAGGACAATTTAAGGATGTTCTAGAACTGGCGTTGGCCAATCTGGCCCCCCAACTGTCAATTTGTTAAAACAACAGATTTATGGGTACACAGCCACACCCAACGCTTTCACGCTATAATGGTGAGGCTGAAATGGTGGAGAAAATGTATGGCCAAAGTCTGAAATATGTACTATCAGGCACTTATCGAAAAGGTCTATTGCCCTCACTCTAGAAGATGTTCAGATAATTATTGATGCAGTGTTTATGATGATGAAGGT
Organism: Condylura cristata; assembly: GCF_000260355.1. Taxonomy (NCBI): domain Eukaryota; kingdom Metazoa; phylum Chordata; class Mammalia; order Eulipotyphla; family Talpidae; genus Condylura; species Condylura cristata. The sequence goes on from NW_004567121.1 coordinate 19,900,230, forward strand.
GAATGAAGATTTCAAATATAGATTTTTTTAGGAGTTTGAAAATGGAAAAGTAGAGAGTGAATTGAGTCATCACATGGAAATTAGACAACAAATCAAGCAACATGCAAAAGAACCTGCTCTGGCTCTTTTGAAGCACGTTCCTGCTGGAGTCCCACCCACATGGGTATCGCGGCTGCCTACATACCAACCGCTGCAGATCAAGAGCGATGATGGTCATGGTCACGGCATTGAAATTTTCTTGTTTCTGATTTTTGTGCCAGAAAGAATGGAGTGAGATACTCATTGCATGCTGCTTCTAGTAATGTTACATTGCTAATCTTATCTTCAACAGAAGATGGTTATCTTTACATAATTAACAGGTGACACCTCATTATAAAATCAGCATTGGAGAATTGCCTGCTGGCAGAGATTTACTTAGGAATGAGGTTCAAATACCTTGAACGGAGCAAAGCTGGTGTTTTAGTCATACCATTTTGCGCAGCAAACGTATGTGTCCTCTGGGTAGGAAGCCCAGACTGTCTGTCTCAGGAATCCGTCAGCTTATAGATCCATGAATCCTAGGTGTTCTATAGCATTCTGCCTGCACTGCCCTCGGAGAAACAGGGGACACCAGGGTGGGCTCTATTAGCCCTTTTATCCCTGACCCTGAGCCAGTCTCTGTTCTGGACTCTTCCTTTCTGCCTGTTGAAAAAGTCTGTTTAAACATTTTGAGGAACTCCTAACCAAAGTGACTGCACCGTTTTATATTTCCACTAGCAGTGTAAGGGGGTTCACTTCTCCCTCTCCCCATGTCCTCACCAACACATATTTCTCTGTGGCCTTATAGTGATAGTCCTCCCAGAGAGTGTCAAGGGTACAGCAAGGCTTTGATTTTCTTTCTTTTTTTTTTTTTTGCAAGGCTTTGATTTTCTAATAACTGATGATGTCCTGCAGTTTTTCCTGCCTATTGGCCACTTGCATTTTATGCTTCTTTGGAAAAATAACTATGCATGTTATTTTTCTTCCACTTTAAAATTGATTATCTTTTTTTTTTAAGATTTTTATTTATTTATGCATACAGAACTGCGGTACAGGCCAGAGGTTCAGGGGTGATGAGAGAATTCACCAGAGACAGAGTGGGGAGCAAAACAGGCAGATCAAGGAAGTACACTGCTGAGGGGGGTAGCGGGCAGGTCAGGAGAGGTCTGCCTCGCCATGTGGGTCACCTCTGAAGTGGCTGCTGCGAGCTCCTAGTCTTGTGCTTTAACCCATTGTGCCACCAGGGAGGGCCCAGTAACGCACTCTGAAGTGATGTTGACTGTGAGTTTTTAAGTTAGGCGGTGTGAGTTCTTCAAGTTGTTCTCTTTCAAGATCTGGATCTCTTGAGTTTCCATATGAATTTTAGTATTTGGTTTTGTCAGTACAAAGAAAGCAGCTGAGCTTCTCATGGGTGGCTCTGAGTGAGACTGGAGTGGCTCTGAGTGAGACTGCATGGAAGCTGCACATCAGGCTCTGGCCCACCTGTGCCTATGAGGTGCTTCTCTCCACATGCCGGTGCTCCTCTCCACCAACCTTTGCACACCTTCTAACAAACCTGTCCCTTTGGGACAGCTCTTTCTGCCCACTTGTGTCTATGCAAGCATCCTTCCCTTTTTTAATAATAAACTTGCCCTTTTGAATATTAAAAAAGAAGCTGCCTCATTTGGAGGAGTATCGCCATTTTAATAATACTAAGTCTTCCAGCTGATGAACATGGATGTTTTCGTATTGATTTAGATCTTTAAATTCATTCCACACTATTTGGTAGTTTTCAGAATACAAGTTTCCTTGATGAGCACTCAGCATGCATGAGACACATCAACCTCACGGCTCTTCAACCTCATAGCCTTCCTATCTGCTCCCACATTGTCTAGAGCACAGACACCATAACTTAATTCCATTTTCTTCTCTATTTTGCATAACAGAGGTCTTCAATATGGATTTGTTGAATAAATAATCCAGGGAGCAATGGAGTTCCTTCATTTGCTTCCCTCAAAATACGAGTGGCTGCAGGAGCCATTTCGGTCCACAAGGAATTGTCACTCAAGGCAGACTGCCAGTTTACCATGCCCCTTCTGGAGCCTTCATCCTGAGAGAAAATGAGCCTCATCTATATCCACAGTCTTTCCCTGGAACAGCCAACTCGGAAGTGCCTCCAGGTACGGAGAACTTCGCCTCTGAACTCTAGGTCTTTACAATTCCCTGTGATTCTGTGCACAGTCCTGCCTGCAGGGCGGGGTGGGCAGGCCCAGTCGATGCCAGGAGCACTGGGGACCCAGATGCACAGAGGTGCACGCAGCTCAAATGAGTGGGGGCTTTCAGGGTCAGCCGAGTCACCGCCAGAGCTTTTTCTTTAATTCCCCCCTAAATCTTTGCATCCCTCTGGCCACTCCACCCACATCCTTGGCTTCCCAGGCACCATCCCTGACTGCCAGACCTCAGTCCCAAGGCCCATCCTAACCTCGCTGAACGCTCCTCTCTGAGAAAGGCACCCAGAGAGCATTTGTCTCATCTCTTCCTAAACAGCCCAATCAAACAAATGGAATAGATTTTAACAAACTATTGAGTATTTTTGCACTAAAGAGTTGGGGAAAAAATGTATTCTTCTAGCCAGCTGAAAACATGGCTCCAGGTTCCTCATGGTCAAAACAACAGGAGCTGAGCCAAGCCCTGTAGATTCCTAAGAACTGAATCTTAAAGAAGACGGGGTGAAGCTCTGTGGGCATGGTGCAAAAACACCCACACCGGTGCCAACCCCAGCCAGGTAGCCGTGAGACCTTAGGCAAGCAAAGGCGAATTAATTAAGCTAATTAACCTCTGAGCTATTGGTTCCTCATCGTTAGAACAGGAGAATGACTACCTCACCCAGTCTTCTGTTAGGAATGTGTGAACTGAGATGTGGAAAGTATTGCCACATGGGACACACCCAGTATTGGTTTGTTTTCCTTTCCTGGAGGTGTAGAGAATGGCACAGACTGTAATCAGACTTAGGCACAGGTAGAACTGAAGACAGTTATGGAGCTCCCTCGGCACGGGAGTCCAAAGCTCAGCAGATGCAGACAAACACACAGCTAGCGACTGTGTCCTTGGGCTGTGGTAAGAGTACAGCATGCGCCTGTGTGTTCACAGGAGATGTACCTGGGAGCACAGGGAAGGCATCAGCTTACAGCCAGTGTCCTCCAGGGCTCTGCTGAGTGATGGCCTTGTCTGCTGGGGTTTGTTGAGAAAGGAATTATTGGTTGATTTTTGGAGCTCATTTTCCCTCTCAAAGTTGAATAGAAAAATGTCATTCTTGCAACAGGGCATAGTAATGGAATGAATCTGGGGGAGCAGGGATGCAAAGAGCCGTAAGTAGATGTTGTAATTTAAGTAAACGGTTTTCAAATCTTGATGTACATTTGATGGAAAAAAAAAACAATTGATGCCTGCTGTTGTCCTAAAAAATAGAGACCCATCACAAGCACATGACAAGAGGCTCAGCCTTATTAGCCAGCCAGGGAAATGCAAGTCAAAGTCATAATGAAAACAGCTTTGCACCCACTGAGATGATGTGAATAAAAAAGACAAATAATAACAAGCATCAGCAAGATATAAAGATGCTGTGGCCTCACACATTGCTGGTAGGAATGTGAAATGTTCCAGTTGTTATGGAAAACAACCAGTTCCTCAAAGGCTAAGCATAGATTTTCACATTACCCAGCACCCTACTCTAAGGTATATCTCCAAGAGAAATGACAATGTATCTGCGAAAACAAAAGCTTGCATATATTTTAATGTCCAATACTTATCACAACAGCATTGTTCATAATAAGCAAAACATGGAAACAATTCAAAAGTCCTTTGATGAATGATGAGTAAAAGGTGGCATATCTGATATCTGACATACAATGGAATCTTATCCTGCAGTAAGAAGAAATGAAGTAGTCTGGGGCACAATGAATGGATCTTGAGGTGATTATACTAAGTGAAATAAGTCAAAAGTGAAAGACAGATATTGGATGGTTTCGCTTATCTGGGGATTATTAAATAACCAAAAAAAAAAAAAAAAGAAAAAGAAAAAAGAAAAAACCCATAAACAGACAAAATACAGCAGGAATAAATCTTGGATATAGTGAAAGTATTAAATAGGGGAGACAGGGGAGGGGCAGATGGCATGTGGCGGGGAGGTTTGGGGGTGAGTGCACATACGGAAGAAGTGAAAATGTAATTTCAAATTTAAATTTTAAAAAAGCAATGAAGTAGGCCCTCCCTGGTGGCGCAGCGGCTTAAAGCACAGCACTGAGAAGCTGAGGCCACTTCAGCATGAGTTCGATCCCCACCTGCCCCGGAGGTGACCACATGGCGTGGCAGACCTCTCCTGACCCGCCCGCTGCTCCCCTCAGCAGTGTACTTCCTCCATCTGCCTGTTCTGCTCCCCACTCTGTCTCTGGTGAAGCCTCTCACCGCCCTGAGCTTCTGGCCTATACTCCAGTTTGTATGCACAAATAAATAAATCTTAAAAAAAAAAAACATACTAAGTGGAAAAAGCTAGTTGCAAAGGCTAATATATTGTATGGTTCCATTTACATGAAATGTCCAGAACAGGCATATGTGACAGAAAGTTGGGGGTGGGGAGGTTGGGGAGAGATGGGAAAGAACTGCTCAGAGAACAGGACTTCTTTTTGAGGTAATGAAAATGTTCTAATGCAGACTGTGGTCACTGTAAAGCTGTGAGTGTACTGAAATCATTGAATTGCATACTCTCATTGAGTGGACTATATGATGTATGAATTGTATCTCAATACAGTTACCTTAAAAAATAATGCTTACAGGCTCTCCCTAGGTGGTACAGTGGGTTCAAGCACAGCATTGCAAACTAGTGACAACTGTTTCAGTGCCAGTTCAATCCCTGGCCCTGGAGATGACCCACATGGCGCGGCAGACCTCTCCTGACCCGCCTGTTGCTCCCCTCAGCCGTGCACTTCATCAATCTACCTGTTCTGCTCCCCACAATGTCTCTGGTAAATCCTCTCACCCTCTGCATCTTTGGCCTGTACCACAGTTCTGTATGCACAAATAAATAAATCTTTAAAAAAATAACACAAGTAGCAACCCTCACACATCAAGGTGGGTGTAAGGCTATCAGCACCCTGTCCCCCACTCCACACTCACAGCCAGATGGGCAGGTGGGCTGGGAGAGTCACAACTTGACGACAAGAGGAGAAAGCCAGGCACAGCAGAACCAAGAGCTCCCCCCAAATCACGAGGTTGCACAAATCCATGAGGCCCCCAGGTCTCCTGGCAACCAGCACTAGACACATTTGACAGCAATGTTCTACAGAGCCTCTTCAGGGGACACCCGTGGGTGGGGGCAGTGGGACTAGGGTGGGCATGAGAAAGAGTGTCCTAATCAGGCGAGCTGCTGTCCTACTTGGCTTGAATGGAAGCATTTCTGGGCTTTAAATAGAGACACCATGCTTATGATCACATTCTTTGAAAACAGACAAAGGGCTTCTCTGCCCAAATGCATTACCCTCAGCCTATGGCTCTCGGGAGCAGATAGTGGCCAGAACATTCCCTTGACCTCAGCATCCTAAGCATGGGTGTATCTTTAGAAAACACCTGTTTTGTCCTGGCTTCTGTGTCCAGCTGCAAGGAAGAAAGTCAGGAGACAGAAGTCTGAAAAGGAAGAGTTTATTGCTCCTGGGGAAACAGCTGAGACAGAGCTCCCTGGGGCTCAAGGGTGGGGTCTGCAGCTACTTTGAGCACTGTAGGGGGAAGGGTCTCTTGTATAGGCTTTATGGCGTTTTACACCTGAATGCAAGGCCAGTCTGGTCATTGTGGTATTGTGTCACACTCAACAATACCCACATTTCAAACAAAAGTGCTAACTCACCTGCCAGGAACTTGATGCTTTGGTGTTGATTCTTCACTGAGGAATGTGCCCACACAGTTGACAGCACTAATTGCCAGTGAACAGTGAGAAATATTGCCCCTGGCCAAAATACATTCTGTTGCTAGAAAATAATACAGCCATGTGTTTATGAAATTAGCAGCAGCACTGTCCCTGGAATTGTACAAGGTGTCCTTGTCCCCCTGAGTGCTCCCATCTTCATCCCAGACTGTCTTTGTTGTTTCTCAAAATCTCGGTTTGTTCTCAATGCATCTTAACAAAGAGCGCCATCATTTACTAGACAAAGGAGTTCCACTTTTCGTTCCCTGTGTTTAATCTGTGTAGACAGAAAGTTGTAAATACCCAGAGTGACCGTTGCTGGCTGGCCTTGGCTGCCTGGGTTCATTGTTAAGGACCATGGTTGGCTGGTTCTTCTGTGAGCTCCAAGTGCCCAGGGGCTTCTTGCCCATCATCACTTTAAGGCCTGCTGGGTCTCAGCAGCCTGTGCTGAAAGGTGCTGTGAACTTCCACCTCTGCTAGTGAGGCAGAAATATCAGGCTTTCTGGGGAAAGGTGCAAGATCAGGCTCCAGTGACATTAAATGACAGGTCTTGTTAGGGTTAAGAAAACAGCTCTGGCATCCTGCTGGGCCCTCACTGGGGGTGGTGCTCTGGGGCATCTGTGACAGCATCACTGGTGCAGCAGCAGTTGCCCAATAAGGGGTCTTTATGAGCCCGCTCCTGCTGAGACCCCCCCACCCCCACCCCAGAGTCTGTCTGAGACAGCTGAAGACTCCTCAGTGTCTTCCTGCCTTGCCATCAGCATGCCTTTCCCCCTTGCTGTGACTCAGACTGTGCACTCACAGTGGCACTGATTCTGGCTTTTCTTTCCTAAAAATAATTATCATGAAAGAGACACAGGATTAGGCCCTCATCAAAGAGGCCCGAGAGAGCTCTCCAGCCCCTTCCGCCCTGGGAAGCTATGGCTGTTTATAACCCAGGGAGGGACCTTCAGGAGACCCAACCATAGGCAGGGTGAGCTTAGATGTCAGTCACTAGAACTGTAGGCGATAAGTCTCTGTAAATCACCGGTCTGGTGTTTTGTTAGAACAGATTGAGGTGATGAAGACAGCCCCTAATGTAAATGTAAGGAGCTTTTAGCTAGATGGGATTAGAGTTTTACTTTAAGGGTAACTGAAGGGAGGTGAAGATTTGTCTAGTCCTATGCTCGTCAAACTAACTTCAATTGGAAGAATTATGTCATAAAAAGAAGTCTTTCATTATCTTCACTTTTGAGTAATTTCTACATGGCATCTTGTATGGCTTTGGCATTTCTGAACAGATACCAATGACACATTTTATTCATGTGAAAGAAAGAGAGGTAGAAAGGGTGGGAAAGAAAGGAAGTTGGGGGGCGAGGAGAAGGAAGGGAGGGAGGGAAAAAGGGAGAGAGGAGGGACACAGCATGTCTTTAGCATTTCTGGCTTTAACACCATGGTTTTCACCAATCTTTGCAGCAGTTTGGCATTTTTCTTTGGGTGCAGACCTGCTCCCTGAAGCAGTGCCATGGCTTTTGATTTGTCCCTGGGCAAAGGAACTTGGGGGAACAAAGATGGCGCAATGGAAGTGAACAGAAAGGCTGGCAGAAGACCAGCAACAGTTGAAAATGTGGTGAGAGAAGCTGAGATGTGTACAGGGGCTGGTGGCTGCAGGAGCAATGAAATAACACAGAGCCTGGAGGGGCAGGACATTTCCTGTTATTCGGGATTCTCGGAGTTTGGATATTTTATTCTCAAGTATCAAGGGTCCATTATAAAAAAAGTATGGTTTTTGAAAAAAAAAAAAAAAAAACCACACACTTTGCGGCCTATGTTCACATGCATTTGTAAGAAATAATACTGAGAGCAACTGTGTGCTTTTACCAGTTTTCCCCAAAGGATATGTCTTTGAAATAGTATCAATCCCGTGTTACCAGGAGAATGACATTGATAGTTGAGATGTAGACGGCTCTGATACCCACAAGGATCTCTCCTGAGGTAATTATGAGTCCACAAATGGGGGAAATGTTTTCCATATTTCAAAACATAATAAGTGAAAAAATTAGAACTAATTATTACCCTGTAAAATTTGTATTAATGTTGACAAAAAGTGGAAAGAGGTACATAAAAATGAAGTTATCTTAAAAATGTGTCTGCTTCCAGGAAGACATATTAAATGTATTTTTCCACTTCTCCTTCTAAGGACAACAAAAATCTTTGGATATCATATATAAAGAAAACATAAGAGAATTCTGAAATATAGAGAGAAAAAAGGCAGACCACTGAGGACACTGAGAGCCTTTGGTGTCATATCTAAAATTTTTTGCCTGCCCTAAAGTCTCACATATCTTTCTTTCCTATGTTTTTGTCTAAGAGTTTCAGTTTCACATTAAGCCATAGGATCCATCCTGAATTGATTTGTGTGTATGATAGTATTTTTTTTTTAAATATAGATAGATGATGGAACACATTTATTTATTTTCTAGTTTCTTATTTTTTATTGAGGTAATCTATGTTTACAACACTAGATATGACTTAGAGGTAGAGGTCCTTCAGATGTTCACCACCACACCACCTCTACCCAAAGCACTTAAGTGTTGGGGGCGACCAGGTGCTGCAATACCGTTGGGACTAGATAAGGGCGATAATAAACTGGGCCTCGCATCCAAGAGTGAAATTAACTGGGCCTAGCTTCCGGGAGATACCGGTGGGAAGAAATGGGCCTTGTATCAGGGGGGGACATTGATGAGTCACCCCTTTGGAATCTGAACCTAGAATCTATATAAGAGACCATTTCCCCTATAGCACCGGCAGTAGCTGGGGACCCCACCCTAGGGGCTCCGTCTCAGCTGCTGCCCGGGAGCAATAAACTTTACTTGCTCGGCCTTTCTGCCTCCTGTTTTTCTTCCTTGCAGCCGGTCACAGGAAGTTGGGACAAACAGCATGATCCCCAACCGTTGTTTGTTGGGCCTCTCCCTCCCCTTGCTTCCTACTCCACACCCTCCGGTAGCCACAGTGCCAACAGTCAAGTTTCTAGGCTTTGTTTTGGTTAGGTTAGTCCGTCCTTTGTTTTGTTTCTTTCTATTCCATACCTGAGTGAAATCATCAGTATTTGTTTTGCTCCCTCTGACTTATTACACTCAGTGTGATTCTTTCCAGTTCTATTCATGTTGTCACAAATGACAAGATTTTATCTTCTATTTTTATAGTGGAGTGGCCACTGTGTACATCTACTGCATCTTCTTAATCCTCTCATCTGTCCTTGGGCACTTAGGTTTTTCCATAACTTGGCTGTTGTAAATAGTGCTACAATGGGTTCAGGAATGTATATATCATTCATATTAGTGTTTTGTATTTGGCTAGGTCCTGAGGAGTGGAATTTCATCCGGCAGATCTATTTTTACTATTTTGAGAAATGTCCATGGGCTTTCTGCAGGGGCTGGGCCAGTGTGTATTCCCACCCAAAGAAGACAAGGGTTCTTTTTCTCCACAGCTTTGTCAACACATTTCTGGTCTTTTTGATATGGCACAGTCTCACAAAAGTAGTATCTCATTGTGGTTTTGATTTGCATTTTTCTGATGGTAAGTGGTGATGAGCATTTTTTCAGGTAACTTTTGGCCATTTGAAAGTCTTCTTTGAGAAGCACCTACTTAGCATTTCTACCTGTTTTTGCCTGGGTTATTTATTTGATTGTTGTTGAGTTGTATGAGTACTTTGTAGATGTTGGATATTAGTCCCTTGTCAGACAGATGTACAAATGCACATATATGTATAAATATTTTCTCCCATCCAATAGAGTTTCCTTTCATTTTAATGGAAATGACAGGTATTAGTTCATTTTTGAAGGCTTGGTAGAACTTATTGGTGAAATCTTTGATCTGGATTTTTATTTTTCAGGAGATTTTGATTATTGTTTCAAATTTGTTACTTGTAATTTGTCCAGTGTTAACTGTTAGCATTAAAAGTGGAAAATTTCCCTCTTTCTCTTCCTCTGTCTGCCTTTTCTTACTTTACATCTTGTTCACTGGAAAAACTTCTTTTTTTTTTATCACATATTCATTTTTAAAATCCTATCCTATTTGTCCTCTTCTATTGTGCAAACATTTTATATTGTTTTATTTTCCAACTATTTAGTATATTTAGAAATGTATTGACACACGAGGCATGCTACCATATCCAATATCACAACACGAAACATGAAATTGTAACTTACATAGTAAACAGTATTCATTTTGAGATCTAAGAAGACCTTGTGAGAACCAAATGAGCCGAAAAAAAGTGCAAAAAGTCACTGTAATACTACAGAGTGCTGTTATTTAAAAGAGGTGTTCCAAACCTCTTTTATTGAGTGGATGTAAGTTATTCTTTAAGCAAATAAAAAATCAAACACTGACACAACTAACTGTTATTTAGTAGCTCATATTTTCTTTCCACATTGCAAACTACTGCCAGGAAGTGGCTGTCCTGACAGAAAGGACATTTCCATCCATTCATTCAAGTGGGACAGTGTGACTAGTTTCAGTCAGTAGAATGAGAGATGGGAAGACTGTCCTTTGCAAGCTGGTGTGACTGAGTATCCCATGAACTTCTCCATATCTTATTCCTTTTCATGGTGACCTTGGAGTGCTAAGTTGAAGAGGTGATAGCCTAAGAATGAAAGGAGCCTGAATTCCAGTCACTACTTGGAGACAGAAGAACTGCTTCATCACACTTATCATATTGAATGTAGCCCAAGGCAGGAATAAAATTTCAATATGCAAAATTAGTATGAATAGCCATTTTTGACTTCTGTGACAGGGTCTTAGTATAAAAGAAACAGCAACAGCTTGGGTTTGTTTATCTCATAGGCCAAGAGAAACAAACTAATCTTCAATGCTTGGGGGAAGCCTGGAAGTGGCTTAATCCAGTGAGCCACTTAAACTTTTTTGGACCAGAGGGCACAAAGCACAAAATGGAAGTCAAGAGAATGACAGGGCTGTTTCTGTGAACATCCTTGTCTCAGAAATCATAGACCAAAGCAAACAAAAATCTGGCTTCATTTCTCCATCCTTTTGTGTTACACATTAACACTGAATGATGGAGGCACAAATTCCTGTTTAACTTTCATTTAATTATACATAAATCTCAATAGAATTTCATGCACAAAATGGTAGGATTGTTTTGTTAAGTGTGTTCAAGAACCAACTTCGCCTCTGGCTCGCCCTGCAGCGCAATCATGCGTTCATAGTCACACAAGTCGTCACAACCCCCTCTGCCTCAAAGGAACTGTAGCCGACACCTCAACAGCGCTTCTTCCCCAAAACATGTTTCTGAGAACTAAAATGAACATACGTGTCAGCTTAGATGTCTCTCTTGTGTTTGCTTTGCCCAAAGCATGGACCGTTTGAAAGAAGATGGAATCACCTTCACGGCCTGTTAGTCACATCTCACCGGAGCTTCTCAATGGGCTGTCAGACAGGAAAGGCGCCTGTTGAAGCCACCTTAATCAGCATCCCCCATCTGTGAGGTCATCGAAATGTTTCAGTGCTCAGCTCAGTGCTCAGCTCTGAGCAAGTTCCACCAGCAAGTCCTTATCTTTTGTAACTTTTGCTGCTGCATCCTGAGAAAGCCGCTTGGGAACGAGTGTCTCAGGGGTCAGCCCGTAATGAGGTGCCCTTTGCACCCGCTGGCCGTGCATGTTGATGTTGACCTGAGTCTGTCACCTTTACCCTTGGCTTCTGCCCTGCCAGTCTCATTATTTCTAATAAGCTGTGGCAATTAGGGTCTTGGAGCTGTTGATGGCAGCCATTTGGAAGGGGGAAGGGGCTCTGGGGGAGGACAGTTGCTTTTTCTTTACACGAACAATGTAACGTATCGCTCCCATCAAATCTACAAAGAGCAAGTGGTGGTCGCTGGCCGCAGGTGGGAAACTCCTCCTGGCGCTCTCTCACATATTCTACCCTCGCAGTAAGTACTGGCTATTTCCAAGTCGCTTTTGCGCAGAATGACAAGCTTGGCAGGTGTCTCAGTGCATTGAGGTTGGCTTAATAATGAATTCACTAAATGGAAATATTTAGGAAAGACATGGTTGTGTTCAAAGAAATTTTTTTTCTTTCAACTTGCCAAGGTGGGGGGTCGCAGCCCCTCCTAGGAGGCAGTGTTGACCTCAAGGGGCCCAGAAGACCCTTCAGACTTGGGACTAGGAAAGCCTGACCCCCCATGGAAGCTGGATGTTGTAACCTGGTGGTGAGAGCATCCCCACCCAGCTGCAGGTAAGATTAGCTGTTCCTCTGAGATTAGAATGACATAATGGAAGAAGCCTAACAGTCTGGGGGTCAGGGGCAAAGAGGAAGAAGTACACACTGGAGCAAACACATGAGGAAATCACAGACTAGTCAAAACATAATGGGGGCAGGGGTCAAGATTCACATTCTCCCCAGCTACTGTGACCTGAAAAGTTCTCTATATTAGAAGGAAAACAAAACAAACTTACGTGTGGATTTTGCTTTAGATAAGCCCAGAATGAAGGAAAGGGCCAACTCAGAAGAAAGACTGACTTATTTGTAAGCTGCAAAGCTTGGATGTTCTACATCAAGGCAAGAGTTTTTCCAAACAAATGCAAGAAAAAGCCCCTATATCAATCTGACTGTTTATGAAAATGGCACTTGGGAAACCCCTCCATTGAACATCTCATTAAATGAAGTGCCTGTCAGACACCCGTGCTGTGCTCCGCTGCTGAAGTGTTCGCTCTTGGTGAGGTGGCAGCAGGCTCTGTTTTTGAGAGCCCTGCTGCGTTTTCTTTGCTCTTCAAAGTGACACCTTTAAAATGTAAATTCTTTCAGTTGGGTTGGTCCACAGTATTAAACATATAGCAGTTGTAAGGTGGAGAGTCAAGAACGTATCTCCAATAATCATTGAAACTTCATGCTTCCTTGAATAGGTAAGAAGTTGCCAGAAGAAAAAGAAATAAACTATTTTCCCTCTCTCCCTCCCTCCTGTCCACAAATATTTAACCAATTGTGTTATGAGCAGGAACGGGGCGGGGAGCTGCTGATAGCCTAAGTAAATGAAGCATGACCTTATTCCCAGAGAACTTCAAAGGCAATGCACAGAGTGCCATCCTAAGGCAGCCAGAGAAGCCTGCTATGAGAAGAAGCAACAGGAGTCCAGAAGGGAGGTAGGACAATCTTTACCGTGCTCCGAGGGGCCACACTTGATTCTTACACTCCTAACCAGGGCTAGAATATAAGCTCTAAAACAATAGGAACTTAAAACAGCTTGGCACAGAAAGACACAGTATTTGCCACTGAAAAAAAACACTGACATCTTGATAATGAGGCCTGTGCCCTCTTCTTCTCTTTCCATGTTACTCTGTTTCTTCCTACACCAAACTCCACTATTGGGGAAAAGGAGTGTGGTCCGCAACAAAGTGGGGGATGCTACTGGGGAGATTGTAGGGGTGTTTAAAGGCACTTAGAGGTTCTGGTTTTTCTTTTTTGCATCTTTCCCTCCCACATGGAGTCTTGTTCCCCAGACCTGTGCAGTGGCACAGAGAGCCCCAGGCTACCTCACGTGTGGAACTGTCCTGTTGTGAGAAGGCCAAGCCGGACGAGGATAAGTCTCAGGGAAGAAGAGAGCCAGCGGCTCCCAGAGGCTTAGAGAAGCACTCTTGTTCCTCTCCTTCCTAGGTTCGTCCTTCCTTACTTTATCAGATAGCCACCTAGGTCCTGGGTGAATGTAAGGACCTAAGTTTCCCTGCTATGGCTCAAGAACAAGGTCCAGTGGCAATGAGGAGTTTCCATCACTCAGTAGACTCCTTCTCATAATTTCTTTTTCAGCTGGTGGAAAGAGTTGGTAGCTTGAAAAAGTGGGACATGAGGTTCTCAGCTGACTGTGTTTTCCAAGTTTGAAACTACAGCCCAAATCATTATAATATATAGTGCATGTCCATGACTCTGCCAGAACAGCATTAGAAAAAGGGGTGCTCCTAACTTGGTTTGCTCATTTTGAACCCTAGAATTTTAATTATAATTGGTCTTTCTGGCCGGGTTCTCTCTCTCAGTTTGCTAGAGCTGTTGCAGCAGAGAACAATAGACCAAGTGACTCAAACAACAGAGTTTATTTTTCTTAGTATTCTGAGGGCCAGAAGTCAGAGATGAAGGTGTTGGCAGGGTTGCTTTTTGCCAGGGACTCCCTCCTTGGTTTGTAAACGGCCATCTTCTCTGTGTGGTAACCTGTGCCCTAATCTCCTCTTTTTATAAGGACACCAGTTGTTAGATTAGGGTCTATGCTTGTGAATTATTATACCTTAATTACTGCTTTGAAGCCCTTCCTCCAAAAACAATTGCATTCTGAGGTACTTGGGATTAAGACTTCAACATATAGAATTGGGGGGGATACAATTCAGCCCATAACACTATAATACTAGTTACTCATCATTCATCCATCTACCTATGCATTCCTTTCACCCATTATCTCTCATCTATCTATCGTCATCAAACCTTAAAGGAGATTTTATGAAAATAATAGCAATGGATGACTGAAGCCATTGCTAAATGAGACAACTGAAGTTCAAAGAAGGCAAAGACATTCTCAGGATAACATACTTAGCATCTGATGGGAGCTGCACTCAATTTAAAATTTCTAGTTTTTAACTTCTAGTGTTTGTTCCCTGTAATGCTGTGAGTCCTGGAATACTACTAAGCTTCTACCTTCCTACCCTCCCAGTTGAGATTTCATCACTGACACTTCTAAGAAATGTCTTCTAAGTTCAAGACTAGAGGACACAAGAGAGAGGATGAATAATGAAGCTGGATCTGGAAAGAATTCAATGGCGTGACTGAGTTGGTCACACTGTTGTCAGCTATAATTCAACAAGAGCTCTTCCAGAGATTCTTCCTATGCACCAGAGAGAATTTAAGATCCCTCTACCCACCCCACCCCCCCAAGTGTTGTGTCCATACATGGTCAGATTATACAGACCTTTATCTTTGGTGTGTTTACAGTTAAATTGTGCCAATATACAAATTTGAAGTACTTTCAGAAAGTAAAATTAAGTATGTTGTGGTAAACTACTGTATGGCAGTAAACTCAGCTGGTGAATGAACACATCTTGGCCACAAGGGGACCATGTAGGGCAGCAAAGAGGTGACTGGCCCTCTGACCTTAGAAGGAAGAAGGCTGGGGAGGAATGCTCGTCTCCCAGGAGGCTGTCATTTTCTCCAGAGTTCTTTCCACAGTGGGCTACAAGCCACAGTGAACGCCTATTCCTAAGAGACCATAAGATATTTTTTGATTTAATTTCAAAGTACTTCTGACAAGTGAGAGAACTTCAGTTTTACAGGCTGATTTGTGGTTTGAGCTTTCAATTGTTGGTGCATGGAGAATGTCAAGAGGAAATATTTTTGATAGATGGTCTACGTTCGTGTTTGGATCGTTGGTAGAACAGCGGAGTAAACAAGTGGAAGGCCCACTAAGTACAAAGGGGCTGAATAAACACAGGGATCTGTGAGTCAGTCAAGCTGGCTCTGAAAAAGTGGACAGAAAGGAGAAACTGGCATCCATGGTCATGTCCAATGATCAGGTAGGAAGAAAGTTAACGAACAGAAGGCAGATTCCATGGCATTCTCTACACCACTGAATTACCCAACATCCTAAAGGGGGGAGGTAATCTTTCCTTTTTTAAGAGGTGAAATCTCAGAATGATTCCTCCAGTGAGCATTAAACTAGTACTAAAGAAGACATACATTTCTTTTTTTAATTAAAGCTAACAGACTAGACCAAGCTGTGACAATCAGAGCAATACATGAATACACCAGGTCATATAAACTTGGTGGTCTCTTATTTCAGGAAATGAGTTACACACTAGAGCTCTAGATGAGCATCAGGAACATATTATTCTCCACTGCCATCTAATGTTTTATCCCAAAGATTAGTGCAAAGCGGAGAAAGAGAAAACAAAAAGAAAAGATACAAAATCAATGGTCTGGCCTGGCAGCTGGGGCTGATACCTTGGAGTTCTAAGGTTAACACAAGACATAAGGCAGGTGGGATGAGCCAGCAGTTGGGGGAAGGGCGGTGATGATGCTTAAGCTCAGGTCCTGTGAGAGCGCTCAGGTGACTGTATCATGCACCTGGGGCCAAGAAGCTCCTTTCCAGAGTGTGACTTGCCAATCTAAATAAACATCCTTTAGTCACAGTAAATATGGTTTATGGGGGTGAGATGTGATGGACATTTATTAACATTTATTAATTAAATCAATTTTAAATGAAATGAATATTTTCTGAGCACAATTTACAAATCAAACATGGTGCTAGGATTTTCACATGTTTACTTCCTCTGCCTCTTCATTGGGGAGTGGACAATCAGTTACTGTTATCACTATTTTAACAGGGAAAAAAACAGATTAGAAAGATTTCATAAATGCAGATGGTCTTAAACAAAGCTATTTCTGGTGCCTACCAAACTCTATCAACTACAATCCCAAGAGAAAAGAACTGAAAAGACGGAGCAGGTGAATGCTAAAAGAGCTAGTTGGATAGATTTAAACCTGAGCTGGACTGAAAGAGACAGCGAAGTACCGCTCTGAATGAGTAAACGGAAAGTCTGCCATGAAATTTGGTCACCAAGAGAAATGGCAGGTGCAGGGCAGGGTGGATGGAAGTGGCATTGCCAGAAGGGCTGGAGGCGGGGGAGGAGATGCCCCCCCAAGGCTGGGGGCACTGTGGCACTCTTTCCCTCCTTTGCCTCATGGTAGCAGGGCACAGGGGCCAGACACAGAGTGAAGGATGAGAAGGGCCCATGGGAACATGGTGCCTTGGCTCTCGCTAGCTCCCGTAGAGTGTTGAGCAACTTTTTGTGACAAGGAGAACGAAGTTAAGGGATCAAGGGGAGGGTCAGGACATGCAGGTTTCAGAGAATGGAAGGACAGTGAAGACAGGGATGATTCTGTGGATACCTCACCTGCTGCTCTGGCCATTTCAAGGCGGGGAGAAATGGGGTGTACAGGGGTGTGAGGTGGCTGCTGGCAGCAGGACTGGGGCATTTTTCAAAGCAGATATGCATGAGCCCGTATACCCACGGCACACACTTGTTCCTAAATACAAGCTGAACTTTTTCCATACTGAGGAAAAGTCCCCACCAAATGGTCTCTGCACTTAATTCACTTAGGGGGTGAATCTTAAGATTCTCTCCCTGCAAGAGCTCCATGTTACCTCAGAATGCAAAGCCCTTGATGTTGCTAGTCCTGCGCTAGCTTTTCCTTTGCTGTCTGCTTGGCACTTTCAAACATCACTAATGAATCCTGCGGCTGTGTCTCTTCATGCAGTTCCAACATGACATCCTCAGACCCAACTCTTCCCTCCACCACTTCATAAAGAAGCTTGTGTTCCTGGAAAAGAGACGAGAAAGGCTTCAAAATCCATCTGTGCCTGAAGGGAGGTGGAAGCCAGAAGTCAAGCAAACCCAGAAGGAGAGTCATGGGGGCCCACACAAAGGAAAATAAACGAAAGCAGCCGTGCACAAAACCACCACACACGTCCTGCAGGCATCTTGGCGCAGTGGGCATGGAACAATCGCTCTGCTTCTCTGAATGAATGTCCTACAATGAGCAAGAACAAGCCATGTTGGAGGTGGTCTGGTCCTCTCCATAGCTGCAAGCCAAGGGAGGTGAGGTTACTGTCACAAGTCAGCCTGGGGCCAGGGCAAGCCCTGGGCTTGGTTCCTTGGGTGGGGGCCCACTCCTTGGAGAGCTTTTATTGCTGAAGGTGTTACTAAGTTGTCCCCCTTTGGGAAATAGCACTTGGGGGGTGAGGGGAGAGGTCTCCATAAGTAGTCAAATATTCTAGGAGCAAAGTGTGAAGGGAGGATAAAAATTGAAGAGACAGAAAGGTTTCTTAGGTTCTGGTATCTGGGGGATGACTTGACCCCTATTCTAGATTCTGTGCGCTGTTCCCTGGTCTGGGTGGAGAAGGTTCCCAGTCTGAAAGCTTGAAAAGCATTGAATGTGAACTCTCTGTCAGCCACCTGGTGGCTGTTATGGAGTCCACCTGTGAGAGGGCATCCATGGGAGGGACTTGCAGGTCTGCTTCTCTTTTCAGAAAAAAGGAGCTAGTGTTCAACATCTTGATGAACATCTTGATGAATATCATCATCTTGATGAACATTAATGAAGAGTTTGCTTTGTCCATGTTGGCTTGGGCTAGCCTGAGGACACTCGTATTCCCATTACCTTCATCCACGTTGGGGTGGAACATCCCTTCCTTCCCTAGGTCCATGGGCTCTCCATTTGGGGAGATGACTGGCCAGGCAGGAGGTACACTGAACTGTAGAAAGCTGCCATCTTGTAGACTAAGCTATAAAAAACTTGAAAATTGCTACTATTGGGGCCATTTTCTCCCCCTATAAAATGGCCCTTCCCTGTGGCTCTCATATTGTCTGGCATTGTGTTAGGCACCCTTGGGGGTGCCGGAGGGAAGTACTCTTGTCTGGATGGCGTTTACATTGTAACAGGAGTCAGCCCCATGACCTCCTGGGTCAAGTCTCCCTGGCCTCACTTTTGTGACCGTTTTCATGCTACCAGACCTGAGTAGATGAACACGAGTTTGCCATCTACAAAGTTTAAATATTCATTCTCTGGCCCTTTACAGAAAAGCTTGCTGACCCTGAGGCACACGGTGCCAAGCTACAATGATCACTTGGAAACATTATTATTTTCTTATCAACACCTTTCCTTTTCCTCCCTGACCTCTCATTACTATTACCTGTCCTCCTTGTTTAAACTTCAAAGTCTTTCCTCATTTTCCTCTATTATTCTTGCTTGTCCTGACGCTATTCCATTCCTTCTTCATTCCTTTCTGTTCTCCTCTGTTATTTTTCTTCCTTCTTGTTTCTGACTTGTGTCCATCTCCTGCCTTTCACTTGCTCTTCCACTTCTTTCTTTTTTTCATCTGGGAAATGCGCAGCTCCAGGAACTTAGGGAGGTGGGCTGGCTCCTTTGTTACCATTCTGAGCAGCCTTCTTTTGCTTCAGCTCTTCTCAGAGCTCCCCTGTCATGGGGTAAGGCTGCTACTTCACTGGTAAGGAGAGGTAGCATGTAAGAATCATTGTACAGCTGTGTTGGCCGACTGGTCAATATTGAATATTTTGAAAATCATGGCATGAGATCATCTGTCTCAATGAGCCAGACAGCTCAGAATTTAGAAATGTTGTCCAGATGGTTTTCACTTCGGAACTCCATTAGTCCCTGTGTGTGGGTTTAGCTTCTGGAGTTTTAATGCAAGTCTTATTGTTTTGAATAGCATTGTAAGCCTGTGTCTAGAATTCAAAAATTAAGTCCATTCAACATTAAAATGGGTGTGTGTGCAGGCTGGTGCTTTTCTTTCCACAAAGTATTATGTTTTGAATCTAAGACACTTGTGGTCAAGTGTTTCTCAGAAGCATGTATCAGTGGTTGCTAAAGACTTCCATATGCAATGGTGTAGGGAAAAAATCCAAACTCAGTAGTTGGTGTCATTTTACAGTAATTACCAAGGCTATGCCAAAGCCATCAGATCACTCATCATTGATGCCAGAGTAACAAAAAACCTCATATTGCAGGGTCACCACCCATCCAGTCAGCCCACCACTGGAAGAAAGGGAGAAGACTCAGCATATTGCAGGTTCAGACTTTACCTAGCTCAAGAGAATATTTAAAACGTATTTCAAGGGCAAAGACTTGGTTGCATTTGCATGAAATCTGAACTTACTCCATTTTCTTTGCCACTTAAACATGTTTGTTTAACCCTTTTTTTTTGTTAAGCCCTCACTCCCTTTTTTGAACACTATAGTGAGTAAGGCAATTCTGAGCTCCCTAGAATTTATTTTTTAACTTTTTGGGAAACCACTTAGTCATTATATCTAACAGAAAAGTTATAAACTTGACAGGGAAGAAGGAGAAAGGGATTTAGTCAAACAATATGTAATAGATATTTTTGCTTGATTTGTTCTCCTATTATTTTCTTCTTATTTAGTCCTCATTTCAGTTTGGGAACCATTTGGTTTTATGAAATCTGATTGTAGGAAATAAGTATGATACCAAAACAAGCATTTTTGACTCACTGATCATTGTATTAGTTGGCTCTTTGTGGACACATGACCAAGTGGATCCAGTCAGAGGGAATCTCAAGACCTGGTTAGAAAGGCAGAACAAATACCTTTTCTCCTTCCTGCTAAAGAATGAATACATAAGCATACATGTACCTGTTTTCAGTCATCTTGGAACCACCAAAGATGTTGGGAAGAGACTAAATAAGAGAAACCAGGTCCTTAGTGAAAGCTGATAACTGAGGGCCAAGCTTCCCCTGATGCCTTGGTACTTTATAGTTATATGAACCAAATAAATTCCTTTATTTGTTCAAGTCAAATTGGATTGAGTTTCCTGTCACTTGCAGCCAAAAAATTAATAGCTTTTCCACAGGAAAAGTGAATGATCACAGGGAAGAAAGAAGCAAGAAACCAAAGTCAAGAGTTTGGTGTCTGCTTCTTGGCTGTGAGGCTGTCAACAAGTCCCTTATGCTCTCTTCTCTGGGCCTCTGTTTGTCTCTGAAATGTATAGAGGAAATAGAAAGTTGGGATTGATGCTTGAGGATCTGTTCTAGCTTAAAGATTCTCTGAGTCTAACCCCTTTCTTGATTCATTGCCATTAGCTTCCACTCCTGGTTTGCTATTTCTGTAATGACCTTATCACATTTCCAGCTCTCTGAGTAGAAACATTGTCCTTGTATATTACATCCCTCTCTATCACCTATATGTGCTCAGTTAACAAGGCTTGTCAAGTCATCTAAGTGTCCCCTTTTGTCTTTCTGTCCCAGTCTTACTGACATTACTCATGCCCAGCACCTGACCTGGGCCCTCTAACTCCACCCTAGTGACTACTCCTTGAACCTAACTTCCTCACTCTTGTCAGATTAATATCTTCAAATGGGTTTTTGAAACTTTACTGGATCCCTGCTAATGGAAGTCAGAGTCTGTCTTACTCAGCATGACATTTTAGGTGATCCATTCTTTAGAGTCATTCTAAATCCTTAACATGGATTATGTATGGGTTCAACAGAAATGGAGGAATAAAATGACTCTTACTGAGGGTGAACATGTTATGCATGAACTCCACTGATAGTCCCTTCCAAGGACTTTTTCAGGAAGCCTCCACTGTCAGTAGAGTGGTAAATCTGTCATTGACCCAGGTTGTAGGGGAATATATGTGGGAGACAAGCAGCACCTGAGAGCCTAGTGGAGAGGGCTGGACACCACATCCTCTATAAACTTCCTCAGAACAATTTGTCCTAGGAAAGTGTTTGTCTTTTTCAGATGTTAAATATACTCATTAAAGCAATATGTACTTTGCCTGTGGGCAACTCTGAAATGGTGACTGTTTTAAACATTTGTGACTTTAGCATAACCAAAACAGATATTAATGTCTAACTGCTTTACTCTCTAAAACATGTATTAAAAATTGCATTTAGACTTTAGTGGGATATCTGTAGTAGTCAGCAAGGAAAAAAGTGACCACTGACTCAATTGTAAGCTTGAGATGAATGTTGAATTGAGAGGAGAGAGCTTTCTTTTTCTTCTTTTTGGTAATAGAATCCTTGGCCATTGAAGGTCTGTGTGTTCTGAAAAAGCTGAGCCAGCCTTGTTTTTCTCCTCTCCCCCTGTGACAGGGTTCTCCTCCCCACCAACCCCTGCCAAGCCCTCACACATGTTGAGTCAAAACATTCTGAATATGAGCTCATTACATGTGAAAAGAGGTTTAAACAACAACTCAACATGTAAATGCAAATGGCTCTTCAGTCAGTGTTTCAGTTCAAATTTCCCAAAGTTTGGAAAACTGCAGGCAGTGTGTATGAAATCTCAGCATTCTCCCCCTGGACTGAAGCGAGGCATTTGGCTTCTTGCTGTAGACTAAACACACAAATAAAGATTCATTTGAAGGAGCCATAGAGATGTTGTGTCCATGGCCCTAGGCATTGTCCATTACACTGACTGATTGTGGGAATACTTTGAAAAGCAATGGCCATTGTGCTGATTCAGTGGTTAAAATAAGAATGAACATTTATTAAAACCACCCCATCTGGCCAATTTGGATTTAAGCTAGAAATCAAGCCAATTTGAACATATAAATAAAGAACTAGATACAGTTATGTCTTTTTCATAGAGAGGTCTGAAGTAAATTAGACTTTTATAGGACTTCAGGTCAGTAACACCCAGGTGAGAATTATAAATAAATATTTTTTTAATCTTTTTTTTTTTTTTAAAGAGAAAGTATTTAGAAGACAAGAATGATTTGGCAAAAGAGATTAGGGAGACACATGGAAGGGGTAAAATAGAACTTAACTGCTTGTTGGGCCACTTTCTAGACATTAGCACCTAGTAGCTCCTACACTTCTCTTTAAGGCTTTGTGGCCAGAACTTCATGATGGCCCCTATCAGAAGATCATCATGATGTCTGAGTAAGCAAATTTGATTTTCAGTGCTGCTCTATCCTGAATGCCTGAGATATTCATAGTGGGAGATGAAGGAGTACCTTTGGAGGTGACTCAAAATCTTTTGAGGTAGCACAATGGGTTAAAGCACAGCACTCTGAAGCTATCTGCAGCCACTGCAGCATGAGTTTGATCCCCAGCCAGGAAGGTGACCCACATGGCACAGCAGACCTCTCCTGATCCACCTGCTGCTCCCCTCAGCAGTGTATTTCTACATCTGCCTGTTCTGCTCCCCACTCTGTCTCTGGTGAATCCTCTCATACCCTGCATCTCTATACCTTAGTTCTTGTATGCCAATTTGAACATATAAATAAAGAACTGGATACAGTTATGTCTTTTTCATAGAGAGGTCTGAAGTAAATTAGACTTTTATAGGACTTCAGGTCCTATACATAACTTTAAAAAAAAATAATGAAGAGAAAAGGATAAGGATGGATGAAGATTAGAGGATTCCATGACCAAGGCCTTAACAAACTGTATTGTTAGTAGCAGAAAATACACAAAGGAAAATTTTCTCTTCTGAATCACATATACAAATCTGTTTTATATAGCTGATTGCTTTCGATATATCTAAAAAAAATGTATCCTTTGGGGATTCTGAAAAATATCTCTTGGTCAAATTGAACAGGTTATGGAGTTGAATTTGAGGTAGAGTAGTCAGCCTTTCGATAGGTAGGTATGAGCTCGCTGGACTGTAGATTCCCAGAGAACAGACTGAAAATAGAGGGTTTCTGGAGTATGCTTTTTTTTAAAAAAATTTTTTTTAATAATATATTTTATTTTTACATCATTTTGTACCTTTTTCCATCATTTTGTACCTTTTTGTACCTTATAATTCCCGTGGGCTTCCCATCACCAAATCACCCTTGTGCCGTCACCATACCAGAGTACACTGTTTTTATGCTTTAAGAAAAGTTGATCTTTCTGTGATGGCTCTGAAGCAATGCTTACTCCCAAAGGTAGAACAAGTGGTAAAACTCTCTTGTAGATAGTTTGGGATTACCCCTCAAAAGCCCAAGGAGCAAGAGGGTGCATGGGGAGCTTGACCTGGCTGGTGCCTTCCCAGGTATATATGTATGGATGAGTTTTCTCTCCAGGTCCCAAGACTGCTTGACCTAGAAGTGACTTTGAATTCCCTG
Source organism: Condylura cristata (assembly GCF_000260355.1). Lineage (NCBI taxonomy): Eukaryota > Metazoa > Chordata > Mammalia > Eulipotyphla > Talpidae > Condylura > Condylura cristata. The sequence goes on from NW_004567121.1 coordinate 19,923,796, forward strand.
CTTATTATGCTGGGCATGTAGATTGGAATGGGAAGCCACGTTCCAGTAGAAGAGATTTGCTGCACTGACTCGTGCTTTCCAACTTTGAGGATCTCGTCTCTTTTTCCAGATTACATTTACAACCTACTGAGCTCAGAGATACTTGTCTTTTGATTCAGCTCTAAATCATCTGGTTGAATGGAAATCTGTTATTTTTCTTTCCAGATTAAGCAAAGAAATAAACCATTAGTGAATATCTCGCCTGCCTTGGTAGATAGTCTTGTGAATCATAGCAAAGCCCTTTACTCATTCTTAAATGACTGGGGGACAGAACAGGGTTATATATAATCTGAAATGTCAAAAATCATGGAAGCTGCATTACTGTGTTCTTGGTTTGGGATTTCTCGGTTCTCAATTGTGGTATGAGAAGAACTGAAGACAGGTCTTCAGCAGAAGCAAAAGCAAAGTTTATTTAGCACAAAAGGACACCAGTGAGAGTCCTGAGTGAGGGTTCCTGGTTTAAACGAGGGTGGAAGAGGCTTCTGGCTCTGTCCCTAATGGGGTGTTGGTTTGTTATTCCAGGCAGCAGTTTCTAAGACACTCCTCCTTCAGCTGTGCCCCGGGGTTACAGTTCTATCAGCCCTGGCAGCTAGTTGTGGGGGGGGAGGGGCACCCCCTCAGCTGTGGGCATTTCTTGGCTCTCCCCAGATTTTATCAGCTCTGGCAAGTGTTTCCTGAGGTTCTGGGTATAGTTGGTGATTTAATTTTCTTTTGGCATCACCCTCCCTGCTATAAACTGTCTAACATTTTTGAACTAACCTGCATTTGTAGTTTCATGAACTAGGGACCCATAACGTAGCCTTGGCACTTCCTGGTTAAGGTCCTTGCTGGTTGGCCTTAAGAATTGAGACAGAGGCCCTCCCTGGTGGCACAGCGGGTTGGGACTCAGCATGGCAAGCTAGCCACAGCTGCTTCAGTGCAAGTTTGATCCCTGCCCTGAAGGGGACCCACATGGCACAGCAGGCCTCTCCTGACCTGCCTGCTGCTCCCCTCAGCAGTGTATTTCTGTACATCTGCCTGTTCTGCTCCCCACTCTGTCTCTGGTGAATCCTCTCACTGCCCCTGCCCTTCTGGCCTGTACCCCAGTTCTGTATGCATTTAAAAATTAAAAAAAAAAAAAGAATTGAGATATTGAGATGGAAATGCCATTGGTATTTAGTATGTTTCTTGTTACAATACAAATATTTACTGCCAACATGTTTGAAAACAGTTCACCCTCACAAGTAGTTTAGAGCTCTTGGTTGCATTATTATGGACACTAAGGAATATGTTATAGTGGCACACAGTTTACCCATTTGTATTGAAGGAATGATTACACATAACTAGAGACAGGATCCATCAGACTTTAGCGTGGATTTTGCACTGGGAAGTCGCTAAGACTCTACTGAAAGATATTTAAGAGAAGGACCAAAGCAGAATCAAGCTATTCAACAAATGTTTGAGTCTTTCTCTTTCCTGCCCAGACAGGATTTGATGTGGTAAACTGGGGTAATGACAAACAAAAACAAACACCCACACATTCTATAAACCACACTTCAGCCACAAGCCCTTACCCCTCACATCTCAGCCAAAAGGCCAACAAAGGGTAAAATACAAGAACATGAATTTCACTTCCTCTGCCTTATTCTGCCTCCATTCTGGGGAGCAGGGAGTGCGGGTAGGAGCTAATGAGAAGAGAAACAGACTCGGAGTTACCACAGAAGAAAATGGCTTTAGGGTGAATTCTAAAGCAGACCACAGGAACAGGAAATAATGAAAATATGTCTTGTTTTATCTGTGTGTTCTCTGAGTTCCATTTTTGTTGCAAACACCACTGAGTGTCTCTGCGTGTTTTCCTATGTGTGACCTCCTCCACATCTTGAATGGACCCCATGTTCATCTCTTTGAATGTTATTCCATATGAATCTCAATGCTTTTTCTTCAGTTTATCTGTAATAGTGACTACTTAAAAATTACTTTATATTCTTAACTCCAGGTTTAATTTTTTTTGCCAGTTTTTCTGTCAGAATTTGTCAGTGTACAAATTCTGAACTCCATTCTCTCAGCTTCTCCCAATCTTCTTACTCATAGTTCAAATTTTGGTTGACTGCTCTTACCCATTCTCTCTGTCTGAATACATGGAAGTTTTATTTTTTATTATCTCTTTCTGAGAAATGCTCTGAAGCAAAGTCTATGCTATACTCATCTGAATACCGTGACCCGAGGTGGGTCGGCCAAAGGACCATTCAACATGGTGTCGTTTGGGGGTGAGGGTAAGGGATCCTGACTTCCACAGAACATAACACACAAAACCCAAGTTCAGGTTCTGGTTGCTATACACAGTTTTCAGCATAAAGGGCTCATGGACAGGTAAGTCGGGAGGGGAGGTCAGAGTCCCTCCCACTCCTGCTACCTTCTCTGTGCCCGCCCAACCTTTCATATAAGTGTCTCTGTGGGTTCTACTGTCAAAACTGTATTTCCGTTCTCGAGAATGCAACATCTCCAGCAGATCCCCTTGTTCACTGGGGTGTTGCAATTCAGGGTATCACCTCCCCTGGGCTTCTTGTTGCTGGGAAATGCCTCTCTGGTGCTGGGAGGTTACAGTGGTGCCAATGAGTGCTGTGAGGGTTGCTGGGGCTCCTGTCTCTCACAGCCTTTCTTAAACTCACTCACAACATAAAGCAAAGCATGTGGCCAAAATGATCATTTTAACAAATATATAAAGTCAGTGGTTAAGCATGTGGTTAAAATGATAAAACTTCAGTTTCAAAACAATGGGCAAAGCATACTTTTAAAATGCATCCCACCCTCTCTTGTAGAAGGAAGAAGCTAAGATAAGACCATATTCTGCAGCTGGAAAAATGGACTACTTAGACAGGGGGAATATCCTAGATTTTAAATTCTATCCAGTTCATTTAAGAAACCTTGTAGGTGGATTTGTAGATGGCAGTGTTGACTGGATGGCGCCAGATGTGATCGCATCACTCGCAGCTTAGCTTCGGATGAGCTTACTGTCTCAGTATCTGTCATCTTCCATCCCCCCCGCCTTCAGTGTTCTCACAAGTCCCTCTTTAACAGCTCTTGTGTTTCCACAGGCTCTTATGAAAGGTTGGGCGGGCACAGAACAGGTAGCAGGAGTGGGAGGGACTCTGACCTCCCCTCCCGACTTACCTGTCCATGAGCCCTTTATGCTGAAAACTGTGTATAGCAACCAGAACCTGAACTTGGGTTTTGTGTGTTATGTTCTGTGGAAGTCAGGATCCCTTACCCTCACCCCCAAACGACACCATGTTGAATGGTCCTTTGGCCGGCCCACTCGGGTCACGGTATTCAGATGAGTAGAGCATGTATCAGTGAGGAGGGACATTTAGGGCGGCAGGGCAAAGAAGGGCTGTGTGTTTGGTGGAGTTTATAAATTGTGGAGTTTATAAGTTGTGGAGTCAATTTTCACTTCTATTCCAGCTGCTACTGAATGACATTTACTTGCTATTTTCCACATGCCAGGAATTTTATACACTTCATTTGCAATTCCTTGCAATAACCTGAAACAAGAGATCTTTCTCTCTTTATCTTTTTGAGCTAAACCTGAGGGTCAGACAAGTGAACACACATGGACTGCTGCACAGGTAGTAATAGGCAAAGATCTCAGGAAGATGTTTAACCATAAGCCCATTTTTACTTGGGTCTGTGTTTCTGCAAGGATTGTGAACTGAACGTGCCCTACACAGATCCCTCTGTGACTGTGAGATGGCTTATGACAAATTTTAGCCTGATTTTTGTGCAACTACATCAATTCGTCAGAGATCAATTCCCCTTTCCCTTTGTAGCCACAACAGCCCATGGGTGCAGCCCAAAACAACATTGCAAGCTCCTGTCCAATTTCCTGCCCTTATATCTTAGAGAGTAATTATGGCCCATATTCCTAGGTTTCCAATTGATATCTATGATTTGTAGTTCTCCAGATGCCTTGGGGGCATATGTCAATCAAATATCATTTATCTCCTGCCTCTTATTCTTAAATTCCCTTTGTCTTTTACTCTCAAAGGGGCTTATGTTTTTTTTTTTTTCCAATTTGTATTTTACGCATCTGAGATACAGACTGTTAACTACACACCCATGTCACTAGACTATAAGCCATAGGTAGTCACTTTCACCTGCTCTTTAATCCTGATTAGACCATGATCACAGGTAATGCTTGGACTCAACCACTGAAGACCTTCAGTTTAAATACTCAATTCTTTGCCCTCATCCTCACCAGACTCCAGGGCCAAGAGGCAGACATAATTGTCTATAGGTCCTAAATAGAAGTCAAGGCCAGCAAGATAGTGAGGCTTGTCTGGGCTCATGCAATGATATAACCATGAACAGGACTAAAAGCGTTTGTGTCATGACTATGAAAGATCCAATCCATTCATGCGTCACATGCATTTTATATAAAAATGATTGACATTTGTTAAATTTGTTGGCACAAAAGCAACTTTCAGGTCTTTATTTGAAGTAAGTTATGCTCACTTCGGAGTGGCTCGAACTAAAATGCTGACATCAGTGAAGCACATTTTCTACTGCTAGAGCTTTTGCTTCTAGTTCCTTGCCTCAGTTGGGTTCCCATCACCTCATTCCTCGGGTGGGTGTGGCCTCAATCTGTTGGAATTATCCTCCCATTGCCAGCTCGGGTCCCCACTTAGAAGCTCTGGATTCACACTGTACCTGACAATGAGGGTTGCTTTCCCTCTTGAGCCAGAGGGTGGATTTTGATGGCTTTCCAGTCTCTGACTTCCAAGTTCAAAGTCCCTTTAGCAAAGAACAAAACTATTCATAAGACCTCACTAAGATGCAGGCATGTACTAGAGGGAAGTGATACTTTGATTTATAGTCACATGAAAAGAATGGCATCATATCTGCTCCTAGCTTCCCCCCCCCGAACCTATTTTATTTTTTATTTTTTTATAATACAATATATTTTTACATCATTTTATGCCTTTTTCCATCTTAGTTGTAATTCCCACGGGTCCTAGCTTTTAATGAGTATGTGAAGAGAGGATGAGAATGTGAGAGAGCTTGCACACAGTGGGGAGCCGATGAAGGACATGAGGGAAACTGGGGGGGCTCTTTTCAGAACTAGCAGCCATAAAGGTATTTAAAAATGTCTTCAATCTCACCACTGCCATAAAGAGGGCTCCACTGTGAGCTGTCACTTCTCACACTGATGCCTTTCCCCAAAACAATTGAGCTAATTATTCATCAGCAGAGGGGGTATGAAGAAATACGGGAAATTAATAGATCCCTTGAAAAAGACTGTAATTTTGGCTAGGAGTCTGAAAATATTTATACCCTTTGACTCAGTAATTCTTTTTCTGGAAAAATAGCCTGCAGGCAGGATCTCATATAGAACCTCCAAGTCTGCTCCTCTGTATGAGGGCACAAATACCATTCCCCAGTTGACTGCTTAAACTCTGTTAGTAGGAAGTCTTCTGTTGACTTTTGATGCTCTTCCTATCCCCTACTTTCATTGTTCATGAATATCATGGCTTATTTATTCTAACGGGGGTTAGAGAAGACTAGCAGTCTAGTGCACAGCACATCCTTCACTTTCAATCACTGTTACAGCTGTCACTACTCCCTGCTTCACTAGTGGGAAAGTCCCTGGCCAGTGCTGCACGGAAGTCCCTGTTAGACCTGAAATGGGCCATAGTAGTTTTTTGAAAAGTGACAACCCCATGTCTCTGGTTGAGTTTATAAACAGTCTCCACATTCTCGCTCCCGAGATTCACTCAGAGATCTATAAGGACAAGTTCAGTCATCCTTCCCAGAATAAGAGTATCCTTCCCAGGGGCTGGGTCTGGGGGGCTTCCAGTCTCCGCTGGGCGGTGAGTGCCCGCAGGCGCGTCTGTGTCACAGGGCCTGATTCTCCCTCCAGTAGTGCTCTTGGTAGTCCTGCGGCCCTTCTGCTGAGACACGCACACCACTGCCATCGCTTACATATGCCACTGTTGATTTTCTTATGCCCCACCTAGAATGTGCAGCCACAGGTGGTACTCTAGTGGAGACTAAGCAAGTATTTATTGAGTTCAATCATCTTGAATGGAATAGAACTCTTTCTCCTGCATTTTTTTCTTTAGATATATTCATTTCACTAGTCAGGGCCTAGTCATGTCTTTCTATCCCAGGAACACATTTATTCTTGATAGCAATTACCCTGATTTCTTCTTTAAATCATGAGCCTTGACCTCAAAGTAGTCACCTCATTGGGCAATTTTATTCTTCATAGTTTCGAGTTCACAGCAGGGACTCATCCCACTGTGACCACTGTGTGCACACAACAGAAATGTGCAATATCCTCCAGAACACGTGGATGAAAACCAGAACATTCCAGCTTTCACTATCTCCTGCCAACAAGGTGCAAAATAACACATTTGAGCAAGCTCTCTACGAGGCCAGTGGGCCAGATCAATTTTTGATAGACAAGGTCTTGCTCCAATAAAGCCAAAACTGGAAAAAGACTCAATGAGAACCTCAGATGACAATGAGAAATGAAAAAAGATTTGGTTGTTCTGCAAAGACAATGTTCTGCCTACTCAGCAAGTCAGCTCCCTGTGCGTCCCCTGCTTCTGGGTTCTCTGCTGTAGTGATTGACACCTTGACCTTGTCTCATATAAGACACAGAAACTCGGTCCCAACTTCTTAAATAATTTTCAAGTGAACTTGTACCTTTAGATGCAATTAGATATAAATGTCAGTTTTCTCTGAACTCTTACAGGAGCCTATGAAAGTTTTTGTTTCTTCAATGGCTGCTTCTTTCAGAATTTATGCTAACTTCTTAAAGCTCCACTGAGGAGTAGCAGTACTATTGTTCAGATACTGGTCACAGACCAGAGGGTGTGAGAGGAAAACGAGAAATCCTGCCAGAAAGTGATGGCTTAAAATATGAGGTTAGATTCCACTTACAAGTTTTAACACAACTTCCTTTCTCCCCAGGGTCCTACTACATGTTGCTATTTTTTTAGTCAAAAGTATTTTTAAAAATCTGTCTTAAAAAAATTGAAATAAAGAAACCCATAAGATAGTGCTAATTTTAAGAGCAATGTAAATTCAGAAAATATTTTATGAGTGAGTCTAGGTCATTCTGGCTTAAGATAATCAGAGGGGTTTAAGATTTGTGTATATGACCCTGCTTTTAAAATCTTAATGTTTTACATTGAAACTTACCAATGCTGCACTTTGATCAGTGTTTCCATTGTTAACATTCCAATGTATTAGCCTTGTTTGGTGGACTTTTCTGTCTCCAAAATATCTCTTTGTTGTTCATTTCTCTGATTTACTTTGTCTTTACTTATGTTCTGAGTACATTTGTATTTTCTTTAGAAGTTTTTTTAATTTAAGAATTTTTTAAAATTGAGGTAAAGGCATAGAATCAGTAGAGAAAACAGCATAATGAACTTCAAATGTCAATCACTTAAAGTCTAGCATTACCTATATTTCCCCACTTTTGCTTCCTCTTTATCTTAACCCCCTTCTCCCTTTCTTTTGGCTGAGTTATGGTAAAGCTGACTTATGGTAAAGCAGAATCATGTTATTTCACCCTTATGAATTTTTTTTGCATTGCAAAAAATATGAGTGTTTTTCTACAGAGCCACTATACCATAATAACAACTATCAAAACTACCAATATTTTTAAGCTGAACATAGTCTGAGATTTGAGGGGCTCAAGGTCTGTTCTGTTTCTGGACATAATGTCCTCGAGAATGATTCTACTTCTTCCATGCTTTCTTACTCCAGAAAATGTCATGGAATACCCTTCCCAAGTTAATGGATTTAGAGACATCCAGAGCAGTCACTGCCACAGCTTTTGATGACAATCTTCACAAAATTAGCTGTTCTTATTTTTCAGAGACATAGTAGATGTAATCTCAATTCCTTTAGTTACTATTTTAAGTAAAACAGACATTATACTTGATAGTTTTGTTGATATTAATGACATCTGGGTTTGCTAACTATACCAGAATATGTGCCAATCTCTCTGGTGTTAATAACTTAGCCTATAAAAATCAGTTCTAGTGCAATCTTGAAGTATTATGTAACCTACCTGTTCATTAGTATTACAGCATCTGTTGATCCTAGTGAAAAGTGGGTCTAATTTAAAGGGTTTACTTCAAATATATTTTCTTTGGCTCTGGAAACAGCAGTAATTGGCATAAACATTGGCTGGGGCAGCTTTTGTCAATGCACGGTGGGAATCAGGGTAGAAGCCTCAACTCCCTCCTACAGCTCTTCTCAGCAGACTTCAAACACATTAATTTTCATCCAACAGGGAGCCCTCCAGGCTCCTAATCACCAACCCAGTGGGATACCAAGTTGCTGGAAATTTCATAAGGCAAAATTCCCCAGGGAATTTCAACAGAGGTATTCAGGAAGCCAAAACTCCATTAGCTCCTTGGCCCAACTCAAAAGCCCAGCTGCAGAACAGTTCCCACACTTTATGCTGCTAGTCATTCATTCTAGTTCAGCCCACGTAGTATTCTATTAGATTTCAATCCTGTCCACTGCAGAGGGACTCTTGGAAGTAAAAGTGGTCTAGATGGGGGCAGGGCTGGGAATAAAACATCATTCCAACCATCATCATCATCATGTCCTATATTTCTAAGTACTCTATGCTTGCAAATTATGTTTATGAACAGTATTCTTGGTCTTCATAATAATGTAAGATAGGGAAAGACAATTGTCACCCTGTTTTACATACAAAGAGATTGAGGTGCACTGAGGTTAGTGGCCATGTTCAAAGTCCTATATTTGGCAGAGCTAGAATCAAAATGTCAGTTTTTGCCTTGTTCTGATATAGTTCTTCATGTGGCCTCAGTATTGGGTTGATCCTGCAGACTATCTTTGACTTAAAGTCCTTGCTGGTGGACATGTCTTGCTTACATAGAAGAGATATGTTCTTTCTTCTTCGGGGGACTGTTGGTGAAGAGATGAACAACCTCTGCTTCAAATGACCTACTCCTTTTTATCTTGGTGTCATAAAATTGTCATCCTCTGTGTGCATAATGACCTGGGAAGTGCTGCAAACCATTATTTTATTTTTTTAAAAAAGATTTATTTATTTATATATACAGAACTGGGGTACAGGCCAGAGGTTCAAGGGGGGTGACAGGATTCACCAGAGACAGAGTGGGGAGCAGAACAGGCAGATCGAGGAAATATACTGCTGAGGGGAGCAGTGGGCGGATCAGGAGAGGTCTGCCACGCCATGTGGTCATCTCCGGGGCAGGCAGGAATTGAACTCATGTGGACCGCTTTAGCTTCTCAGTGCTGTGCTTTAACCCGCTGCACCACCAGGGAGGGCCGCAAATCATTATTTTATAGAAAAATTAAAATACTTCTCTTTCCACTGAACTTATTATTTAAAATTCAGTTGATAGACCTGAGCCTGAAATCATAGGGCCATCAATCATAAGTAGAAGATAAAAGGTAATCTACAACTTTTCATTGAATTAAAAAAATCTACAACATTTGCCCCAGTGACTTGCTAGCAATTTTCATTGTGGCTTGAATGTATCTTTTAAACAACTATAGAAACTTTATAGTTTATGGAATATCTATAGAGTTCTTCATTGAAGAACTTCTTACTCTTTCTCCCCTCTCTCCTTCTATGGAATAATTAATTTCCATCTCTTCTCTTGCTGGTGTATTTCAGCCAGGTTCCACAGCTTACTCTCCTGTTGGTGGTTTTTAATTCTGAAGTAAAATGACTCAGTCTCATTGTGTGGAGCAAATTCTCTGTTTATACGTCAAATTGGATTTACTCATCTTGTAACTTTCACTTGGGCTATTATGAAAATTTTTCTTCTTTCTTCATGGGTTTTGTTTTTATTAGTTTTTTAATTCTGCTATGCTTGATTTGGGTCCAAAAGTCAATTAATGGAAACATGGCCTCAGGCAAAATTAAGATGCTCATTTTCAATACCTATTATTAGTTCCTTCTATCTTCTCTTTTTTCCTCTTACACTTCCTTCTTGCATACCTCAGAAACACAGCATCTTATGAATCCTCTACTCTCTGTCAGCTCTCAAATTGAGAGGGTCAATTCACATTAAAGCATATGAATATCACCTTATACCAGGACTTGATTTACTAGTTACAAAGCTGTTTTTCATGTATACAAAGGGTTCTAGGTATAGGGACATAGGAAAGTAGAGAGGTGTTTTGGGGCTTATCTATCTACATGAAGAGCCATTTACTGTATGATGGGAAGAATGTTATTTGGGTTGTGAACATTTTTACTCAAGCAATAGTTTAAGTAAAAAGATAATGTATTTTATCAGGTAAGTAAATAGTCTATAGATATACTTGAGTCATGTCTACGTCTAAAGACTCAGTCTTTTACCAACTAGGTTTCTCTATGATCTCTCTTTCCACAGAAATTCTCCATTTTTGATGAAGAGGTGGATGGCAGCAACTTCACCCTTATATTCTGTGACTACTAATCCAGAATAAAGAGTTGGAATCTCTTAGATCATAAAATAATTTAGAATTAATTCACATAGACTTTATTTGGTTCTTATCTACATATTTGAGTGAGTCCTTTGGCCAAGAAGAAGTAATATTCTGAGTAGCAAAAATCTGGGTCATATGTCCATCTCTATAGTCACAGATTGATTATACATGGACTAAAAGTAGGGTAAGAATGGCTCCCCAAAGCACTTTAGGATTCAAAAACAAAATGAAGCAGTTGTCTTAATTGTCTACTTTAATTGTTAATGAAAACAGATGTTCAGTTTAGGAAGATGTGAATAGACAAAGAACAAACACAACTTGAGGTGGGGTAGAATAAAAGTGTTTGACAGATCCATCCCACTTCAGTGTTCATGAAACAAAAATGTTTCTGATCCAACTTCTAGAGATTCTGTTATAAGTTTTGTGGTTGGGGAAATAAGTTCAGAGAAGCAGGGAGAAGAGCAAAGTGGTACTGTAAGAGATCTGGAAGTTGAGCTTCTAAACAGTTACAATATGAGGGCACTGGGAAAAGCCTGGACCCAAAGACACCATAGCTGGGAACCTCATTAAAGTACTGTAAGACAAGTTGGTAAAAGCCTTTCCTGTGTTGTTGAGAACTGAATCAAGGCAACAATAAAGAACAATAAAGTGAGCAAGTACAAAAATGGAAACTGTGATGAAAACAGAAAAAAGACAACTGTCATACACATCAAGGTCAAACAGAATCCCAGGTAAAGCAGCAGCCAATGCATAAAACACAGCCATTAGTGGTATGTGGTACTTAGCTCGAGATCCAGACACACCTTAACTCATATACTCACACTTCCTGGCTGTGCATTTCCTCTTCTGTTAAGTGGGAATAATAGCATGCCTCTCTTGTTGGATTATGTGATATCTGAAGAAGAGCTCAAATGTAAAGGGTTTACTACAACACTCAATGAACAATAGCTGATGTAAATTAGATATTTATATTTTTGAAGGAGCCATGTCAAGTTTCAAGAAGCTATTTTGTTTGGAAAATGTCTGGACTCATGGGAAGAACTATGTAACTGGTCTTTCTGGAGTTTGTGATTTTAAGGCAAGTATTTATATTCATTAGAGGACACTTATGATTTGGGATTTAGATATTCCATGACATTGGGCAATGTTCTTTCCTTTCCACTGCCATATTTATTTGTCAACCTACATTTACATAAGGAGAAGGGATTCCTTAGAGCAAGAAGGATTTGCAGTTTACATTTATTAAACTAGTCAATGATCAGAGTTGTCTCTAAGTGACTATTTGGGGACTAAACATGGCATTACCTTTACTGGGGGCAGGAGAGAATGATTTCCAACTCACATCAGACCAATGCAAAAGATGCCCGTTAGGGAAACCTGTGTGTGTGCACCCTGAAAAAATGTAACCTTGGGCACCAGAGTACCCCAGAGTTAGATAATTTTACTCTCAGCACTTGAGACCTAGCCTAGCACAGAAAGAACCATATTCCCTTCTATTTCAAGAAAGCAGCAATAAGTTGGGACCATCACTGGTAGAATGGGGGGTGGACATAGGCAGTTCCTGTTTTGACATGACTGAGGTCAAACAGTCAAAGAGGAGGCAGCTTGATTTGGAATTTTCTGGAGCTAAGATCAGATATAACATTTATTTAAAAGGGGCGTACTTGCTTTTCTAATCTATCCCAAGACAAATTTCAAAGTCATTCCTCAATAACATTTAATAGACATTGGATACATCTTTTATGAGTCTCTAGTTGCTGTGGTGACATATTAACAATCCTTATCAATTATGCTGGTTGACTTGAGGACCAATAATAGTAATTAACACTCCAGGTGCTGTGCCAGCACTGTCATTAATAAATAATTTCAGCCACTGAGATATCTGGTAATTAGAAGAGAACGGTTTCCAACTTTCCATTTCTTCTTTGACCATGCATGCCTCATAAATGAAATGTTGGAAAAGAATAAAAGCTGAAATCTCTATCTTGGAACAATATTTAGAAACCTCTGGGTAGAACAGACTTAAAAATCAAACTTGATGCCTATCCAAGAATCTTCCTATTGGAATGCATAACAATAGGTCTAGAAGGCTCTCCTTTGCCCTTTATCTATTCCCAGAGTGGTGGATAAGTACTGGTCAGGAATTAAGTAGCAAGTAGAACCAAGTTAAAACTTGTCCTTTATTTTTTTAATTGATCTCACTCTAATACCCACTCAGTAAGCTTTCTCTGAACTTTGAACTAGAAGGTTGGAAGAAACAGAAGCCAAGAAGAACAAAGGATTATGAGAGAAAATAGACAAATATTCTGAATCAGTGATTCCCAAATTTGACTGCACACTGGAATCATCTAGAAAGCGTTGAAAGTACTGATGCCTGAATCCTAGCCTAGAAGATTCTGATTCAATGGTTTTTATAATGCTCCTTGGGGCATGCAACCAAGGTTGAGAAATACTGCTTTAAGTTACTTGTACTAATTCAGAAAAGGGAAAAGTTAATTTGTAGTTTTATCTTCCCTGAAATGACCACTTACAAGACTCCCTAAGAATAGTTTCCCTTAACCCCCCACTGAATATCAGTAAAAGTTATGGAGCTTTTAAACATTCAATGACAAGGCCCCACTGCAGTCAAACTAACTCAGGAACTTAAGCCAGGGTCAAGTGCTACGGCTAAGCACTGCTCTCCAACTATTAGTGCATGGAGAATCACTGGCGAGATTATTAAAACATATACATGCTGGTGATGAAGGATGAAAATAGAGAAACTGGAAAGAAGGCACCCTAAGGCCAGAAACCTGGTTCACACAATGCCAAGGGCTGGGGGTAGGGGGTACAAAGAATTAGCATAGCACTAACCCAGCAGGTAGGAACTAAGGCCGTTAGGCATAATGCCTAGGGCACAAAGCATAGCCCCACGCTGATATCAGGCTGCCCTAAGGGTGTCAGGAGTGCAGACCCAAAAGTGAAGATTAAGCCCATTGTAGAATCGCCAGTCCCCTTCAAATTCTACATAGTTATCAAAACTCAGCAACAAACCTCGGTCACAGAAGTGAGCCCCTCCCAAAGACAAGCCTGTCTCAGGGCAGGCTCCACACTGGCGAGGCAACAGTCCCACCTACCTGTGCCAATGCAGGCGCTCCTTTTTGCCACTCTCTCCCTCTGCAGGGCAGCAGCCTCCTGCCTGCCTGTGATGTGCACCTGCCAGGGCTTCTCTGCACTGACCTCCCTCAGCAGACGCAGCTTCCTCAAGGCTGCTGGCTCGTGACCATGCAGGCCTTTCTCAGCAAGCCTGTCCCTTTCAGAGCGGCTCTTCCTACCCGCTTGTGCCTATGCAAGTGTCCTTTTTACTCCTCTGTCCTTTTCCCTAATAAACCTGCTCTTTAAAATAGAACTAATGCCTCTGTGTTGTGGAGAAAACCCGCCGCCTGTCGCTGAAAGGGGAGTTCTGGTAAAACCTTTCCCAGAGTGGACCCAAGGACCCCGCACTCCCAAATTCATGTCCAAAAACTACATCACTAACACTTACTTCAGAACAAAAGTGCTAAAGATGTGTCTCCTAAATTCACTGAGTAGAGATATTCTCAAATTCAGGCAAGACAGAGCGAGAGACATTTTTGCTCAGGAAAGAACCTGACTACTACTCCATTTTACCAAGTCCTTTTCCCCTGCTCCCTAAGCAAGGGATCTTTTCTACAGTGTTTTCCTAATCTGAGCCACTTCCTGGCATTTTCAGTTTTCATAGCTGCGTATGTAATTTGTGGACCCCTAGGGAAGGCTGGATACTAGGCCATTCATATTAAATGATATGGAATTAGTGACAGTTTATTATGTGGAATTTTCACCACTCAATTGCTATTTTGTTTGTTTGGCACAGTGAGAAATCTGCCAACCATACAAGAGGTCATTCTCCACCTTGATTTTTCAGTTTATCCAACTTTATCAGTGGTGGGGCATTTCAGCCCACACCCCTATCTTCCCAAGGCCCTCCTCTCAGCACCCCCTGAAACCATGAGCCCACCAGAAGCCCTGTAGACTGTCTCAATGTCCCTTTACAGTCTATTTCCAAAATCCACACCTTGATTTCCAAACAACAGGGAAGTAAGTATTCAATGAAAGCTTTGCACTCCACCTAGAGAATACTTTGGGTTTGAAACCACAGACCAATTGAAAATCCTATTTACTTTACACCTCACCCCCAGGGCCCAGTGGGTTTCCGTATAAGTAACTGAGGTTTTGGCCTAGTCCTGGAGGGAGAAACTTCTGCCCATAGGTTAGCCCCTTCCTCCCCTGAAGCATTTATTAAATTCTATAACTGCTCCTCTAGTCTGTTTCATTTTCTGCAGCAGTCTGATTCCTTGGAACTCAGGTCCCCAATAGGCTGCAGGCCCACTGCCTTGGTCGAAGTCACAGAGATCCCCCTCCTCACAGTGTTCGGACACAGGCCACTTAGCAAAACACAGGATGTTTTTTTCAACCTGGGCCACTTCTAAGAAAGGGCTAACCTTCCTAACAAGTATTTATCTTGCTTCACTGCCAATAAAATAAGGTTGGAGAAGCAGTATTTGGCAAACTCTGCTTGGTCCTGTTAGCTTTATTACAAAAGGCCGTCTTCATTTTCAGCCTTACTGAAATCTTAATTTGCTTGGCTGCCCCTTTAGAATGATTGTTCTGGTCTGTCATGGCCAAAGCAAGTAAATTCGAGTGACTCCCAGGCTTGACCCCCTTTCTTAGTCTCTGCTCCATGAAAGCCATGAGCCTCTGCTGTCCTGACTGGCGTGTTTGTCTTGGGCCCTTCTAGTCCCTCGCTGGAGCTGATACAATAGAAAGCATTGCTGGATTTATTGCTTGCACTTGGCTTGGTGAGTACAGTCAGTCACTGCCAACGGAAATATCAGCAGGAGATCGAGACTAGTAAGAGAAGCAAACAAACATAAGTTTACTACTTTCCTACACCAGCAAGCAAATCGGCCAGCTGTGTCCACATATCCGTTACCAGGAGGCTTGAGAGCAAGTTTCTCTTAACTTTTAAGTTCTCAAATCCATATGGTTGGCAGAGTTTCCTGTAGCTTCCTTTGTGAATCAAAACCACTGAAACCTTGTAGAATCAGAAGTGACCCTCTGAATAACCCACACATTTCTCCAACTCAATTTTAGGAGGAATTCATTATAATAAATTCCCTGGTCCTTCTTTTTTCTTTCATCTCAAGGTCTTCTGCCTGATGCTTTATCAGCCTTTAGTTCCTAAGGCCAGCTGCAGTCACTGAAGTTTTTATGTCAGCTTTTCTCCCACTCCTGAACTTTGCTTCACTTGGCTTCATTTTGTTGATACATTTTTTATCTGAGATGGAATGAGAGAAGTAGGAGGGTAAAAACTATTCTCCCGTAACTGTGCCCACTTCTGAACAATGCGCTGGAAAGTTGACCAGCCGAGTTCCTTAGATCTGAAAACAACTTTTATCTTCCAAATAATGAAAAACAGAGCAATATATATAATTCTAAGGGGACTACATTTAGCAAATAATTGTTGGCTTGCCATTTACTTCTTGCCTATAATGAGAAAAACTCCTCCAGCAGGTTTCTCCATCTGAACCTCTCCATATGGAACTTTATTCAAAATGGGGGTGGGGGCTGAGAGTGGTCCAAGGGAGGAGGAGGCACCCCCCATAACACTGGGGGGACTTTACGAAGAAGACATGATGCACTTTCCCTCCTGGTAAGGACCCTACAACATCTTGTCTCATAAACCAAAACACTGCATGACGCTTCAGGATGCAGCTTCCTACTTGTAGAACGTCAGAGCTCTCAGTGTTAGAAATTCTGCCTCTCTCTTGCAAGCGTGGGGGACCACCGCTGAGAAGCCGCGGGGTGTCCATCGAGTTTCTCCCAAGTCTCTGAGGGCTCCCGCATCCTTCCCCAGGAAATGGAAAGAGCAGACGGAGGTGGGTGCCAGAATTTGCCCACTTCGGGGAATATCTAACTCATGCTTCAATCTCTGAGCTGTCCCTTTCCTCCCAACTCTTCAGGACGCAGCTTCCTACTTGTAGAACTTGACGGAGCTCTTAGTGTTAGAAATTCTGCTGCTCACTTGCAAGCATGGACCAACCCTGAGAAGCTGAGGGGTGTCAGTCCTTGCTGAGGTCAAATTTAATTGCTTTCACGTATAGTCTTTATGTGTTGTTGTCAGTGAACTTTCTGTTTAGTGAACTCCGTGTTTTTGAATTTAATGAATTTAATGTTTATTCTTGCACAGTTTTTCGGTTGGGTCTCAGTTGTTGAGAATAGTTTTCATTATTTTCTTTCTTCATGTTTTACATCTGGCTTCAGTGTCTGAGCGGTATTTCAGCTGGTTGTGGGAGGCTCAGGCAACTGGAACATCTTCATTCCATGACTTTCTACCCCACCTTTCTGCTGTTGGGGTGTCTGTCTGCCTTGTTGTTCTTTGAGGTTATCTGTTTTTTCCCTCTTTGCTTATAAAACTCTCTTGTATTTAGAATTATGGGATTTTATGTCTTGATTTGAAGAATACATTTCTTTGTTATTTTCCTTGCAAGAACTCACTATACTTTTTATTGACATCTACCATTGTAATAGTCAGGGTATACAGTGTAACAATTTGATTTATTCCTCTTTTTTTTAACATAAATGTCTTATTCTTTCTCAGTTTTTACCTTTGTAACATTAACTCTCCCTCACCTTCAGCAATCACCAATTAGTCTCTGTATAATTGAACTTGTTTTTGTTTTGTATTTTAGATTCCACATAAGGGAGGGCTCATACAGTATTCTTTCTGTCTTACTTATTTCAGTATTATATTGTTAATAGACTTCAAGTTCCCTCCATATTATTGTAAGTGGCAAGATTTCATGAACAATATTCATGAAAAATATTTTGTACACACGCATCCATTTTCTTTAATTTTTGGTTTCTTTCTTTAAAAAACTTAAGTGAAGCAATAGTGGTTTCTAACATTATGTAAGTTTCATATGTACAATATTATAAATAAATGTTTGTATGTATCAAATCATATTCACCACCAAAAGTCTAGTTTCTACCCTTTACCCTAGAAATGACCCATTTACCTGATTTATCTACAGTTCCCCCACCCCATCTGGTAACCACGATTTCATTCTTACAGCTTATTTTTGTTTTGTTTTGTTTCCTTATATTCCATATTGGTAAAATCACACCTACCTCCATTCTGTTTTCTTCATCTGTCCATTCACTCATCAATGGACACTTAGGTTGTTTCATGTATTGTCTATTATAAATTTGCTATAATGAACATGCTTATATATTTGTGTGCTTTTGTGTTCTTTGCATAAACATTCAGAAATGGAATTACTGGATGATAGGGTAGTTCTATTTTTAGCAAACACCATGCTGTTATCCTTAGTGACTATATCAATTTACATTCCACCCAATGAAGTACACAGGGCTTCATTTCCTCCACATCCTCACCAACACTTTTTATTTCTTATCTTTTCAATAACAGCCATTCTAACAGGCAGTCATGCTGTTTTAGGCTGCTGCAAACACTGAATCGACAAGTCTTAAGTCATTGCTCCTAGGAAAAAACACATGACTAAGATTACTTAAACAGCAGAGGTGCTCCTTTCTGTTTGCTAGAACATTAGCTCTAGAGCCCTGAGTCTGGCTACGCTGAGGCTGCCATGCTCAGAGTAAGCCACACCCTGTTGGGAGGCCATGGGAAAGGGCTTGTTCCCCAGCCTGAGTCCTAACTTCTCATTAGCTTCAGAAACAGACATGTGAGGGAGGGAACCACCAGATGATTTTACTCCCAGTTAATGAGTAGCCCTCAACCTTGGAACCTATCCAGTAGAAGTTCCAGATATTTGGATGAGAGATAAGCAATCTTTTCCTCCTAAGTCCTGATTGAATATATATACCTCACTCACATGATCTACGAGCATAATAAAATGGTTCTTGTTTTAAGCCACTTTTTGGAGTGGGGGTAAGGGGCAGTTTGTTCTACTATAACAGAACAAAGGGTTATTAAATTCACTGATATTGCTAAGCCAGATCATGAGAGAAGGGAACATTGTGTATAGGACATGCATATTTTGAACTTGGAAAGTGCTAGAGACAGGAGAAAGAAACAATTAGTTTTAAAGACTTATTTTGGAAGGAGAATTTGGGTTGAATGAGAGCCCACTTCTGGGTTGAGAAATGGGTGAGTGGCATGCCATTTATCGAGGGGGGGAAGAAAAGGAGAGGACAAACTTATTTTTGAGGGAAGCAAGAGAAATATTTGTATATTTCATGTTTATAGTAGACACAGCCTTTAGATGGAGATGGACAATAGGCATGGGACAAATGATTCCAGACTCAGAACTCAAGTCTGAGATTTGAGATGCTGTTTAATGTCATAGGAATAATCTAGGGAGGAAGGCTAAAAGACAAGAAAGAAATGATAATCCATGAACACCAGTGTTTAGGAGAAGTCTACCCATAGCTAAATGTCAGTCCTGCTAAGACCTGTCTACCTGGCAGAAAGTAAGGGCCAGGTAGAGGGAGCAATCCCGCCACAGACCAAATTTACAACGTTGCGGTATCACTAGTTCAGACACCATAGTCTACGCTGGGATATCATTCATGCCTCTGGTCTGATAGCCATAACCCACTTACCTGCTTATTTGGTTCTTCCGACATCACCCCCAGTCTATTTGCTTAGAATTACTATCTGTTGTAGTACATATACGCAATGGAATATTACTCAGCAACCAAAAAAAATAAACACATGCTTTTGCAGCAACATGGATGGAGCTGGAAAAGATCATACTTAGAGAAATAAGCCAGAAAGTAAAGGAAAAATACCAGATGGTTTCTCTCATAGAAGGAATATAATGGAACAGGCAAGAAAATAATAATAATAATGAACAGCTATATACCAGAGACATTTTATGGGGGTGGAATGAGGAATGGGATCAAAAACAGTGTGGGAGGAAAATGCTCTGGACTATGGTGATGGCACATGGGTGATTTGGCGATGGGAAGCCCACAGGGATTGCAACTGAGATGAAAAAAATGCACAAAATTATGTAAAAATAAACTATTATATTGTTTTTTAAAAAGAATTACTATCTGTTACTTCCTGTTTGACTTGATTTTTTCTTAAGAATCAATAAATCCTTTTATCTGTATGGAGTCTCAAGGCCCAGTTCAACTCCTGGGCCTCTGCTAGGCAGGCTATAAAGAGGAGAACAAGAAACAGACGGGAGACATCGCTCTCTTAAAGCTTTTTTTTTGGAAATAGAACTACTGATGTAAATGATGATGTTTTATCATATTTAAATAAGGACCCAGGAAGCTCCCAAAATATGCCCACTACAGCTAGCCAGTCTGCTTATCCATCTAGTTTTCAGGGATTGGGGCAGTTATTTTCACATGCTCTGCATTCTACATGTTAGGAAAACCACAACTCAGGAGGTAAATGGAAATGAAATCAAATTCTCTCAACAACTGTTTTGTCAACTTTCACCTTAAAAATTTTGTTTTTTTGTGATTGTTGTTGTCCTTGAACTGATCTGGGGACTTTTGGGTGATTAGACTTTTCATTCATCTCTTCCATCACCCACAGGAATGATGTGAGCTGTATGTTTTCTTTTCTGAATTTCATCTCCCTGATGACAGTGTTGCGTGATTAGCCTTTAAGAACAACAGCCTGACAGCTGCTTAGGCATCACCCTTCATCGATCAACTTCATAAATAGTTTCATTGTACTGGGGGAGGGCTGTGGAAGCATAGAGTTTCTCAGGCAAAGACTTTCTGGGAAATTCCCAAGCAGTGAGTTTAGTTGGGTCACTGCTGGCAGTGTGCATGCCGCACAGGGAACTGCACAGATCCGGGGGGTTTGCTGGCTGTGGGGGTCTCTCCACAGGCCAAGGCAGCCCATGGCTTACCCAGAGGTATGGGCCCACGGACACAGCCTTTCTAACGCCTCAGAGGGAAACAGCCCCGTTGAGTCACTTGGGCCCACACGCTGGTCTCCTGGGTCAGCTCTGGGTCTCACTGGCTCATGAGGAGGTCTATGGAAGCAGGATGCGACTGAGCCAGGCCCTGTGTTTGTGTAGCTGCATCCACTTAGGGAGGTAAATGGGGAAATTTTGGGTTTCTGATACACTGAAGTGACACATTATCATCAGCCCAACGGCCTTCTGAGGTATATACAGGCTAGGTCCTTTTCACTTTTTAAATATCTTCTTTCCTATAACTTCTATTCATGACTCGGGTGTAAGGCAGTACAAAGGTGGGCAAGAGGGGGCTGGAATGCCCTTCTCTCTTCTCTTCCCTTCTTCCCTCCTTTCCTTCAGATATTTATGAAGCTCCCACTATGTGCCAAGGATATAGCACAAAGTCTCTCCTCTCATGGATCTCTTCAGGTGAGTACTCTAATTTTCTTGAAAATTGGTAATAACTTGTCATTCTTTATCAGAAAAAAAAAATCCTCAGGATGTATTTAACATAACGTTCATTCATATACTTAAAATTGTAGAAATACATCTATAAGTGATTCCAAAATTTATTTGACTTTTATATGTTAATTTTAACAAATTCTAAAATATGCCATACTATGCACAAATATAACCATTAAGTGTATCAAGGGTTAAAAAAAAAAAAGTGCCAGGAAGGAAATTAGAGTAGGATAATTGTACAACAGGCCAAGAAGGGCCTGTCTGTCAAGATGGCGTTGGATTCAAGCGTGGAAGGGAAGAGCCGGGTAAGATGCAACCAACAAAGGCCTCAGCTATTTGAGAATCAGTGAGGAGGCCTGTGTGACCACAGTGGTCAGGCAGAGACGGGGGTGGGGAGGGATGAAGTTAGAGGTAACCAGATCATGTGGTAACACAGGCTGCATCTAATTTAGCTTCAGGAACTTGCCTTCCCAAAGTAAATGTCCTTACTGACTCCTTCAGTATTGAAGAAACACCAAAAATAAAGCCAACGAATCTGAAGTGTCCTTTCAAAGTCTGGAGAGAAATGCTTTCCATCCCACCACAGATATGTCTCACAGCCTGCTTCCCCACCTCTCCCTGAAAGTTGTTGTGCTGCTGAGGATGTGTGGGTGACAGAAGAAGGGGGACTTCCTGCAGCAGAAACAAGAAAACATCCCACTGTGGTCTCAGGCAAGGGCCTCCTCCCAACCAGAGGATATCTCCAGGGAGGGCTACAAGGTGGCAGGAAGTGGGTGACACGCAGGCTGGCCCGGGCCCAGCTGTCCTGCCTTCCTCGTGAGGGGCTCATTCCTAACGGCTCAACTCTCTCTGCTGTCACCTAGTTATTCTTCCTGAAAGCAGGATTCTGTGCATCTTCAAGATGAGCTCACAGATTTTTGATGAACTCCTTGCTTCTACTTGTTCTCTGGAACTATATTACTTAGCACTTGAAAGGGCCAGGAAAGAGATAAAGACTGCAGGCAGACCACAGACCAGAGGCAGCCAGCAGGGAAGGAGGGGGGTCAAAGCAGAAAGGGCAGAGCACAGCGGGTGTCAGACATCGTGATGGTCATGGGTGCTGTGGTGTTGGGAAAATGAAGGAAAATGCGCGGAGGGGGGAAATCAAATGTTGCACAAAAATAAACAAGGATGTAAGAAAACGAAAACCAATGAGCTCACAGATTTTTGGTGAACAATTGGTTTTCATTTGTTCTCTGGAACTCTTTTACCTTATTTCTTTGATGTTGAATCACCAAAAACTTTGCAGCTAAATCTGAATGTTGAAAGAAATGATTGACCATTTTGTTTTTCCAAATTAACTGAGAACTGGAGAAGCCAG
>NW_004567121.1:19947604-19971734 GCF_000260355.1 Condylura cristata
CTCTGTCTCTGGTGAATCCTCTCACCACCCCTGCACCTCTGGCTTATACCCCAATTCTATATGCATAAATAAAATAAAAATCTAAAATAAATAAAAAAACAACAGTGACCCTTCCATCAAGACAATAGCCCAGCCCAGGCAAGTCTAAATAATTAAAAACATAGTAGGAGATCCCTTGAAGAGGAAATTTCTCATGCTAGAAGTGAAGTATTAAACAGTAGATGAAGATCACATAATTTCTTTGATGATAGAACCATTTCAATGATTTCTTGTAACTTATAGATAAGAGCTACATAGTAAATAAAACAAAGAAAGAAATGAAAAGATCAGACTAATAAGCCTGAAAAAAAAAATGGAGCCTTTTAGTTTAGGGAAAGGGAGCATATTTAAACAAAATTATTATTATTGAAAACATGTGAATCAACGTTATCAACTGTAGAACATAATCTCATCCCTCCTCCAAAAAAACAAAAAAGAAAGAAAGAAAAAGAAACTGGAAAATTGTAGCAAATACTCCAATAAAAATATCTTCCAGGGAGAATTTAGAGCTATACTGAAAAGAAAAACATTTGGAATCACTAGAGTACAAGTGAATCAAAAAAGAAGGAGGAAGAAATGCAACCTAGTTTTTGAACTTAGGAGCAATACAAAAAGAAAGGAAAAAAAAAATCCCAACAGAAATGAAAACTAACTTACAAAGTCCAAGGAAGAATAAATTTAAAAAGAGATTTAATGAAAGACTGACGAAAAGCAGGGAGTAAAAATGAGTTAAAGAAAGAATTTAAAAGGGCTGGAGAACAGTAAATGAAGTGGAAGACCAGCAAAGCATATCAGTTTGGAGTTCCTGAGCAGGAATTTCAAAGTGATGGAACAGATCATTGATAATTGCAGAGGAAGAAAATGTTCCAGAAGTGAATCATGAACTGACTCTACACAGTGAAAGGGTTCACTTGGTAAAATCGACCTGGAATGATCATCTCAGAGATATTCTAGTAAAATAACTTGGATTGAAAAAAAATTTCTCCTGAGAAAACCAAGAATTTGTTTGAAACAAGGAGGTTAGACTGGTATCAGATCGTTCAAAAAATAATAAAGCAAAATAAGAGTGGAGAAGTATTTGCAGGAAACCTAGGAAAATACAAACCAGGAGTTTTACAGCCAGGCAATCTGTTTAAGTATTAAGGACATAGCAAATGAGTTTTGAATATGAAAAAACTCAGAGCCTCCCTGGTGATACAGGGTAAAGCCTCAGCACTGTCAAACTACTGGAAGCCACTGCAGCCTGGGTTCCATAGCCGACCAGGGAGCTGACCCACCTGGTGCAGCAGACCTCTCCTGACCCACCCGCTGCTCCCCTCAGCAGTCTACTTTTCTGCCTGTTCTGCCCCCCACTCTGTCTCTGGTGAATCCCCTCACCAAACCCCACCGCCACCCCACCTCTAGCCTATACTCCAGTTCTTGTATGCATACATAAGTAAAAATAAATCTTAAAGAATATGCAGTCCCTCAGTGCATAGAACTCTTCCTGAACCTCACACAGGAGAGGAATTCAAGACAGCAACTATAGATAACAGGAGATGGACGAATTGGCTGTTTCTGTCCCTTACAATTCATAGGTTGGAACCCTCTTCCTGCCTGTGTGGATGGCATTAGAAAGAGTAAAATGAGACGAGGTCTCATAGTGTCCTGGTCCCTGGAAGCTGGCTCTGCTTTCCACTCTTGCCCGGCGAAGACACTAGAGAAGTTGGTTTGCATCACCCAGAAGAGGGTGCTCGCCAGACTGGACTGTGTTGGCACCTTGATTTTGAATTTCTAATCTCCAGAATTATAAGGAATAGATTTCTGTTGTCTACAAACCCTCCAGTTTCTGGTATTTTGTTACAGCAGCTCAAGTTCACCAAGACAAAGACTTTGCTATGAAGACAGATAAAGAGCGGGGCAAACTGTTTGCAGTATGTGCTTAGTGTCTGGGAAAAGGAGATAGACTGGCATTGGTGCTTCATATTAGGAGAAAAAAATAGGAAAAGAAAATCCAGAATAACCCTGAAGAGCACTTTAGGATGTCCCTTCAAGGTGATCACAGGAGCTAAGGCCATCCCCAGAGAGACAGCCCTTTCTTTCCCATCTTTACTTCACTCCAGAAGTTCACATTTCTGAAAAAATAAGTCATATGGACCAAATTTCCAGTTTTATTCTTCTCAAACCAAAAAGGCATGCATTTTTTTGAAAACATATTTGCTCATTTCCATGTTACAAACAGCATTTTATATTTTTAATTCATTTACTTTTAACCCAATGAGCATTTTCAAACGCAGTTTAAAGACAAAATTCTGCCACAAACAAGAGCTGCTTTTTAAAATTTCATACAAAATGAGAAAATTAAACACAGGTAGTGGACTCCACACTTATTTGAGAAACCACTTATCTTTTGCCTATAGACTGGCTGAGTGGACCCAATATTACCACAGTTCTAGGACTTCAACTAACTGAAAAGCTAAGCAAATGGAGAGCAGTCACTTTGCAGTGACCCCACTATGTTCACTGACTTGCTGTCCACTTCATGGTAAAATTTTATGGCAACCCATTATTTTTATAGATGAGCCAAATGAGGCTCAGTGAAGTTAAGCGTGGATTCTAGGCTACTTTAATGAAAGTGACAGGCCCAAGCTTTGAGAATACAGTGTGTGACCTCCAGTTAATGCACCTTTGCGAATCTGTGGCTCTATGCCATTGCTCTTGTCCATCCTCATCTCTCTCCTTTATCCTATAAGCCAGAACAGTGGTCATTTCTTGTGCTAATCACCTCCACACAGGCAATCACAGTGTTGAATGAGAATGTGAATTTCCCTCTAACACCATGAAAGAGTTTGGTCCATCAACGCTGAGGAACAAAATTACCAGAAGAGTTAAAGCCACTGTTCCCCAAGTGCTCAGATGCCCACCAAATAAGAGACCACATCAGAGAATTGCAAAGGACAGCAGGAAAGCGGGCTTGAGAGTCCAGACTTCAACATCTGCAACAGAATGAGAGAGAGAGAAAGAATGCAGAGTCTCCTGGGCCCACTGCCATGGCAGGGTGCTGTGGTAGCCAGATGCAATGAATCAGGACTGGGCAATTTGGAAGGGGACCCACAGCTTGGGAGTAGAAGGGACAGTCACAGGACATCCGGTAGGAAGCTCCATGGCCTGAGCAATGGAATCCAGCTCGCTCCTTCTGAAGGTTTGTGGGATGTTAGTGACAGGGTGGCATCAAGGATCTAGATTCTCAAGGATATTACAGTAACAGACTATCAACATCCCCTCTAGCAAATGCTGTCCTGCTATACAAGTTCAACTACAATTTCATGCTCTGTTGAGAAGCAAGAGCAGGGAACAGGAGAAGGCCTTACAAGACAGATTTTTCCGAAAGAATCTTGTTGACTGCACCATTTAAAAGACATCCGGGAAGTCTCATGCTGAGTGGGTTCAGGAATACAGTGCTGTGCGGAACAGGGTCTTTCACACCCCGTGACCTTGGCCTTGAGAGCCTTGGCCATGAGAACCTGCTGAATTTCACTGGCATTTGGCTTGCCTGGCCCCTCTCTGCTGACACCACTCTGCTTCTTCAGGGAGTCCAGGCCCTGAGTTAGAGAGGACTCTGCTTGCCAACTCACATTTCTCAAGCACACCCGCTGTGACCAACGCTCTGTTTCCTGAGCGCCAAGGCCCCAGCCCGAGTTTTCTCTTGTCTCGCCCAACCCACAGCCACTGTGTGCTGCCCTGGCCTCCACCCAGCCTCGATGGAGGTCCCAACATGTGTGCCACGACCGAGACAGACCCCCAGAGCCTGGCAAAGTGTCTAGCCCGCACTAACTTGCATCACTGGCACTGCCCACGCCCCGCACCCAGCATCTGCAAAGGCTCGGGGCCTCCTAATGAGCGAATGTCTGTTTCATATTCACCATCCTGATGAATGCATGGGCTTCAGGAAGCTGCATTTTGTGTTTTCTGGCTTGTGAGTCCATCAGGCAGCTTACAGTTCCGTGCTAGAGAGGCTGGCATTTACCCTCACTGCCGGGCAGCTAGCCAGAAAAAGGACAGTCAGTGTGTTTCTGTCCTTGGGTACTATTCCTGTACAAATAGTACTTAAGACATAAATAATGAGCTTTTAAAATGTAAATTCAAGGGTAGTTTCCAACTATTTTAAAAGTAAATAATGAGCTTTTAAAAAGTGAACTCAAGGGTAGTTTTTAACCACTTTCATTTCTCCTCCAGGACCACGGGACTCACTCTCTGGGTATTTATTACACCTCTGGGTATTGTTCACCTACTACCTGCCTGGATCCTGTTTCTTCCCCCACTTTGGAAAAGAAGCATGAAGAAGGAGGCCTCATAACCTGAGGCTCCCTAAAACCCACACCATGGTTTGGGGGTTTTCCCTGTAACAGTGATTAAAAAATATTCAGCAGAAAATGCTTTGGAAACATGGACGTTTCAAGAATAGTCTTTCAAAGGGAACATGCCCAGCCTGCCTGCCTATGAGTTGTTTTGTTGCTTTTTCTGAACTATGTGAGAAGGGGAGCCCCTGGAAGAGGGCACCCACAGGGGTGCTCCCCTAGCCAATGTAGGGATGAGGGAGACAGTGTGGACACAGGTCCCGGGGGACTCAGGGGGCTAGTCACAGGCTCCTGGAAGTAAGTGGGGAGAGCACAGGTCGCTGCAGGGCCAAGCCAGGCACAGGCAGGTGTGGGAGAGGTATCCAAGAGAACAGCTTCCTGTCTGCCATCGTGTCAAGTTCACATTCTGAAAACTTCTGTCTGACACAGGCGGAACTGGCAGGAAGAGGTTCATATTGCTTCTCTTCAGGAGGGGACAATCACACACCTCTGGTGACCCAGTTAAGAGACATGTTTGTAAGTAGTGCCTCAGGGCTTCCTAGCACTTTTTCTCTCTGTTAGAAGCAAGTTGAGCACATGCCCACTGCACACTCCTGTTGCCAGCCCATCCTAGAGCCCAGGCCACAGCATGGATGGGTCTCTGCTTTAAGTTTTCCGGCTTTTATGCTTCAAGCCAGAAAGGTAAGGAGAAAATTATCAGTGGCTGTGCCTCGGACTCCTGCTCCATAGTCCTTCCAGTCCTCCAGGCCAACATGTATCTGGTGGCCAAGGCCCCCCGGGAGCCAACTAGGACACAAAGCATTTAGAAGTCAAACATTAGCAGTGGTGTGAAGTTTGCCTTCCCCTGTTCTCTAGACCAATTTTCCAGCATGGATCTCGAGTTCAGAAGAGGCTTGTCTCTTGTGAGCACTGGCAAGCCACAGGCTGTGCATGCCCCATCATTCCTTGGAGCTGGGATTTCAGAAGTTCAAGAGCTCCTTACAGTAGGGGGATCTTGACTACTTGAGGGACACTCCAATATAAATGAACAAAGTGATTTCCTTTTGTGTTTCATGTAAAATTGTTCTGTTTACCAAGACTGTCAAGCCAGCTGCCCGTTACTTTGAAATGGATACAGTTGTGACCCCATTTGGACAAATGGGATTTAAAACTTCCACGAGAGGGCTCCCTGGTGGCACAGGGGGTTAAGTCTTAGCACTTAGCTATTGGCAGCCACTGCAGCGTGAGTTTGATTCCCACCCTGGAGGTGACCCACATGGTGCAGCAGACTTCTGACCTACCCTCTGCTCCCCTCAGCAGTGTACTTCATCAGTCGACCTGTTCTGCTCCCCACGCTGTCTCTAATGGATCCTCTCTCACACACCTCACCTCTGCACCTCTGGCCTGTGCCCCAGCTCTTGTACACATAAATAAATAAATCTTTAAAAAAAAGTAAGTAGGGCCCTCCCTGGTGGCACAGCGGGTTAAAGCACAGCACTGGGAAGCTGGAGCCACTTCTGCATGAGTTCGATTCCCGCCTGCCCCGGAGGTGACCACATGGCGCGGCAGACCTCTCCTGACCCGCCCGCTGCTCCCCTCAGCAGTGTACTTCGTTGATCTGCCTGTTCTGCTCCCCAGTCTGTCTCTGGTGAAGCCTCTCGCTGCCCCTGAGCCTCTGGCCTGTACCCCAGTTCTGTATGCACAAATAAATAAATCTTTAAAAAAATAAAATAAAAAAAAATAAGTAAAGGTTCTAAGCAAAGAGCCTGTGCCTTCAATTAGAGATAACCCACATGATAAAACTTCAAACCCTTTCCTTTTATGGTGACTCAGAAGACTGCAGACAACCTTCAGCCCTGTCAAGCTGCTGCATATTTACCAAGTCTGAACCTTGAGGCAAAAATCTAAATCCAAATTGCCACAGGTAACTGCCATTATTATCATATTCTCACCAAAAAGCATCATGTGTTAGAGTAAGATGATCCCTTCCTCCAAAGTTACTGGTGCTAATTCTTCTGTTAGTCTGGGTCAATGCTAGAAATTGGAGTGGGAAGATGTTTTCAAACCAACTTTGCTTTTGTGGTGATTATTTAACAGACTCCATCTGGAGAATCACTATAAATGTTTGCTTTTCTGTCACGCTGATGAGATCTTTCATACACTGGGGGCATATTCAGGAGGAAAGTGGTTGTTGAAAGACAGGCGAAGTGGAGAAGAGAGGCGTTTAAGCAGAATTTGTGTATTTACTTGGTCTCAACATAAAGCGTTCTTGAAACGGCTGGGAGGGGGTCCCGGGGTGAGGGAAAGTCAGGGAGCCTGGAAGAAAGATTACTTTGGGCAGTTTTCTGCAGAGAATAAAATTTAAGTGTCTAAGTATATATAAAATATGCTCACATTCCAAATTTTATGAGACAGCCTGTTTCTAGGGTGTCAACTTACCCACACTTCTACTTAGCAAAAGATGTATCTGCTTAAATCTATGATTTTAGCCTGGGGAAAGTCATTCTAAGACGGAAAACTGGAAACTAGAAAGAAAATTTTGACAAATTAAACTTTCCATCCTCGAACTTTAGAGTGCCTTTGACATAAGACATCAAGGACAAAATCAAAAATGAAGAATCCTCGGATGGCTGGAGACCGAGCACACAGCTCTGGGTCACTTCCCACTGAAGATCGGACAGTCCACCCTGGCTGCCAGTAGGGTCCAAGCCCGGCTTTGTGGCTGCTGTGATGACCACAAGTGTTGCAACCATTGGCAGCAAGACCATGACCTCTCAGCTGTCCCAAAATGAGGAAATGAAAGGGAAGAAAGAGGAAATGGGATGGAATGAAAAATGGATGGGAACAAGAAAGATTGAGAAAAATGAAAGAAATGAGCTGTTTATTTCTCCTCCACAGGGCCTTCTACTGTGTGACATCCCAAAGATGTGTTCACTCCTAGAACTGCTGCCTTTCCAGTGATGGGCTTCCTGGGTCAAGCATGCTGTGGCAGCCAGTGCTACTAACTGCGTGGCCATAATGGTGGCTGGGGCATGCAGGCCATTTCATCTGACCCCCAGCCATGCGCTCATAAATTAAATCCAAGGATGAGTCAAAAGGCTTCCGAACAAAATTTTTAGCTGTAACATTTCCTTCCAATTCTCATCATTTCCTCTTCCCCTAAACTAAATTCCTTCTATTCTTACCACTCACCAGAATGGAGAATTGAAATTAGGTTCTTTTACTTAATAGCTTGCCAAACTATAAACAACTCTTTCAAACTCAGCCGCATCTCATCTAGGGAGAGGGCAATAAAAATAATGATCTATGTGGTCAAGAGTCCAGTGAGACACTTTTATAGCATCACAGATGGCTCTCCAAATTGCAAAGTGTTTTTTCTTTTTGTAGATCTCAATTCTTCAGTCCATAATTTGAAAATAGTAAAAGCTGTCTGTCGCCTCTTTCTCTGGTGAATTGGTTAGGTCGTGAAGGACTCTATATAAAAGCACTTAGAATATTGGACAGAAAGTGGAAAAGTCATAGGAAACCTCTAGCAATGAGAAGGCTAAGTGTTTCATAATGTTTCGGGGAAAATATGCCCCCAGAGAACCAACTCCATGATTGTCGAACTTAGGAGGCCTCGAACTTAGGAGGCCTCAAGTATATACAAGTCACTGGAATTTGACAGACCTCTCTGGTAGGCCAAAATTAGCTACTAGAAACAGCTGTGGGGAAAGGTGATCAGGGAACGAGATTTGTGCCCCCCTTCTGCCCCTTTCAAAAACAAAATTGCTTGGCTTCAGTTTTCCTCATGGCCTTCTCCTGCTTAGTCCTCAGTCCTGGCTTTGTACACACTCTGTTCCAACATCAGCCCTCAAGGTCCTTTAGAGCTATCCTCAGCACACCTCTGAACCCCTCATTTCTATACCACCAGGGGCACTAGGTTCCTGAGTTTTGACCATCCAGAGGGGGCATCTGGAGTGTTCACAATACCGGTATGTGGGCAAGCCTGCCTGGTGTGAACCCCAGATGCCCCCTTTCTGATGTGGCCCATCTCATTTATCAAGTGGGCCTGACACTAATATAGGGCTATTGGGTCATGAAATGAAATAGGGCCTTCATATAAGAAATAATAAATGCTAAGTTCATTTTTCCATAGGTGGACTCTGAAAAAAAAAAAAAGAGTTGGGCAGGGTACAAACAATTGGGTTGGTTGCTGTAGAAAGCTCTATGTGGAGTCCTCAAAAAACTGAAAATATAACAGCCTCTGATCCAATAACTTCACTTCTAGTAAATAATCAAAAGAATTAAAAACAGGCCCTCCCTGGTGGTGCAGCAGGTTAGGATGCAGCACTGCAAGCCAGCAGCAGCGGCTTCAGAGCAAGTTCAATCCCCAGCCCCGGAGGTGACCACATGGCCAGCAGATCTGTCCTGTCTTGCCCGCTGCTCCCCTCAGCAGTGTACTTTGTCGATCTGCCTGTTCTGCTCCCCACTCTGTCTCTGGTGAATCTTCTCACTGCCCCTGAGCCTCTGGCCTGTACCCCAGTTCTGTATGCATAAACAAATAAATCTTTTTTAAAAAGGAATTAAAAACAAGGGTTTTTGCACTTAATCAAAAAGATACGTCCACCCCCATGTTTATTGCTGCCTTATTTACAATTGGAAAGACATGGAAACAATCCAAATGCCCAAAAATGGATGACTGGATTAAAAAGATGTGGTACATATACACAATGGAATATTACTTAACCACCAAAAAAAAAAAAAAAAAAAAAAAAAAAAAACACATGCCTTTTGCAGCAACATGGATGGAGCTGGAGAAGATCATGCTTAGTGAAATAAGCCAGAAAGAAAAGGAAAAATACCGGATGGTTTTGCTCATAGCAGGAGTATTACAGACCAGGCGGGAAAAGAACAATAATAATGATGAACAGCTATATACCAGAGACTTTTTATGGGGGTGGAGTGGGGAATGGGATCAAACACAGTGAGGGGAGGGAAATGCACTGGACTATGGCTCAGGGTGATTTGGTGATGGGAAGCCCACAGGGAGTATAACTGAGATGGAAAAATACACAAAATGGTGTAAAAATAAACTATATGTGTGTGTGTGTGTGTGTGTGTATCTATATATATATATAAACAAGGGTTTTTGTAAATCTATGCTTGTAGCAGCACTGTTCACAAAGCTTGGAAGTAACCTACATGTCTATTGACACAAGCTATACAACGTCTATCGTGACTCCCGTGTCTTCCTCGCTCCCCTTTCCCCTTTGTTCTCCTTCTCCCCTTTTAAGGAATCTCTGCTCACCGACGCCTTCCCACCTTAGGGTCCTGCCTGTCTTGCCTCCAGACACCTCAATAGTTGGAGCTGGTTTCCAGCAGTCTATCAACAGGTAAATAAGCAAAATGTGGCCCAGTCATACAATGCAATATTATTCAGTCTTGAAGAGAATTTCTTACCTATGTTATGACATGATACACCTTGAGGACATTATGTTAAGTGAAACAAGCCAGTCATAGAGACACAAATCCTTTATGACCCAGGACTTAGCGTAGTCACAATCATGCAGATAGAAGAGCTGTGCCATGGCTGGGAGGCAGGGGAACAGGGAGTTGTTTTCAGAGAATTTCTGTTTTGTAAGCGGAAAGGGTTGTGGAGAGGGATATTGGGGATGGTTGTATAACAGGGTGAAGGTGCTAAGTGCCACTGCATTAGACACTTAGAAGTACATAAAGTGGCAATCTTTAAGTTTTAATTGTTTTACCACAATACTTTGAAATAATATTGGATTAGCGGTTCTTTCGTAGATGTTCTTCAATATCTTTCATCGCTTTTATGTTTTATTCCCTGCAAGAAATTCATTCTTTTTATTTCATTCCTTAAATTCTTTTTTTTTTTTTTTTTTTTAAAGATTTATTTGTTTAGGGCCCTCCCTGGTGGCGCAGCGGGTTAAAGCGCAACACTAAGAAGCTACGGCCACTTCAGCCTGAGTTTGATCCCCGCCTGCCCCGGAGGTGACCACATGGCGTGGCAGACCTCTCCTGACCCACCTGCTGCTCCCCTCAGCAGTGTACTTCGTCCATCTGCCTGCTCTGCTCCCCACTCTGTCTCTGGTGAAGCCTTTCACCACCCTCACCCTCGCACCTCAGACCAGTACCCAAGTTCTGTATCCAAAAATAAAAAAATCTTAAAAAAAATTTAAAGGATTTATTTGTTTATGCATACAGAAGTGGGGTACAGGTCAGAGGTGCAGGGGCGGCGAGAGGCTTCACCAGAGACAGAGTGGGGAGTAGACCAGGCAGACTGACGAAATACACTGCTGAGGAGCGCAGGGGACAGGTCAGGAGAGGTCTGCCATACCATGTGGGTCACCTCTAGGGCTGGGGATCGAACTCACCTTGAAGGGGCTGCAGTTTGCTTGCAGTGCTGAGCTTTAACCCTCTGCGCTACCAGGGAGGACCCTCATTCCTTATATTCTTATCTATCACTTCTTTCTGTCTCTCTTCTCGCTCTCTACTCCTTCATACGAATTAAAGCAACTGATTTAAATGTTGAGTTAAATATCCTCCATTGGATAGAAATCTCTTATTTCCCCCTCTATGATTACTAAAACTGCTTTCTGTGAATAACAATTTTTGCCAGAGATATTAGAGAACAGAAGGAAGCATTTCCTCTTGGAAGTTCAGCCTGTATGAATCTTATCACCTTATGCTGATCTTATAATGCCCTGCTGTGCCTAGTAGAACTATCAAAAATGTATCCATTCAGCTAACATTTACGGAGTGCTCAAGGGGGAACTTGCTTGCCCAAGACCAGTAGTATGTGGCAGATTCAGGAGTTGACCCAGATTTGTCTGACTTCAGAGCCTAGCTCTTAACCACCACACTACATGTCTTTCTAGTCAAGGTCAGCCTCAATATGTTTCTCCAAAGTACATTTCCCTGCAATGCTGGTAGTCATCGTAGAACCACTAGGTATCAACTGCCATAAATTATGCTTGGAGGTAACACCTCCAAGTGGTACCTTTTCCTAAGACAAAAAGGAATGAGGGTGAGGTAGAAGATTCTAGTTGTAGCCTGGAGGGGACAGAAATCCCCAAGATAAAGAGAGAATATGGACAAGTAAATGGTATCATGTATGTGGTCAACTATATGGTCAAGTTTTTTTCAAGCTGAGCTGGACTTTAAAAGATGGTCTGATTTAATTCTATTTACAGTAAGGAATTTTAAGATCTGAGAGGTTAAATAAATTGTCTAAGGACACATAGCCAACTAGATGCATTACTGAGACCTAACTTTTTCAACTCTTTTCTCATCTACCTCACTCTGCTTGGGATTTATTTGTTTTTAAGAAGTCCACAAGATCAGATAATTAAATTGCTTTTAGTGATATAATTCACGTTGCACAGTTCTACTGAAAGTCATTCTAATAATAATCTATGGTCATACCACACTGAACATGTCTGATCTCATCTGAAAGTCATTCTAATAATAATGTAAGCAAATCTCCCAAACCCATGGGGTGACAAAATGTTTCTGCCTTTTGCTAAGCTAATATACAGAGTTGCAAGGTCATATTTATATAGGATGAAATTTCCAGAGAGCTGGGTAATTTCCTATAACAACTCAGCTGCATATTGACTTCCCACACTGAACAACTCAGGGTTTCCTGGCAATACGTGCTTTCCTTCTACTTAGGGAATGCAAACTCCTCAGCTAAACCTCGGGTTCACCTCATCCAAAACATCCATGACCAGGCTCCCTAACCACCCTACCTGACATTCCCACGTCCCTTGCTCACTTTCTCTCAAGACCTTACACTCTTGCGTCAAGCTCTTGTCTACTGAGCTCCCTTAGATGGTAAATTCCTGGGAGGAAGATTTCACCTTTTTCCCAACTAGAAGGCACATTGGATCAGAACTTTAGTGAGGACACTTCTGGGTTCAAAAACATCAGGCTCAAACACTAATCTATCTTTTAACTTTCCTGGGCCTTAGTTTCTTCATGAATAAAATAGGGCAATACTCCTTCCCTACTTACCTTTCAGAGTTGTTCTGTAGAACTTGAGAGTTAGAGATTCATGGAAGCATAGGGCCAAATGGACTTTCTGTGTCTAACCCCTCATGTCAACACTGAGAAAACAGAGACCCAGAGGTCTCTCACCTCTAGGGGCCCCCAAGGGTTGGCTAATAGCAAAATCAGGTCCTCACTGATGCTCTTTCATTACTCAGTGCTGCTGTGATGATAAAGGAGAACATGCTCACAATGATGAATCATGGCACCAGCAGCATGTAATTATTTAAGTATTAATCAATAAACTATGTATAGAGTCAGCATTAATCAAAATGTTTTTCACATCTTAATATGGCTGAAGACTGTCAGGAATTTCTAAAGGGAACAAAAATATTATATCCAAAAATAAATCCTATTCCTTCCAGTAAATACCAGGAAAACAGGAAGCTTAACCAGAGATATTCAAGCTTAGCCTTCAGCAATTATCTATTTTTGTTTAAAAAAATTATTACTGAGAAGCAATTCATACACCTTAACATTCATCATTGAAGATGTACAGTTCAGTGGTTGTTACTATGTTCACAAGACTGGGTAGCCAGCAACACAATTTAATTCTAGAATGTTCTCATCATTCTGCAATGCTGGGAATGTCAGTTTGGTCTGGTTGAGTGAAGCTTCATCGAAGCTTATCTTGTGGTTCAGACCTTTGGCTTGGGACCCTCCTGTGGTGTTCCTACAGGCTGAGGTGACCAGCTCTCTCTATTAGGTTCACTCTATTTGGAGGGCTTGGTCTCTATAAATTGTGTGACTCTCCCTCAGAGATGGCCTAGGAGTAGACATGAGATAGGTGCCAAGTTTCAGAATAAGACTTAGTCATGACACCCAGAAGTTGAACAGTAAAACTCAGGCACCAAAGCTGATTAACACGTCTAAAATCAGAGAAAATTTCTCAGGCCAAGAGTATGGAGACTGGGCAGTGGGAATTGTGACTGGTTTAAGATTTGGGGGCAGGTGGTGGACAAGAGGGACGAGGATAAGCATGATCCAGAGCCCCTCTCGCACACTCGGGGCCTCAATCTGGCAGATTCCCCCCGACACCCTCTGCTCTAAGCCTCCTGGATCCCTAGCTCAGCCTGCTGTAGCTGCCTGACTGTCCCTTCCACAGCTCCCTCGCCTCTAGGTACCATTACTGCTCACTGATCTGTATTCCCGAAGAATACTTCAAAAGGGAAGCA
This sequence comes from Condylura cristata, assembly GCF_000260355.1. NCBI lineage: Eukaryota > Metazoa > Chordata > Mammalia > Eulipotyphla > Talpidae > Condylura > Condylura cristata. The sequence goes on from NW_004567121.1 coordinate 19,961,190, forward strand.
GTCCTGCTTACCCAACTCCCCAGTATCACCAGCCACCACAAACAACAAAGATTATTAATTGGTCACAGCCCAAATTCTCCTTCTGTAACCTTACATTATTCAAATGGAAATCAAACACCGGAATACACAAACATCCCCTAGCTCTTCCAAGTAGATACACCAAGCAGTAACGAAAGTGGGATAATCCACAGGCAGTTTTCACCTGGAAGCCTTAGTTCTGGTCCAAAGAAAGAAAGAGTGAGTCTCTGGCCACTGGCACGCACTGGAACTGAGCTGCCATGTCCTATAGAACTTTTATTTTCTAGGTTCATCTGTGTACTTCCTTCAGTTACTACTTCTGAAATCAGGATTCATTTCCTCATTCCTTCATTTAACCAATGTTTTGAGGCACTGTGCTAGGGCAGTGGGTACAAGCGAGCTCCCGACACAGTCCCCTCCTTGAAGGAGTCCAGCATCCATCCTGGTCGGGCTCTTCCCATTCTCTGGGGCTTCCTCTCATTAGCCAATCTCCCTTTCCAAATGTGGTTTCCAGGGCTTGACGCTATATTCCCGAATAGCCTGCCCAGCACAGAGTTCAGTGCAACTCTTCCTTCACGACTGTGATCTTCCTATCAGACTGCACTCAGGACGCAGGTTCAAAAAGAAAATCTCACACTGTCACTAACGGTTCTTCATGATGCTTATGATGTCTGCAGAGCACAGTGGACATTGAGGTACTAGGGGGTGTTCTTCTTGGGTCAGGATCCGGGAGCTTCCAGAATTTGCCTGTTTGAAGAGCATGGAGCAGGGATCCTACTTCAGCAGCTCACTCAAATAACTTTGATTCTTCCATTCTTTGAGGCTTTGGGGCTTTTTCCCTTTGGGGGTTAGTTTGAGGCTGAAAATGTGAATTTGGGGGTTAGGGTCTTTCCTGGTACTTTCCGTATGTGCAAGGGACAGAATCCCCAGGGCCAAAAGGCTAACAGAAGAAAAAGTGTTTTTCCTCTGTGACAAGCAGGATAAATGTGGGAGAGCGCCACAGGGCTTGGGTGGCCAGGAGGCTCAGGAACGCTTCCAGATAAAACAGAGTGTGTAAGAGTCTTTCTGTCCTCTAGCCGAGTGTCATTTGTGTGGAGTATTTATACATTAGTGATTTCACTGCTAATATTTTCAAACAATTTTTCTTGGCCTCACATCTCTTCATTTACCCATTAATTACCAGGCACCAGATATGTGCCAGAACTTTAAACTTCCGAAATAATTATCGTCATCAGGGTTGTCTTAAGAGGAATCTGTAGCTTTCGGTTTTCCATATGATTCCCAAAACACAGCTCAGACCTCACGCTGGGCCAGTACAGTGACCGCTCTCTGAGGGCAGCTGAGGATAGAAACTGCCAGATGACGTTTCTGATCCTAGGAAGTCATCGGCTTTGGGTGACTGAGGAGTCTGAGGAGGCGGTTGTAAGGGCCATGGTGATGGCTGTTGCCATCCTGCCTGGCTTTATATAGATATTTTTTTTGACATATATTAATATGTTATATATATGTTAGTATATATTCATATTTGTTCATTTTTTTGCATAGAAGAACTGGGGTACAGGCCAGAGGTATGGGGGTTAGAGGATTCACCAGAGACAGAGTGGGGAAACAGAACTGGTAGAGTTACTGAAATACGCTGCTGAGGGGAGCAGCGGGCAGATAGAAGAGGTCTGCAGCGCCATGTGGGCTAAGTCCCCTACCTGGGATGGAACTTAGGCATTGGTGGTGATAGTGCTGAGACTTAACCCCTAGGCCACCAGGGACGTCCTAATCCCTGACTTTGTTTCCAGAAACCCTTTTGGAAATCTCTGGTATCTGGCAGCTGTATCTGAAAAGTTGTTCAAGTGAAAAGAGAATCATTCAGATAACTATTTTAACAAGTATACTTCTTTCCTGATTATACTGCTCTCACCAAAAAATTTCTTTAAACACTAATAAAATGTGGCATCAACGTCTCTTCCTCTCCCAGGATCTGACTTCCTTAAATAACAATTTCATAGCCTGATTTTTATGTAACAATATAAGGGAACCTTTATCCAGTTCCCTGTGTTTTCTTCTACAATATAATTGTTACAGCTTCCTGTTTATTCCATTGAATGTATATACCATTATTGATATAATTAATTGCATATTATTGGGTTCTCAGGTTTTCCACATAATATATGCATTTGAGTATGTGTATTTGTATGTTCTACATATACCTATACTAAATACATACACACACACATATGGATAAACATTCGTGTCTGTGCTTCTTTTTTCTTGTCCATAACCATTCCCATTCATTATTATTTGCCTATAATAGGCTTCAGAAGTAGACTTTCTGAGTAAAAATATAAGCCAACAGTGGAAACTTTTTGAAATTTCCATAAAGAAACCCTGGATTCTGAGTTAGGTCTTTGTTATGAACTTTAAATCAGCTGTTTTCCCTTGAGCTTAATTAACCCCTTCATAAAATGAGGAACAGGGTCACATGCCACTGTATTTCAAAAGATGTTTTTGGAAAGAATATAGTGAGACTCTTGTTACATAGCATAGATGGACACTCATAGCTGACTCTTGAGCAGGCTCTTCATCATTCCCACAGACACCAATTGTTTTCAAGTGTTTACCCTATTCTCATTGTAGTCCTCCTACCTAAGAGTAGGAATAAATCATCTAAGCATCATCCCTTCACTTCTGCCTGTGATATGCGCAGGAATAGGCATACAAAGAACTGACTTGTTTTCATGAGAATCAAGCAGAAGCTTGTTGGGGCTTCTGGACAATTCCTCATTCTTATGAGAAGTATAGGAGAGGAGAGGCTCTCCCTGGCTACCATCATGCACAAAGATTAAGCTTGGGCACATTGCTGCAATAACCATATGAGCCCCTCCTGAGAATTAAACTAGCACAGATGAGCATCACGGGGAAGTGGGACCAGAGCCACTGGATTAGTCAACCTTGAACACTGACCCACTTCGGAACTCCCGCTTTGAGACCTAACACTGGTGTTCTATACTCCAGAATCAGCCAACTGGAATCATAATGACAATTCTGATCCTCTTTTTCATTTTAGTTTTTAATTATGGGAAATGTTTTTTAGTCTTTTATAGGTTTCCTTTCATTTTCTTGTTTCCTCCCTTTCTCAATTTTCCAAAAAATGTTACGCCTCAAGGGAATGTTTGAGAGCAGTTCGTGCTTATTCCAACATTTTAGAAGTGACTCACTTAAATGTGCTGAGCTGAAAGAACCCAACCCTGCTCTTCCAATTTCATCACAGAATCAGAAGACTTTCACATTAAGGAAACTTGATGGTCACAAGGAAACTGAGGACCAGAAGGATTGTGGTGCAGAGTTCACAACAGCCAGCATTTCCTGGCAACCTGGCCCGACAGGCACCTGAAGCGCCCGCGTGACTTCCCACGCTTCCGTGGGGAATTTCAACAAAAACTATCATTCCGTGGGGAATTTCAACAAAAACTTTCCTACTCTCTGTTTCTTGGTAAATCAAAGCATTCCATTTGTAGCTAGACCCCAAAAAGCAACGCTCCTATCCACCACAGTGGAAATCCAGTTTTGTTTCATGCTTGCTGGTGATTTTTTCTAGAAATCCTTGGGAGATATCTCCCAGACTTCTTCCTGCAGTACTACAGTGCCTCCCCCGGGCCTACCCTTCTCGCTTCTTTGATTACTAGCTCTCTGGGCCGCTGGGTCACCGTCCAGGCTGCTGCCAAACCCATTTCCAGCCAGACCAGGGGCACTGTCCCTTGTCTTTCTAACTGCCCCTGGGTTGCCAGTCACTCTTGTTCTTCTCCAATTGCTATGATGACTCGTTTCTCGTGGCTGCTGATTCCACATGGGTTCCCCCAGCAGAGCCGTCGCCTTTAGTGGGGAGCTTGCTTGCTTTGCTTCCTTACTTGGCTTGCTCTTCCCAAGATAATACGTGCACTCCAGGAATGGGTTTTACCAGGGCTGGCTCTGTTACTGCATCACGCTGTGTGCGGACCAGCCCCCCTCAGTATCCAGCTTACTCGTGTTTCTCCACCTGTGGTGTTCCTCAGAACCCTTACTTCCAAATTATGCAGTGGGACAACAAGAGCTGGGATTCTCTATCAGTGGTGAACTTTGGGGTGGGTATTTGCTGAGCATGATTATGAACCCTTTAAAATTTATTCAAAGTTTTGTGTAAAATAAACTTTTATGACACAAAAACCTCTAAGTGTGATCAGTGTCAAAGGGTCCCAGGATGGGACCCTCTAGATGATCTCTAAGTCCAGTCCTGTGACCCTGTGATTCCATAATACAGGCTTGTAGCAAGTATACCCAAAGCTAAATCATTCAGTCACTCCCCCAAAGTACTCTGTTCTCTGTACTATACTCTGTATTCATTCCTAATTGTGCACAGTTTATGAAAGAATTTATAACCTATTTACACAGGAGATGTTATGTGGTTTTAAAAGGATAAAAAAGAACTTGAAGTTGCAGCTCTTTTTAGCAAGATATTATTACTCTCATAAAATTCTATTTATTCTAACCTCAAGTACTGTAAACATCAGGAGATCTTTTTTCTTCCAGCAACAAGTTTTGGGAGCTGTCCTAACTTGGGCCAGGATGGTTTTAGACTTGACTCCCTTCCAGGTGCTCTTTCCCTTCTAGGTGCTGAGACCTGGGCGAGGGGCCTTACTTTTTCTCTGAGGATCCACCTGTAGTTCCACAATTGATGCCCACCCTGTTTTGCTGTGGGGACCCAAAGACCATGGAAACCACTCATTTGAGAGCATGTAGTGACTGATGGCTGAAACTGTCACTTGAGCTAATGATAACAAGTGAAGTATAAGTGATTGCAAATCTACACAATTAGAAGACAGAAGAGTAAATAAAAAATCTGCCTGTAACTACTAATAATTTGGAAATATTTAGCATCAGCCTAGTCATTGAAAATATAATATAATGTAATGTGATAGAGGATCTTGCAATTTTTTAAAAGTTAGGGAAAAATACACATAGCAAAAAATTTACCATCTGAACCATTTTAAGTGTATAGCTTAGTAGTTTTAAGTTCATATTATTATGTAACCGATTTTCAGAACTTGCCATCTCACAAAACTGAAACTCCATGGCTTCTATTTACTGTCTCTAGATTTTTAACTATTTTACATACTTCACAGGAATGAAAGCTTTTTTTTTTTTACTGGGTTCTTCTATAGAGCATAATATCCTCAAGAGGACATGACAATTTTATATTAGTTAATTTTAATTTGTAAAAAAAAAAATAATTAACGGAATATCATGTGACCAAACCATTGACTCATGCAGACAGCTTCTTAGGCAATGCTCTTATTCACATCAGTAAATCTCAAAATCGTACCTGCCATGGCCACCAGATCCAAGCCAAGGAAGACGTGGAAGGAGAAAGAAAGGAGAGCTGATCCATGAAGAAGGCGGCAGCATAAGGACTGGGAAGGCACTGAAGCAGTTCTCCCCGCCACGACTGCTCCTCTGGAAGCTGACCAGTAGACAGGGCTCCATGTGCGTAGGAATGGAAGGCAATCACTGGTGATTTTTCTGGTCCTACTAAAGATAAGTCTCTTTTTGTCTTTAAAAGAATAAAATAATTTGTGGTATCAGTCGTTGTAGGCACATTGAGTTGCAAATAGGAAAACTGGCTCTTCCAAGAAACTCTGGGTTCAAACCTTCCTCTACCTGACCCGTCCAGTCTTCATAAGTTCAGCGTTTGTAGGTGAGATAGCCTAGATATATTATCTCTTTCCCTTTTGTTGAAACAGGAGCTGCTCTTTCTGTTATGTATTTATATTACATGAAGACATTTCTGGACCTTTGTTTTAAGACAGGGAGGCCTTGATGAGGAGAAACTTGAAAGATGGTTGCAAAGCCACTGTTAGCCTGAGAACAATCAGGAGAGCGGAAGACGTTCCTATGTGAACCGTGAAGCCAGGAGGGGTTTCCTGCTGAACTGAACGCAAAAGTTGGGTCTGAAGAGAACAAGTAAAAGAACCTGCTTTCATTGGCTAGAGGAACCCAGAGGAAGAGCAGCTGGGATAAGATCTAGGAAAGAGAAACAAGGGAAGAAATCTGTGTTAGGAAGGGCTTCAACAGCTGAGCGAGAGGGGACTTCCATCTGTAGCTTACACAAGACAGATGGTCTTCCAGTCCTGAGCACCCTCACACTCAAGTGTGGGCCCACGAGAAGGTGGGTTTCTTTTTTATGGTGCCAGTCCCTGGAAGTACTTATAGCATTAAGTGGATGATTATAGCTGGACAAATAATGTCTATAGGCAATGTTGCCTGATAGCTCACTATTGAGGAAACTACTTTCCCCATAGTTTCCAAAATATTCTGAATTTCTGACTCATGGTTAACCAATAAATCCTTGTTGTATCAGGCAACTCCACACTGACCAAAGAAAGGGGAGTCATGGAGCAGCTACATAATGCAGGATGCTGCCAAAGAACAAGACCCTGGCCTTTTTGATGGTAGACCAGTCATACAGCATTAATCATGTGAGGAAGTGAAAAAGAAAAGGAGATTTAGAAGAAGATGGGCAAAAGGTGGAACTGTGCATCTGCTGATAGTTTGGTATGTAAATCAGCCCTGACTCTTCCGGCCAGGATATCAGTCTTATCAATAAGGCATTCCACTGACCGGCATCTAGGGTTCTTTGTTATACATCAGTCAGTGGCTCCCCCCACATTCCTGGTCATACCTCGTGATGTATAAGTCAGGAGTAAGATTATGCATCCATCCTCAGCCCCTCAGGCATTCCCAGTCATACCTTGTGATGCAGACCCTTCCCAGGGTGATCTAGCTTTATGCTCTTAATTGATGAGAAACGTGCCTCATAGGTTGGGCTCTTAGAATGGAAGCTGGATAAGCCACTAGGATTAGCAGACCCACATGTCCCCCTTTTTTTAATTTTAATTTAAGAGAAGGAGGGTGAGAAGATGGGGAGAAAGGTGCAGGTCTAAGTGGGTGATAGGCCAGGCGAAGAGTCGTCAATGTTCATTTTTGTCTTCTGACTTGCATCCAACAATAGCAGGAGTGTCCTATTAGGAAGTAACAACAAGAAAAGTAATGAGCAACAGTTGGATAAATGTACAGTTAGGCTGATTAACCAATTTTTTGGATTTGCCAGGATTGAAAAAGCCAAAAAGCCATTGATGGTTTCTTGAGATGTTTGTTTCTTAAACTGGTCCAGCAACCTCTACGAACACAGTAAGGGAACATCTACGAATACAGGAAGAGCTTGGGAAATGGGAAAATTGACCACAACGCTGAAGGAATGAATAGGGAGAAGCTATAGGGATTGAACACGTTTATCAGGGGAGGTTAAATGAAAGAACGATCCAACATAATCCTGGGAAATAATTTGAAATTGCTCTGATTCAGTGAGGGGACATTCTGTTTTCTGTTTGGAGAGGCCTGTGTTAACAGAACCAGTATCATAGCTGGATAATGACAGGCAATGAAAAGTACTTTTTTGTATCAAAGAACATCTTTGAGAAAAATAAGTGGATAGATGATTTTTAGGCTGGGAAGGGTTATTTAATAATGTAAAAAGGTGAGGTTAATTGTCCAATAATTCCTGTAGGAGAATGGGATGTGTTTAAAGATAAGTAATGAAAGAGATATTTTAGGTTCCCTCCTATCTAAACAAGAGGTATGAAGGCGGTCGAAATGTTAATCCATGCTTTGCTTTGTCAGTGACCCAGTGACAAAAGGCTGGGGCTGGATCACCTTTTAAAGAGGCAAACAGCTCAGGAAGAGCATAAGTGGGAATTTCTAGAGCTGGACTTAGCCAATTATTAAAAAGTTGTTAATGTGTCAGAGCCCGGTAAGCTTAAAGTAGATTTTTATTAAATATTTACTCTGGAGTGACAAGGATTTTTAGGAATATATATATTGTCAAGGCTTAGCAATGTTGATACGATGAATTTTTTTTTTTTTGTAAATACCATGAGTCTTTTTATAAACACATTTAAACACAAAGATTGACACATATAACATTAGAACTTTAAGGCATGCGTGAATCGTTAGATTTTGAACTAGCTTGTTTACCAAATCGTGATCTTAGATCGTAATCTTTAAACTTGTTTAATTTATATAGGCACCAGCTTATAATTGACCTCCAGAAGTAAAACAAGATCTCTTGACTTGTATTAAAATTTTTGGCCATGTGTACCAACTGTAAGAGGTAGTTATTTTTACCAATATTTATGAAGATACTGAGAAACCTGTTACTGATTTCATTTTAGTTATTAGTTATTTAGCAACTTTCTAGATGACACACACTTTCAATGACTTGATGTTTAAATAACACGTTTTAGTTCATAATGACTGATGTTTTGATAACTTTGATAAACCTCAAGGAGTTTTTTTTTTAAATGAGATACAAGTTAAAAATTTTTATAGAATCAGTATCCAGTTTTAACCATTACAGAAGACCTAGACCCAAAGACAGCAGTTTTAAGGTTAATTAAGATAAGCAGAAAAAGCCTAGGAATCTTTAAATTTTTTTTCATGCCACCGCCATTTGTTGCATCGGGCAACTCCACACAGACCAAGGAAACAGGAGTCATGGAGCAGCTACATAACACAGGATGCTGCCGAAGAGCAAGACCCTGGCCTTTTTGTTGGTAGACCAGTCTTACAGCATTAATCATGTGAGGAAGTGAAAAAGAAAGGGAGAATTAGAAGAAGCTGGGCAAAAGGTGGAACTGTGCATCTGCTGATAGTTTGGTATGTAGAACAGCCCTAACTCTTCCGGTCAGGATTTCAGTCTTATCAGTAAGATATTCTACTGACCAGGTTTGGGGATCCTTTATTATAGATCAGTCAACACCCTCCCCCGGGTGTTCCCGGTCACACCTCCTGATGCAGACCCTTCCCAGGGTGATCTAGCTTTATGCTCTTCATGGATGTGAAAGGTGCCTCATAGGGTTGGGCTCTTAGAATGGAGGCTAGATAAGCCAATTAGGCTTAGCAGACCCACAAATTCTGAAAAAAAATTTAATTTAGAAAGTAAATGTACTTGCTCTAGGTTGTGAAGGGCTGTGAAGCATTATAATCTATGAACTGAACCCATAAGGACCTTGGGAGAAGGCATAGAGGTGCCGTGATGGGAGTAGAATCTGCGGGGTGTGTGCATGTGTGTACATACATCCTCAGGATCCTCTCCCTTGACCCTGTCACATCTGTTTGTTGTTTAGCTTGGTGACATCTGGCAGTGTTTGCTTTTCCCTCCACGCTAATATTCAAAAAACTGAGATGACCCAGTGTCACTAAATTGTCACCAGCTGTGTCTAGCTTTAGCAATCCATTATTAATATCAGAGCTGAATGTTACTTATAAGCCAAACACTGCTTATTAATCATTTACAGGTATGTGGTGATGGTTAGAGTTAAGCCCTCTAAGACTACACTCTGGCAGCTAAGAACTTAGGGACTATAACAAAGAGAATAACAGTGGAAATGTGAGAGCCACTGGCAAACAAAAGGAAAAGGGAATCAGAGAATACAAAAAAGAAAAAAAAAAAAACCCGCAAAACCCTTTTTTGTAATGCACAGTTCTGTTTGCAATAACTTTTGAAATGCTTAGAGAAAAAGGGTCAGTGCTCTCCTTTGAGGAAAGGAAGCAGTTAATGTTAAAAGACTCTCTCACAGCTCTCAAAGTGAGGCTGGAACCCTAAAACTGCAGGTGGAGGCGGTTAATCCACAATTAGTCCCCACTTCTGCACTCAGTTGGGCACGAACAGCCTGAGGGTGCATTTCTTGGCATCTCCTTTCTCACATCCATGGAGGCCTCCTTTTTAGGGTCAACTCTCTGAAGGTGTCCTCTCTAACATCTGCAGAATGTGGCATCCCCTGGGGACCCCTCCCAAAGGCATCTGGGCAAAGCCACAGGTCATTACTAGGTTTCCTCTCCCCCACCGCCAGCCGGTTATGTTGAGACCTAAGGTCAGTCTCCAGCGCCCGGCAAGCTGAACGGGGCGGGGTCATGAGCTGGAATCCCATGACAAAAGACTGGCAGTGCAGTGCTAGGATATTATCTCGCCAGAAAAGTGGTTTGAGTTTACCGGATTTGAGAACTCACTGGAGCTTCACAGGGTGCTGGTTGAGATGGAGTAACCCAGAGCTTTGGAACACATGTCCACAAGTGTGCACACACACAGCACAGAGTCTTACCACGCGTGTGTGCGAATATACATTTGTAGAGGAGTGTTCACAGTCACCGAAGCAGCACATCTAACCAAAAGATTCCATGTTTTATTTCTCAAATTACAAAAATAGCACGTGATCATTGTAGGGAAAAGAACTTCATAAAAAACAGAAATGTACAAAGCAGAAAATAACCCCATCACTGCAAGAAGCATTGACTATTTTTTTTTATTACAAAGATTATTTTTACATCATTTTGCACATTTTTTTTTTCCATCTCGATTGTAATCCCCGCGGGTTTCCCATCACCAAATCACCCCTGTGCCACCACCATAGTCCCGTGCATTTCCCTCCCTCCCCCCCCATTTTT
>NW_004567121.1:19971949-20033462 GCF_000260355.1 Condylura cristata
TTTCTCTTTTTTGGTTGCTGAGTAATATTCCATTGTATATATGTACCACATCTTTCTAATCCAGTCATCTACTTTTGGGCATTTGGGCTGAAGAAGCATTGACTATTTTTTATGTGACTTTTTCTCTTGGCTGGTTGAGAGTTTTTTATTTTTTTTTTCAAAACCCTACTCAGAATTACTCTTTTGTTTATGTGAACAACTTGCTGTTAACATGAGTTAAGGATGTATTATGACCCTCCCCCCATGCCCCCATGATTTTCAATCCAGCCTGGCATCCTGGCTTCCCAACTGTCTGGATGCATCCAACCAGACAGCTTAAGTACAATCAGGATAAACACATCCACTCAGAACCTTCCCTCAGGTATCAGTAAAAATGATAAGACCTATGTACCACAAAGTCCCCCAACACAGTATTTTACTGAGAGCTGGGAGCTTGAGCACAGAACAGTCTGTGTTCTGTGAATGTTTCTGCTAAGAGAGAATATTTTCTTCTCTCCTGTGACTGTATCTCTCTCTAGCTCTCTCTCTCATAACCAGGAGATGGGGTAGCTTCAGCGCTGAGGGGAATACAAACCTTAACCTTTTGGTGCCTGCTGACCTTCCCTTGCTCTGGAAAGCAGCCTCACAAGTCAGAGCTTCTGGCAGAGGACAAGCAACCACACACAGAAGGGGCCTGGAAGGCTGTGGAGTGGGTGGAGAGCCTGGAGCGGCTCCTCCTCCTGTCTGCTGCCATTTAAAACCATCTGGGGCAGGGAGGTAATTTGCTCAGCCCTTCAACTTGTGTGACCACACACATTCTTTAAAGAGATGTTTACAAGCTTGACAGAAAAACAATTCTTGTCAGAAAAGTTCAAGAAAATATTCTGTTTTCTCTGTTTCCCCCCCTCTGACTTTCCATAAGAAAGGTATTTGTGGCCTCTGTGAGCCAGAGATCAGATTTCCAGTTGGGCTTGGACTTTTCCTTCACAGCTTCCTCTTGCTACTGTGAAATGCTAATGCTGAGGTGGCTTTTCCGTTCTTTCCCTGCTCCAATTCCTAAACTAATCCATGAGTCCATGTCCCAGTGGGAGAAGGTGGGTGGAGAGATGGTTCAAATTCTGCATGGGGATATTCTACTGCTTCTGCCAGTCCAGCCTACTCAGTCCTGGCAGGGGAAATCTTCTCTGGGGGAAGGGGAGCCCAAAGCTCCTGACCTACTTAACCACAAGATTAAGTAGGGGGCCTTTCTTTTAAATAATTCTACCTGCTTTCTCTATAATTTTTCCCCTGTGTAAAAAACCAAAAGAGAAAGGGAAAACATGATCCTTCAGGAAGAAAAGGCTATGTCGGAGCAAATAAAAAATAACAAATAACAGCAATTACTGTGGCTAGTCCATTACATTTTACAAAGTTGTTTCATATCTATTTTATTACAAGTTTGTCACAACAGCCTGAACAGAATCCACAACAGCTATGATGGTTCTCTCTGTATCTATAGATAGAAACTGCAAAGAATGCTCCCTACCTCACACCGTAGGACAGGGCAACTCATTCCCCAGCTGTGGGAAGAGTTGGTTGCTGATGGCCACAGCTGAGTCCCCCACTGGGAACTACCCTCCTACTGAAGGAGTTTATCCCATCCATCCGAGGTTGCAGTCCCTCCCTTTCTTTGCTTTAACTTTAACAACTCCAAAGGGAATCCCAACACCAGAACACACTGTGGGGTCAGCTGAGAACTCTGTAGCAACTGCAGAGAGCTCAACAAATGGCATTGAAAATTGCATATTTCTTAAAATTCAACAACTCACCATGGCTATTTATTCATATCAATGGATATAGACATATAGTCTTTAAGACCTACAAAACAACCCGTTGTATGGAATATTATTCAGCAATCACAAAGATAAACTGATGCCGTTCAGAGCAACATGGATAGAGCTAGAAAGGATTATACTCAGTGAAATGAGTCAGAAAGAAAAAGAAAAATATGTATGGGTTCACTTATTGGAGGAATGTAACCAAATAAGGGATCAGGGGGAAAATAACAGTAGCCCCCCAATTAATAGGCAACTATAAATTGGAGACATTCTGCAGAGGAGGGGGAGTTACAGGGATCAAAACAGGGAACGTGAAAACACAAGGGACTACGGTGGGGGCCGAACTGGTACTGAGAATTCCATGGGAACTACACCTGAGTGGAGAAAGCAAGCATTGTACAAAAATGGAAGATGATGTAGATAGATAAAGAAGTACATTATTAAAAAACACCTAGTTGTATAGATAATTCATAATTCATTTAATCAGTTTCATATTATTGAATATCTAGGTTACTTTTCAATTATTTGCTATCAATTATAAGTATTTTGCTGAACATCTTTGTAATATATATTTTCTCAAATTTGACCAATTATCTTTAGGATGAGTTCCTGCAAAGGGATTGCTGGTCTAAGGACATTGCCCTGCAGAAAAGTGTTAACAATTTACATTCCTATCACAAGTGTTGGGAAAAATCCCCAAATCCAGCTGTCTCAATTCAAGCTCATAATAATAAAGCTCAATGGACACTCGGCTCTACAGCTTAAGCACACATCACTACATAGTGTGCTTTCCTATTTTGGGGAATCATTCTTTCAAATCTTTTCATTTCTCTTTAAGCCTACACATCCCTCCCATTCCTGTCCCCAGCTAATGTCCAGGAAGGTTTCATACCCCAGAAGAAGCCATAGAGGGCAACACTCCTATCTGTGTACCTCTTAACCAATACGCACACATCCTACATGCCTGGTGTTCTGGAACGGATTCTCCGTGCCTTCTTCCTTCACTGTGGCAGAGTCACATGGCTAACGATGGCCAAAAGATTACTTAAACCATATTTACCAGACTACTCAAGGACTTGTCCCTGGAATATCCCGTTCTCCCCATCATCGTCATAGTCATCCTTCTCCTCCCCCTCCTCCTCTTCTTCTCTCTCTCACAACATAAAAAAAGTGCTGTCATTTCCCATCTTAAAGTATAAACAGATCAAAAACAACAAAGTAAAGCCAAAAAACCCCCCTCCTAAAACCCCAATTTCCTTGAAACGTCACTCCATTTCTCTTAGGTTCCCATCCTGGCAATTTTTTTTTTTCTTTTCTGAATGAGTGGTCCTCACTCTGTCTACACTGTCTCCCTCTCTTCGCTGACTACCCTCTCTTCGTCCACTCCAGTGAAGTCCTACCACTCACTCCAACTGTTCCTGTCTCGCGCACTGGTTTCTTCCCTGTTGACAATCTCAGTGGCCAAGTCTCTGTCCAATAACGTATTGACATTTTACCTGATACTTAGCGGTAATTGGTTACCACTAGCCAGTTTTCCCTGAGACATTCCTCCATTTTCCAAGATGCACACTCCGCCATCTCCTCTCTTGACTTACAGAATTCTCTGCTCAGTCCTGTGTGCTGTCTCTTCCCCTCCATGTGAACTCTGAATTTTAGAACAGCCCAGATTCAGTCCTTGGCTCACTACGCCCAACCCCTCCCTCACACCTCCTCTTCTCAGTCATCCTCTTGTACAGCAAACACCAAAAACCTTGACAGAGCCATAAAGAAACATTGATAGAGTCTACAGCCATACCACCCTGATACCACCCTGAACGCGCCTGATCTTGTTTGATCTCAGAAGCTAAGCTAACCAGCTAAGCTGGTTAGTACTTGGATGGGAGAAAAGTAGATATAGATTCACGTCATGTTATCCATTCATCCAATACATATTGATTTGTGGGCCTCTAGTGAGTCCGGGACCTGGCGCGCCTGTGAAGGACACACCAGAGGGATGACTGCTATGTCCAGCATGCAGTGAATCTTTATTTTGCAGCGTGCTCTTTATATATGCCACATTATCAAGCAGTAATAATGTATTGACTTATTCTAACTCTGTATGTGGTGTTCTAATTCTTGGAACACCCTGTCCAGCCTCAGATGGCCGAGCCCTCGCACCTACCCGGACATGTCTCCTGATATGCTCTTTTGCTGTCTTTCTCAGATGTGGCTGCTTGCTCCCATGACTTATTTTCTCACATTCTTGGAGCTCAGAACCGGCACTGGTGAGCTCCCCACAAGGTGCACGCACTTTCACATGCCTCTCAGTATCCAGGCCCAGATGCCAGTCAAAGTCATGCAACATCTATGCCAGCATGGAAGAACTATTATGTGCCAGGCACTGGGCAACCCAGACACAGTCTCTGCTCTGTAGGTATCTACCTAGGGGCAGAAACAACTCTAACCAAGAACTAAGATGGCAATGAGTACCGGCTAGCAGAGAGTGGCAGCTATGGGAGCTACAGCCTACTTAGAGAGGAAGAGCAGAAATGACACTCTGCACGGCCGTGTGCAGTGCAGCTGGTCATGCAAAGATCAAAAAATAACAACAAACACAGAAACTGAGCAAGAGTCAACTCTGACATCGGATGCACAGCAAGGGTCCCCATAGTGTAGGCCATAGTTAATGTGGGGTTCTATGCTAAATTTTTTGGGGACACATAAATAAATTTCATTTTAAAAAGACCTCTTGGTGAACCTGTGGAAACTGAACTTTATGCAAATTCTAACTGGGTGGAAAATGGTCTTATACATTTTTTTCTATTGAGTCATATGAAGTTTTAGTAATACAATGATTAAAAAAAATAAAGATCCATCCCAGAGGCATACGCCATATAGTGTAAAACTCCCACACTCAAAGCAGAGGTAGTTTAATTATTAAGATCCCTGAGTAATTATGTAAGGGCCTCTCTCTTTTCAAACATTTGGCTTTATTCAGGATCTTTGTCCGTTTTTTTATATAAGAAGAGGGGGAAAAATTGGCATAGGCTTTAAACAAACACACCAAGTTTTCTCAGACTCATAAGGGAGCGATTTCTTTACCTAAGTATAATTAGGAATGACTTATTTTCTCAATTTCAAGTGAGTTTCTGAAGCAAAACACGTGATCAGATGACGAGTGGAAATTAGAAGTTGTTGCTGCCCTGTCCAGGTCACCATTCATCCCATCCTGCTTTCCCTCTCAATTTGTTACCACTAGTGACGGAAACTTTAGCCCTCTGCACAATTTAATGCATAATTCAAAGTTGTTTTAAAGGACTCAGCACCGTAGGTGATTATTTCTACAATGCCTGTGGCCATAAATTGGGAAATCCTATGCGTATTTAAGAGGCTCCTCTCAGAACATTTGGATAGCCACTTAACCCTATCTTTAGGATAAAAAATAGTATGGGAGGAGACTGGTGTGAAATTTTCAGCTCTCTTAACCACATTTGGGCTAAAAGTCATCATTTAGCTATAAAAGTAGAAATTATTCCATCCCCAAACAGCCACAGCTGAGGAACATACTTGCTGGTATCCTGAGTTACAGACTCTCAGCTGTCTCTTTCGCTCCTCTTTAGACTCTGTGGGTCCACAATGTGGAAGTCTCAACGAGGCATCACAAGGCTAATTCTGTCTGTACTCTTAAGCCTGCTGGGCCTTGAGACTGTGGTTGGTGCTATTGTTGGCCAAAGTAAAAGGTCTCTTACTTTTCACTTTGCTGACGACTTCTAAGGAAAGATCTGAAGCCCTGTCAGTGACCCCGAGGTCGTGGGCTCCCAGAAGACCCTGCTTCTCTCAGCCTGACTTAGACCCCAGCAGCTTCCGGCTCTGCAAGTTCCTCTGTGGAATTCTGCTCTGAAGCTAATTTCGCATACTATTACTAAAACAGGTGTTTGTCTAATGGCAATTTTAGAGGGACCCATGAAGACCCCATGTACATGTGCTCATTTCTTTACCGTTAGCTACTACAAGCGACTATCACACAGATTCTTGATAGTCGGTGTCCTTGTGGATGTGGAAATCGTTGCAGGGGATGCTAAGGTCAGATATCACTTGGCCTCTAGCATTCCTGAACTGATCTCCTCTCCACCCTGAAGTGTTCCCAGCTGGTAACTTCCCTTCACAGATTCACAAAGGAAAACAACTACCTCCTATGCTTTTCCCCCCAAAGTTCTTCCTGTGCTTTCATTTCTCTACTCTGGTTTGTTATCTTAAACACTGAGTCCTTCCATCCTCCCAGTCACTTTTAAGTTCAGAAGTTCTCTTGCGTCCAATGGTACTACTTTTCCACCCCCAGCTCCTGCTTAACTTTGGAAATCAGCTTTGCCGTGTACATGGTAATTTTTGAGACATCTTATTAAACAATTTTTAAAACAAGTCACCCTTCCTTTTCCTCTTAGCCGACATTCCAGGCTGGCAGAGAGGGGAAAGGTTGGAGGCGGAGAGAGGTGTTAGCTCTTTCTCCCCTCTGGGATTAGATTTGACTCATTTCCACTCCAATTCAGGAAAGCGGCTCCCCCATCCACGCTGGTGGTAGTGAACAGGTTTTATCTGCTTGTTTCTCAAGCATTTCTTTAACTTGTCTCAGTCTTCTCTAGTTCTCTTTTCTCTGAGAATGTTTTATAAAGTTGCATTTTCGTGCATATCCCAATTATTTAAAAAAAGATTTATTTATTTATGTATACAGAACAACCCCAGAGTAGCTTTCAGAACCTGTTTGTTTTTGTGGGGGAGGGGAGGCGGGGTTGTCACCCTATCTGTTCCATTTTTCAAACAAGTAAATGATGAACCCCAAATGGAGTCACTTGTGCTAAGTCATCAAGACTGCACCCCTAGCCTTGACCAGAAATGCAGTCTCCATGATCAGGATGGAATTTTCGGCCAGCACCAATGAGATCATCTTTTCTATTCCTCAAGACTTTTTTCTACTCCCTATAGTATATTAGCTAAGCCTAAAATACTTCCCTCTTCCCTTGCTTTCTTTCTACCTGTAAAACCTTCTCATTTTGAGCAGCTCTTTAGAGCACCGTTCTACCAGATAGAGGGTGCTGCTCAGTTTATGAACAGATGAGTAAAAGCAAGGAATTTGAGGAATATGCAATAAATTAAAATTTGCATTCAGCAAGAAGAAATGAGCCCACCCAGGATTTGATGCCTCCAAAGCACTTTATACCAGGCAATGAGACCGTCAGGGGCCACGCTGGAGAAGGCAGACTGAAGATTTCCTAAAGGAAATAGCTTAGACCAGGAAGAGGAGGAGGCTGGGGCAAGTCAACTGAATAGCATCTTTTTTAAGTTTCAGAAAAACTCCTAAGTAATCTCAGTTGGGTGCAATTTACAAGACACTAAGTCAGAACCCAGGGTGTTCTAAATCTGGCTAAGGAGAAAAGCGCGCTCACTCCCTCCACCCATGTAAGACAAGACCACCTCCTCCCATTACCAAAAAACCAGCTTTCTCTTGGGCCCCACACACCCAGCCTTGTCCCTGGGGCCCTCTCACCCCCAGCCTGGCCGGCTGCCTTGGAATGAGGGGGTCAGTGTCCCTCAGGTACAGCTGGAACTTCTAAGCCCTTGAGCATTCTTATCCCACTGTGATGAAACCCACAGGATTTAACCTACAATTCTTCTGTGAACACTGTGTATACATCAGATGCTGAGGAAGGAGGAAGGGAAGAGAGAAGAGAGGTCGAGTCATACACATCGCCAAGTCCCCGCTTCCCAGATCCCGGGGGCCTACTTAAACAGAGATATAACACCAAGAAATAACACCAGCATGGATGAATGAAGTCAATGAAACAACTTGCAAAATGCTCAAGGGAGCCAGAGCAGAAAACAACGCATTCCAAAATGGGGAGGGAAAAGGAAAGTGATGTTTTCACAGCCCAGAGAGGGAGGGGGCATGTTGGCTGAGGAAACCTCCTGGAAATATGGCGGTGTGAGACTATTTAGCAGTCTGGAGTGATTAGAGGGGAATTCAATAATTTGGTGGAGAGTTGAGATGAACAGAGAACCTGGGCAATGGTCCCTAGAATCCTCCTTGTTTTATGTGTTAGGCAAATACAAATATCTTTAAAGGAGAATTTAAAATGACTTGCCTGGCCAGTGAAATCTTTGAAACTGCAGAAGAGAATTACAGATGATAATAGTAATATTTAGAATAATAGCTGCTACTGTTATTTTGTCAAACTGGAAGTGATTCAGGACTTAACCAGCTGAAGGAACTTTGAAAACCATCTCATCAACTCACTTATTTTACAGATGAGGAAATTGATGCCCAGAGAAGAACTCTCAAACCCACAACTAGTTAGGGGCCTAGCAGGGTTGCAACACAGATCCATTTCTAAGCCAGTCTCTTTCCTCTAAAATGTGTCAATCTGTACCCCTTTTTCAGAGAAGATAAAACAGTGGTTGGAGCTGAAGAGGTTTGATTGATGTCCCACATTCATCAGGGGTGGCTCAGTTAGAAGCGACAGGAACACCCCAGAAGCGTGGAGTCAGCGCTTTTCTATAGGCATGCTTATCTGCGCCAGACCCTTGCACCACACAGAAGACAGTGTCACAGAAGACAGTGACACTAAGGTGCCAGCCTTCCTGCTTCTCCAGTCATCATGCCCTGCGTAAGAAATATCAGCATGGTGAGGGGCATGGTGAGGGGTCTCCTTGCCTAAGCTGCCACCAACCTAACCACATACCAGGAGGGCTGCAGGGAGTTTTCGTGCTTCCCACCAAAGCCTTTGTGCAATCTGGTTCAAATTAGACATTTCTTGCCTGAGTAGAACAAATCACTTAGGTTATATGCTGACAAAAAAGGAACAGTCTGCATGCTTGGAAAGCTTAGGGGGAATTAAATTATGTGCTGTCACTTCAGAGTTGTTCTTCTGTCCTCTCTCCCACCACCTCTCAATTGCCTGCAGGAGTCCTGGAGCCTTGCGTGCAAGCTGAGCCATAACCCAAGGCTTAACATAAACTTCGGGCTCTCAGGTCATTGGGAAATAACAGGTATATCCGGTTGGGTCTTTTGTGCTTGTCTGCACGCAAATTAAAAGCTCCTGCAAAGCTGAACTCTGTTCACATTCTCCCCTGGTTGGGGAGAAGGGAGGAAGCCTTGGAAGAGATTTCTCACACAATCTCTCAGTTTGTTTTTCCAGGGAATGAAGTATAGGGATTGTGGGAAGTTCGCACCTCTGGGAGACTAAGCTCGAAAGGGGTGGGAGGTAGAGGCGGCCTCGTGCCAGATGGTCTGCTGGGGACCAAGAACTCCACGTAAGAGTTCTGGAAGAGTGTAACTCCTCGAGACCTTCAGGGGTGGGAGTGGAGCGGCAGGACCAGTGCCAGCACCTCCTGGTGGCTGAGACAGCATCACCATAGTTCGTAGGGGAGGAGCTGGCTGAAAGCAAGGGGCCATGCACGTGGGGTCCCGCCTCTCTGGCTTATGAAACCCCAATGCAGTTCAGTTCAGAAGCCTCCTGGAATGTCCAACGCGTCCCCATCTTTGTCCAGTAGGAAGCAGCCAACATGCACGCTTCTGCGCCTGAGCTGTGCAGCTTGCTTCAGCGGAGTTCACTACCTGGCGCGGCTGGGAGGGCGCTGGGAGCTTGGGAGACCTGCGTTCCAGTTTTGGCTCAGCTGCCACAGGAGCTGTGTGACCTTGATTGATAACTCCAACTCCTCCCATTTTGCTTTGTAGAAAAGGATTATGGTAATAGTTACCTCAAAAGGTTGGTTGCAAAGGATTAATGAAATGATTTATATCAAGTGTTTAGCATGCTGTCTGGCTCAAAATGTTCCAGAAATGAGAGCCTTTATATTACTAGCAGTACATTAGTATTGCTACCTTTGTTATAATTGGCAGACATGCCACCCAAATTGGCATCAGATGTTCAACTCGAGCGGGTTGCCCCACCCCTTCCTTTGAGACACCTGTTCCCAGTGCCTGGTCTCAGCCACTGGCTGGGCTGTGGACAACAGAAACTTGGGTACCATTCTGCCTGTCTTCCAGGTCCTGCTTGGGGGTGAAGGTCATCATCTGGCCTTAGCACCTGAGGCTGGTACCTCTGCCTTGGTCAGCACTTCTCTCTGGGGTCTTTCCTCTGAAAGTCAGCATGTGGCTCCACTTCCTCTAAGGTCTACCCCACTCCCACCAACTTCTCATGCCAAGAACACAGACCTTCAGAAACTTCTTAGGTGGAGAGACACATGAAAAAACACCCTTTAAGCTTAGACAGTGTCTCAGGGATTCTTGGGGATGGGGCTACGCTGAGGTCCTTTTAGAGGATCCACAAGTTTAAAACTGTGGTCATCAGATGTCTTTTGCTGGGTCCTCCCTGGTGGCACAATGGGTTAAAGCACAGCACTGTGAAGCTACCGCAGCCACTGCAGCACGAGTTCGATCCCTGGCCAGAGAGCTGACCCACCTGGTGCAGAAGACCTCTTCTGGCCCTCCTGCTGCTCCCCTCAGCAGTGTGCTTTGTCGATCTGCCTGTTCTGCTCCCCACTCTGTCTCTGGTGAATCCTCTCACTGCCACTGCACCTCTGGTCTGTACTCCAGTTCTGTATGCATAAATAAATAAATTTTTTTAAAAAGATGTCTTTTGCCTTTCTTACTTTCCTTCTTGCACAAGTTTGTGAGGGATCTTTCAGAGGCTGCACAATATCACTGCAGACTGAATGCAGTATCAGACCTGAGTATTCAGCTGTCTTCTGTTAAGTCAGAAATTAGAGATTTGTAATGTCAAATAAGTCATTCCTACTAAGTCTTTTTGGTTTTGAAAATTACTTATTTTTCATAAAATATATTACTTATATTTACATATATTTGGCTTACTCTTTCTAATGAATAAATATTTTAAATGTTCTTCAATTTTTGTTTCTAAAATTAAGAAAATATTGATAGGTAGCACTTAAACAATAGTTCCTTGGGTTCTGGAATCATTTTTAAGAGGTCCTGAAAACAAAACATTTGAGAAACACTGAGCTAAGACTTTGGCATTGGGGTCTATGAAATCATCACTTTGCTCATTTACTTCTAAATAAAAGTATTCCTTCTGGGGACTGGAATAGTGTGAATTTTATAGTAATTTCAACATAATGGGTTTGATTGTAGCAGATCTAGTCATGAAACCCATGTGGAGCTTACTTTTCTTCCAGCTTTTACATGTTCCAGCCACTGTTTTAAAGGAAAAATTTTCTAAATCCTCCCAAGATTGGATTGTAAATTACAGAGATTAAGTCATGCTGGGCAGATACCACTGGGAAGGGACAGAGTTTGGGTTGCACCTACCACTGGGAACTAAGAAGGCTTTGCCCGTGGGGTCCTTGCCCTAGAGCCCTCAGATCTCCTGTCCAGGGTCAGGCTGGAGGTTGCCCAGATCCTTAGCAGGCAAGATAGAGCCAGGGAAGTCCATGTTCCGTGTATGTGGTGCGAGAAGGCTTCCGAAAGCGCTGTCACGATGGGAAATATATTAGCCTGTGTTTGCTCATTACTGTGCTATAAACGGCTCTGGAGCTTGCACACCTGAGTTCAAATCTTGCCCCTTTACTTGCAGATCGCACCTGTATGACTTGTGGAGCTCACTGGCTCTGAGTCAATTCCTTTCTATGTAAA
This sequence comes from Condylura cristata, assembly GCF_000260355.1. Taxonomy (NCBI): domain Eukaryota; kingdom Metazoa; phylum Chordata; class Mammalia; order Eulipotyphla; family Talpidae; genus Condylura; species Condylura cristata. Next base: position 19,983,371 of record NW_004567121.1, read on the forward strand.
GTGGGCTAAAATACCAACACTTTCAGGATGATTGGGAGAAGTAAGTGGAACAGTAGGTATAAAACAGAGAATACAGTGCTTCAGGGGGAAGGTTAGCTGCTTTCCCTCCTCTGTCCCAACTTGCTCGGAGCTGCTAGGCACCGTTGCAGAAGAGTGGGGCAGAGGCCACCTGCCGGGCCTATGACTGTAACACCAGAGAGGCGGGCCACCCTTCTGTTCAGCAGCACCAAGCTTTGCACATGGCACTTAAAATTGCTGGTGTGCAGGCGAGAAAATAATAAGAATAATGAACAGTCATATACCAGCGACATTTTGTGGGGGTAGAGTGGGGAATGGGATCAAAAACGGGGGTGTGGTGGGGGGAGAGAAGTGCACGGGACTATGGTGATGGCACACGGGTGACTCGGTGATGGGAAACCCACAGGGATTACAATCGAGATGAAAAAAAAAATGTACAAAATGATGTAAAAATAAACTATTATATTATTTTTAAAAAATCGCTGGTGTGCTTGTCCCTTTGTAAATTAAGTGACAGATGTACTTCGATTATCACTCGATTTTCACCTTCTGATCTGCCTCTGGGAGCCTCAGGTACTGTGTGAGAGCCCAGCAGTAAAAGAGGACAGAAATGAGAGCTCCTGCTAGCCCAGCTTCCTTTAAGAGTCCTTGCTAGGCAGGTGATTTCTATTTTACCCCCAAGCCTCAGGCATTCCCTGGGGTGAGGCACTAGGCACCTGGGAACTTAGAGCTCAAACTATGTGCTTCTGCTTCAGGAAGCCCTGCCATAGTGAAAGGAAAGGAAGGTCCCAGCCAGGATGCCTGAACAAGCAAGGGCTCAAAAACTGACAAGTGGCTCCTTCCTTCTGCATTCAAACCCTTAAATGAATGAGCCACTAGGCACTGAATCAGCATAATGGACAAAAGAAAAAAAAAAAAAAGAAACTTAGTCACCACCAAAGTCCAGATAATTGAATCTGACTTTCCATTTTGGATGGTGGTGCAATCTGGGTAGCTTCCTTACCAGCAGCTAAGAAGAAGGTACAGAGAACCTCTCTGCCCTGCTTTCTGGCACAGGCTCCTGGGATGGCCTCCCTTCTTGCCACACAGTCACATGTGCCAGGATGTCCCAGCCCTTAGACCAAAGGACTCTTTCACCCAGTCCTGGATGTAAGAAAAGAAGGCTGCTTTCTGGAAGCAGGCGAGCATTGCTTCATTGGTACAAATCACTGGGAACTCCCGAAGCAGCCTGCGGGAAGTTCTCTCCCATCTGCACTGGAGCAGAAAAGTGGTGTTTTCTCAACTGTCCTTGGCAGAGAATTGCAGGAGTATTGTCCTGGGGCTTCATGACCGCAGGGCTGCAAAGTATTCATGAAAGCCACAGAAGGACTGGCCAGTAACCTAGCTTGGAGGAAGGAACTCAAGCATGGCCTTGCCCAAACTCTTCTGGAGTATAGCAGCCCCCTGCCTCCTACTAAGGGCTCTAGAGTGAAGCCCATCTGATGAAATGAGATGGGTTAGGAAGGAGTCGGCAGCCATCTGGGTTTTGGAAGAAAACGTAAATTGGCTATTGGTCTGAGACCTTTGGCCAAGAGATCGTGGCTCCAAGGTCAGCCTTTTCAAGGCAGCAGCAAAAGACCTGCCACAGAACAATGGTAAACACTGACCTTGCCTAAGCCCACACTATGTGACAGTACTGTCCTGCAAACTCTAACAGATTAGCGCACATAGTGCTCACCACAACTCCATGAAATGGGTATTAGTATCGAGACTGAGTGTAGGCTGGACCCAGAGAAGCAGTTTGTAGCAACAGAAGTCTTTCAACTGTGGTGACTGGTAGAGACTGATTCACCCTTGGCTGGCTCTGGAGTGGAGCTATAAACCACTCGCCATGCCACCTCAGAAGACCAGGAAGAGCTGATTGCTGTCACCTTTGGCCTTTAGGAGCTTGCAGGTGAGTAAATGTGTAGTGGCCTGTGAACCAGCACACTGAACCGAGCAGGTCACTTCCCTATCCGTGTGAGGCCCAAGGCCCTACATTGCTCTGAGGTGACAGGGTGAGAATAAGGGCTTAGGAGCAGCAGCAATAGTAACAACTGACCTTTGCCAAGAGCTCACTCTTTGCCATTAACGTGTTAACTGATTTCCTCACAGTATTTCAGTCAATTACCTCACGTCCCTCCTTTTAGTTTGGAGTATCATTACCCTCCTTGTGCAAGGTCTTGGGCTCAGAATAAGGAAGCTTGGGCTCAGAAGAGTTAACTAACATGGTCAATCCTTATAAATAAGAGAGCTGGGCCTCACACTCAGGAATATCTGGCCCCAGAAGCCACACTCTTGATGATCACCGCAGCTGGCTTTATTCTTTTTAATCTCCTCTGCAGGATTAGTCAAGCCTGGAAGGCATCTGGGCCTGTGCCCAGGGACCTGTAAAGAATTGTCATCATCTCAGGAGATATCTAGGGCCGGCTTCTGTGATGTCCTCCACAGGGATGTGGAGATCTGGAATTCTCCCCCCTAACGTTTTACCAGCTTTATCTGGGGATTTCCCTCATCTGTCAAGAAGAGATAACCGGAAACATACATATTTTTCAAAGTAAGGGATAGGAGTGAAAGACAGTGATCGCTTTGTTTTGTTTTCTTTCTGCATTTGCAAAGTTAAATTACAGCAACAATTCTTTCTAGAAGGAAATGCATTTTGGTATATATTACTTGACACAAAGCCCACATTCATGGGGATGCAAGCTGGTCCACTTTTCAGAAGACTATGAGGTGGTTTCCAGACTCCCTGAAATGCATATTCCCTCATCCAGGAATCTCTGCTGTGAAACACTTGCAAATGCCTATGGAGTCACATAGACAAGTGAAGCCACTTAATGGTGACTTGGACACAATACAAATGACCATTGGAGAGAGATGATCTAATAAAGTAGCTACAGTTACACTGTGCATGTAAAAGCCTGAGACAGATCTATACTTTCTGTTGAGGTCACTAACACAATTGTTCAGTTAAAACTAGCCACTGAACAGCAAATATACAGTATTTCACTGTGTGAAATATATATGTACAAGTACACATGCATGGTTCACGTGGTTAACATCAGAAGGAGTGACAATATGGATTTTTCCATTTTTCTGTGTATTTTAATATACTGACTAAAGCTTTTGCAATGAGTCTGTTATTTACTGTGTGTTAGTCTTAACATTTTATTTCTGGCCAAAACAAATATAATGTAATTATAAGCTATAATCCACAGGTAACACATAGTATATATATCAAAACATGTATATACACACATTGAATATTTATTATACACATGATTATATATACATTACACATAATAGATTTATGACATATATTCTTACACAGTTACATTGAGATATTATATTAAGATAATAATATGCAATAATACACACTGTCATATAACATAGTGTTATATGTCCAAACCACAGTCCAAAGTTTTTGGCCTAAAGTGGTCCAGAGTGGGCTTGTGGTTATTGACCCCTAGTTGTGCTTTCCCTAAGTTGTTTTCCTGCTGCTCAGAGCCAGCAAGAGTATCAGCATCATCTCAGGGTTAAACACTGTCCCAGAGCTACAAGATGCATTTAATAGGAATAGATGTAAAGTCTCATATGTAGTATTTTTTTCAAATCAGTTGAATTAGTGCAATTAAAAACTCAGAATAGGATAAGTCTTATAATACAGGATGAAGGTTGTTTTGTTGATCATATACTTAAGATGCACACAACCGTGGGATCAGACATTTTAAAATAGCCCCAAACTTACAAACTTAACATGCTTTAAAAGAAATGCTGTGGCCAGTGGGAAGTGCCCATGTCCCTCTGGGCTGGACAGGCAGTCACCTTTGGGGTACTTTGTTCAATTTCATGCACATACTAAAATACTAAAATAAGGTCCAGATAATCTGGATCAAATTCTAGAAACTAAGTTATTCAAACAATGATGGAAGGAACAGGAACATTTTGGGGTGTCTACTCCAATATATGAGGCCCTCCTGCTCAGTATTTTATTTGTGGGGTGACCCACTTGTACCAACTCAGGACAGTAATTCCACTGGAAGCAATTCCATTTAATAGGAATAGATATAAAATCTCATATTTTAGTATTTTTTTCTAAACCAGTTGCCTAGGTGCAATTAAATGGGATTTTAGGACTGTGCTTTTAGGCATTTGTTCTCTGGGCTTCTACTACGACTCCAGCCAGTTCCCAAAACTCACCTTCCTAATAATAGAACTGGGAGCCTGCTGTCCACTGCATTATCAATAAAGAAAATTCCACCTTCCCAATTCTTTGATCACGTACAGAAAATTTTAGACTTATGCTCTTTTTCAACTTGATTTCCTAAAAATAAACATTTCCTCAGATACTGAGAAAAGGCATAAAGCAACAAGTAAATTACAAACCACCAATAACAAAAAATCTGACTTTGGATTTAGTCCTGATAATGAAAGACTAGAAAATGAGAGGTCCCTAAGGTAGCTCTGGGTTTACCCCAAGCTTTCACTAGGTGCCAGAGGCACATTCCAGCAGAGGTCTATACCTCAGGGACAATCTAAAGCCTGTAGCTTCTGAAGAAGCTTTTATCCTCCTCAGTCATTTGGGTTTTTCATACTTGATAAAGACCTATCTTTTTCATGGCATTTGCTCAACTGGTTCTACTGCTTTTATATAGACTTGTCATTGAATAGAACCCAGTCCAAGGTGTCCCAGCTTGGATGATAAGCTTGAACTATTTGTGCGGCAGGAGGGCATGCTTCCAGTTCAATTAAACATTATCTGGCATTATGCAGGAATTTAACAGGTCTAAAGAACATCCGTGCTTTGTACTTTTTCAAATAGGAATTGACTTGGTTTAAAGACAACCAATTTTGGATTCTGGGAGAGATACTGTGATAAAGACTTTCTGGAATGGAATGTTGATAGCTCATATTGGCATTAGCCCATAGACAATTCCCGTCAACTAATCTAAAACCTAATGAGACTGATGCAGCAGTCTTGAATTACTAGGGAAAGGTCTTGCTTAAAAGCTGGATATGGTAAAGTTGTTATGACACTCATTTTAAAGGACATATAGGCCAACACAGCTCTGGGAAACCAAGCCTTATTTACCCAGTTGCTTCAAAGCCAATTTCATCGGGGAGCAGAGTACTCCATCAGTATGGGAAATCATTTCCAGAGAGCTTCTCAAAAGCTACCGTGTAGACTTTTAGAAAAAGCATGTGAAAAAATTAAATCAGATGTTTTATTGTTGGCTTCAGTCTCTAAAGAAGTTAAACACTACTTTAAACACCCTTTTTAGTTCCTTTAAAAAGTAAATCAGTTATTTCAGCTATAAAGCACATCCACAGGTCTCCCTTCTTTAGAATCAATTTAACTGCACAAGTTGAGCATACTATTTTTTTTCTGCGAGTCTCAGAACCTTTAACTCTGTAAGCAAAACAACTTTTAAAAATTCTTTCACTTTTTTTTTTTAAGGTGGGCAGGAAGGAAAGTATTTGTGCCTTCCTTCCACAAAAGCTCATAAGATCTAGAGTAGGATTTTATGGGTGGAATCCTGGTTCCACCTCTTAATTGCTGTGTGATCTCAGGTAAGTCATACAACCTCTCTGACCCAACTTCCTCATCTGTAAGGAGGAAACAATAGGGATTCAGAGCGCCGGTAAAGCTCAAAGCACAGGGCTGTGATGTGGTAAAGACGCAACTTTAATGTTCACACTTGATGACCCTGGCGGCCCAGTGAATTCCTACCTGGATCCATCCCGCCTTTTATCCAGGCTCTCCCTATCCCAAACTTGGCAGAGAAAGCCCTTTTCGCTTGAAAATAGTTTGCACCGGCGAGAAGGGATGGGCGCGACTGGCCGTGAGTTGACCCCGGGCCGGAGTGTCTCTGGTTTCCCAGTTAAGGGAAGCGTCCTGTCTCCGGAGCACGCGCACGCAGAACCAGCCAGCTGATGGGAGCCGGGAACCCCGCGGGTGCGGCTGTGCGTGCGCCGCGGAGGGTGGAGGCGGCGGGCACCCCGCCCTCGGCCACCGCCCCCGCCGCCGCCTCGGCGTGTCAGGTGCCGTGAGAAGTGCCAAGGGATATGACTAGAGCCGACTTTTGAGAAACGGCGCACGCAAGCCAACAGCTCCGCACGCAAGGGGGAGGTGACAGCAGAAGAAACTTTTCAACCCGCTAAGTTCGCAGGCGCGCGGCAGACTCGTCCTCTCCGCGAGGCCCCCCCCAGGAATCTCCAGCGCGCCCTCCCTGCCCCCTCGCCCCGCGTGCGCTCCAGCTGGCTCCCGGCCCCGCGCCAAGGACCGCGCCGCCCGCCCAGTGCGCAGCGCCACCTGGAGGACTCTGTCCTCGGGAAAAGCCTCGCCCGGGCGGGCCTGTGTGTGCCCGGGACCGTCGGGTCCCCGGGGCTGGGAGCGGCGTCTGTCACGGATTCTTGATGTGGCCGCAGAGGTGGAAGGAGAACCTAGCGCGGCAAAGCCCCACCTCTGCGGGGCCGGTTTGTTTGCCAAAACGTTCGGATAAAATAGCTTGGGAGACTGTAAAGCAAGCCGCTACCACAAATGGAGCCTTTTTGTTTCTAAATGGACAGGTCTCCTTACCGACCGGGTGCCCAAGGACCCCCAGCGGCACTCTGCCGGGGCGCAATGCCACAGTCACCGAGAGGCGTGGGAGGTCGTGCACTGGGGCGCGGACGCGGGCCCGCCGGGACCGCAACGGCGCGGGCAGGTTCTGGCCCCGCGCGCGGCTCGGGAAACCTTGTTGCCGGCACAGAGAGCAGAAGCGGTTTTTCCCGCAAGAGAGCCGCGCACCGCCGCTTCTAGTAAAACAGTCAGGTACCGTGCCACGGCCGTCGGGGCTCCAGGGTTCATGCCCCTGCGACCACCTATTCCCGGCTGCTCCACCCCCGCAAGCCTCGCCCCGCCTCGCCCCCGGCCCCCTCCCTCCAGGAGGTCTTAAAACCGGGAGAAGCGGGATGGCGTTTCTCGACTCTCCGCGGGGACTGTGCAACCCCGCCACGCCTCTCGGCGCCCGCTGGAGGCGGGAAGGCTCGGAAGTGCGCTGGGGGCGTGCACGCTTCGATCTTGGGTCTCTGTCCCCACGCTGCGAGAACACCCTGACTTTGCCTATGTCTCAGGTGCAGCGGGGTTCAGCAAAGGAGACACCTTTCTCCATCTCCATTCCAAGCATCCCTGGTATTGACGACGCCAGGAGACTCCAGAATCGTGCTAAAGCTCCAGAGCCTGCAGCACGTGTCCAGGGCGAGCCTCAGACTTCTGAGACACGCCGGTTGACGTCTTGCTCAGCTCCGCAAAGGCCCGGGCCCGGCTCTCTTCAGCCTGACGCTGTAGCACCTTGAAAGCGCGCCTGCTGGCAGGTCAGTCTATCCGTGGCACCACCTTGCTCGGCTTCTCTGACCGTGTCTGGCACATTATGGGTGGAAGGGTAGGGCGCAGGGGCCTGGGTCAGAAGCACTTAGAGGTAACTAAACACCCCGCCCGGATGCCCACCGGGTTGTCCCGATTTACAGGAACCGGCCTTTGTTTTTTGCTTGTTTAGTGGCTGAGTTGGGGGAGTGTGGGGAGACTGGGTGCTGTCAGAAAGAAATGCGACCCTTCCCTTCCTTAGGGAGTGAGTTTGGGTGGAAAGGGTAGTCTTCACTGGCTTCACCGGCGAGCCCGCCCTGAGCTGGTCCTGCACAGGACCTGCTCTCTACCCATCAGCGCTAGGTCGCCCGAGGCTGGGGCGTAGCGACTTGGGGCGCCGACTCTTTTCTCCTACACCTGGGCGTCACGCTTTGGTCCTTGTGTCTCCAGCATGGCCACCAGTCTCAGCCCGTTCGACTCTTGGTCGTCCAGCCCACTGTCCGCCCAGCAGACCACCCTCCTGCTGCTCTTCTCGGTGCTGGCCGCGGTGCACGTGGGCCAGTGGCTGCAGCGGCAGCGGCGGAGGCGGCCGGGCTCCTCGCCCCCCGGCCCCTTCTCGTGGCCTCTGATCGGAAACGCAGTGGAGGTGGGTAAGGTGCCGCACCTCTCCTTTGCTCGTCTTGCGCGGCGCTACGGCGACGTCTTCCAGATCCGCCTGGGCAGCTGCCGGGTGGTGGTGCTGAACGGCGAGCACGCCATCCGCCAGGCCTTGGTGCAGCAGGGCGTAGCCTTCGCTGACCGGCCGCCCTTCGCCTCTTTCCGCGAGGTGTCGGCGGGCCACAGCATGGCTTTCGGCCAGTATTCGGAGCTCTGGAAGGCGCAGCGGCGCGCGGCGCACAGCACGATTCGGGCCTTCTCGATGCGCCAGCCAAGCAGCCGCAGCATCTTCGAGCGCCACTTGGTTGGCGAGGCGCGCGAGCTGGTGGAGCTGCTGGTGCGCGGCAGCGAGGGCGGTTCCTTCCTGGACCCGCGGCCGCTGACCGTGGTGGCGGTGGCCAACGTCATGAGCGCGGTGTGCTTCGGCTGCCGCTACAGCCACGACGACCCGGAGTTCCGCGAGCTGCTCAGCCACAACGACGAGTTTGGGCGCACGGTGGCGGCGGGCAGCCTGGTGGACGTGCTGCCCTGGCTGCAGCTCTTCCCCAACCCGGTGCGCACCGCCTTCCGCGAATTCCAGCAGCTCAACCGCAACTTTAGCAACTTCGTCTCGGACAAGTTCGTGAGACACAGGGAAAGCCTCCAGCAGGGAGCCGCGCCCCGAGACATGATGGACGCCTTCATCCTCTCCTCGAGAAAGGCGGCGGACCAGGGGCCGGGCGGTGGCCGCGCGCTGGACTTGAAGTACGTGCCGCCCACCGTCACCGACATCTTCGGCGCCAGTCAGGACACGCTCTCCACCGCGCTGCAGTGGCTGCTCATCCTCTTCATCAGGTAAAGCCTCCCTCTCTCCCCTGTCAGCACCGAGGTAGGCTAGAACACGGCGAGGTCGCCACTGGCGCGCAGGGAGGGGCGGAGGTTTGGCTCCGGCTCCCGATTCCCAAAGCGCCGCTCGGGAAGGCGCGACGCGCACCGGGCCCCGCCCGCGTAGCCCCCACCCGGGCGCTCCCCGTCGCTGCCCCAGTCGCTACCCTCCTCGAATTAGTGACCAAATTAGTGAGACGTTACTGGGAACAAATAAGGTTTTTACAAGTGCCATAGATTCGCCTCTCTCTCTTCGCCTTCCTGGCAGGAGAGAAGCAAAATTGGAAGGGATCTGGCAGAAAGGAGAAAGCAGTGGTGGCTTCGTAAACACAGCAGCCGCGCGGCTCTGCTAGGCACGCGCGGGAATCCGAGGCCTCCAGGCCCAGAAGCGAAAAGCCAGTAGCGCATCAGGGCTTTGTTTCCGGGCGAAGGGAGCCTGGCAGGCTCGCAACCCTGGCCGCCTGCGTGGATGATGACCGCGAGGTTTGAGGCGCCCTGGCACTGGCCGGTGAAAACGGGTTTATGAAATCTCCGCGCGAGGAGCGAGACGTGTCAAGTTAAGGAAGTGACAAGGAGAAGTGCAGAAGTAGTCACTGCCACCGAGCGCTAGATTAACAAAAGGTTCTGGGGGTACAGCGGACTCTCGGCTCAGGGCGCAGCGCGGTCATTTGTTGCCCGCTGCCTATCTCGATTAAGATCTCCGACCGCTAGACGCCCTGTTAAGGAACGAATTAAGGGTTGTCAGATATAGCAAATGAGTACATTCTACAGAGTACGTAATTACACTAAAAAAAAAAAAGCCACTGTTTATCTAAAATTAAGATTTAGCTGGGCGGCCTGTATTTTATCTGACAACCTTATCCCAGAGGCAAATGTCTCTGAAGGCATGAACCACTAGAAATGCTGGCTGTGCCATTACTTGAAACACAAGTAATCGGTGTGGGATGCTGAATTTGCGGACGATCCAAAAATCGGAAGGCAAAGAGTGTTTTCACTTCCACTGCAACCTTTTTTCCTGTAGGTATGGTATGGCTACTTTAGCAAATTGATTATTGTTGTGTTTTTAGTATTTCCAGTATTAAAGTCATAGCCACAAGGGAAAGAAGGGAAGGAGCAAAATCAAATAAAGAGAAGTCAGTCGTGGGTGAGGAAGAGAACCGTCCCCACGTGGGGTTCACAGGCCCTTTGAGATAAGGACAGTAGCTTTTGAAACAGCCTTTACTTTTCCTAGAAACCAGATTGTAAGTAGTTCTCCGTAAACTCCAGTTGGGCAGCAAACAGAAATAAAACAATGTTGGGGGTCACTGTCAACTCAACATAGTTAATTAATAAATTTTCCCTCTACTTAGTGAAAAAGACAATACAAAGGAGGTTGGCAAATTACCCACTTGGGGGCCATCATACAGTTTCATTGAGGTGTGGTCATGCCCATTCTTCCTGTGTATCATCTGTGGCCGTTTTCCTCACAGAACAAGGCAGAAGGTTTGGTCTACCAAGCCTAAAATATTTACTGACTTTTTATTTAAAAAGTCTGCACACCCCTGTAGTATGATATTAAAGAAGCAATTGTAAAGCATCCACCATTTCATCACATATGTGCTTAACTTTCTTCTAGAGTTGCAATGATTATTGACATATATACTTACTTCCAACACCCACTTACAGTAGTGGGCATTCCCCCACATTTTAAACTTTCTTTTGGTGTTTTTTGATGGCCATGCAATATTTTGCCATAATGCTATATACCATTGCAGATAATCACTCCTTGAACTTTAATTTTGATTACATTTTAAAAACTTTTTGCTGATTGTGGTTATACACTTTTGTCCCTGATATATTCTGAAAATATATTTCTAGGCATGGAAGAGTGGAAAGGAGTTTTCCACTTGGATTTGCTTTGTATGAAGATTTTGTTTCCCAGAAGAATTGTAGTAACTTATCTCGCCAATAGTGAAATTATTATTTGTACGGAGTTTTAGAAGATACATAGTTTTACCTGTCAGGACACCAGTTTTCTTTGTGTACAGCGAGAACAGTGTGTTTGCTAGAATTGTCCAGAGAATGAAGAGGAATAAAGGATCGCTTTTCTGGGCTGCATTTCAGTTGTTGCCTTTGTAGGTTACTTGTTCACTAAGAAAACTTAAAAGATGTTTTATGCCTACATTGTTATAATGAAAAATACACTAAAATTACATTTTAAAACATGTTCTTTGACCTAGAAGTTCAATTTTTCTTTAATTTTTTGGGAGAAAACAAAACAATTTTGTGGGTCCCTAAAAATTTTGTGGGCCCTTCTCATTGTTTCTACCATCCCTACTAGAGAAGCCAGCCTGGTCCACTAGCCTACTTTCTCAGGCCGAGAAATGTAAGCACTTGTGATTTATGAAAGGAAAGAGAGTTTTCACCATGTGAAGATTGTTATAGGAACTAGAACTATGAACATCAATCTTGTAATTTAGTGAGAAATTAGGCATCTGTCTAGGATACTGTGGGCTTGAAATGTCATTCAGTTAGTAACCAAATTCAGCTGGCCTGTTTAAAATAGAATTTTAAAAAGTTGTAATGTGCTTTCTAGATAAAAGAATTAATTTTCCTCACTCATTTTCCCTCTGCATGAAAAACCAGATATCCAGAAGTGCAGGCTCGGGTGCAGGCAGAACTGGATCAAGTTGTGGGCAGACAGCGGCTGCCCTGCCTGGACGACCAGCCCAGCCTGCACTACATCATGGCCTTTCTTTATGAGGCCATGCGCTTCTCCAGCTTTGTGCCCGTCACCATTCCTCATGCCACCACTGCCAGCGCCTCTGTCCTGGGCTACCACATTCCCAAGGACACCGTGATCTTTGTTAACCAGTGGTCCGTGAACCACGACCCAGTGAAGTGGCCTAACCCAGAGGACTTCGATCCAGCCCGGTTCTTGGACAAAGACGGCCTCATCAACAAGGACCTGGCCAGCAGCGTGATGATTTTCTCAGTGGGCAAAAGGCGATGCATTGGGGAAGAACTTTCCAAGATGCAGCTGTTTCTCTTCATTTCCATCCTAGCTCACCAGTGCAATTTCAGGGCCAACCCAGAGGAAGACTCAAAAATGGATTTTAATTACGGCCTGACCATTAAACCCAAGGCATTTAAAATCAACGTCACTCTCCGAGAGTCCATGGAGCTCCTTGATCAAGCTGTCAAAAAGTTCCAGAGCCAGGAAGACTGCCAGTGAGATGTTGGGCAGGCGGAGATTTTAGAAATACTCAAGTCTTGAAGTAGGCAGGGAGCAAAATTAGGGTTGTTTTTTTTTTTTCCTAGTTCCCCTTTGCTACTTTTTCAGTTAGCCTCTGATGTGAGCCTAAGTCAACAGAGCCTCAGGTGCTGTGCTTCCCATAGCTGACTCAGAATGAGCACTGGGCTCTCCAGGAGCTCTGGGAGAAGTTTTTGAGCCAAAAGAGTTGTGCCCAAGGAGATTGTATGCATAAACTGAATGCTGGGAATAGTTTCTCAAGGGAGCATCATTTGGAGTTAACACACACACACACACAAACACACACTCACATCAGAGAACAGCTCACTACTTGTTTACTAGACACACATGTGCATATTGTTTGTTGTAACACAACTAAAAGCAACCCTGTAGAGTATCCACTGAAACATCTCTATTTGATAAAAAGAAAAAACTGGGAAGGTCTGTGCACATGTACACAGCTCATTGGCGTCACCCAGCTCTCACCTGGGAAAAAAAGTGCATACACATATTCGCCCACCTCCACACCCACTCCCACCTAATGAAGAGACATTTCAGTAATCATAACTTCCTGCTGGGTAGGATTCAAAATTTGTGTTCCATGTAGTGTAAATTGCCCATAGAAAACTGTATTAAGCAAAGATGCAGAATATCAATCAACATACAAACACAGATAGTCTTCATATAGGTCATGATTGAAGGTGATAAGGGAAAAGGTAAAACCCAGAAATTTCCTTCAAACCTTTTCAATAAAACAGCTAGTTAGGCTCTAGTATCTATGACTGGACTTATCTTTTTGCCCACTTCATGTGCTTTGTTCATCCCTTTATTGGATGAATTAGAAAGCCATTTGCTAAAAAAATAAGAATAGTAGTTGATTTTGTGATTATAGTGGGTTTCAGCCTGGCTTAAAGTATAAGTTGTTAAATTGCAAACAATTCCAAGCAAAAATCATACCATAGTACAGAATTTCAATTATGAGAGCAAAAAACAAAAAAGATTGTTAATGGACTGATTTCAGTAAGTCTTAATAGGTTAAGAAAGTCACCAAAAAAATTCAATATACATATATTACATAATTATTCACAAGCAATATACATTATTTTTAGTAATTAAAATGAATTATTTTGATCAAGAAAAGGTTAAATAATGTATGTCTTCTATAATGTCATTATAAAGTAGGAAAGAACAGTCAATTTAACCAATTTTGTGTACTATATATATAGATATATATATCTATATATCCCCAAAATATATAAATATATATATATATAAACATATATATTTTGCTATGGGAAGTATGTTTAAGGAAGGTCTCTTCTCTCACCCCAAACTTCAATGATACCTGAAAATAATCTCAAAATTGTATCCTGATCACTTTACAACATTTTTGTTGTTGTACTCACAACAAAATATACTCACAACACACAATCTCTTTTTGAAAATGATCTATTTAACAGGTTAATATTCCAAACTGTTGGTGCGCTTAAAACTTAATTTAATAGTGAGATAATTCTGATGATTTTGTTCCATTTGAATTAGTGGAATCCGTGGACTGCAGAGAAATTTAGCCTCTATCTGCCTGGAGAATATTGAGAAATGCAATGAATTTTCAGGATGTTCTCTTTATAAGGTAACAAGGGGAGAATTCCTATTTTAATTTTCAGTTGACCTAGTTTGTCTTTTCAGTGATTTTTTTTTGCTTGTTTGTTTAAGTAGCATTAGTGTCTGTTTTGGAATGTTAGAATCAGAGACTGTCTTGGGAGGCTGTTTGGAGATTGCAGTTGTGTTCCTGGGGAACTGATCAGATGGCCAAGCTGATGGGCAGTTACTTTGGTAACTATGAAAACAAAACTTGAACAGAATGTGTTCAGCTTATGTAAACAACCTGAAAACCTTAAAAAGAAAAACTGATGGAAGATTGCAAAAGTACACAATGAAGTTTGACGTTTTAACTTACACTGCATGTGTTTGTCCAAAGGAAATTGTACAGTGTCTTAAAAGCTTATTGCCTATTATGTTCTATTAAGCTTTTTGGAATCTTTTATTTAAAGTTACAGAGTTGGGAGGGTAGAATGGTTATATGTGAGGGCGGTAAGAGACAAGACTGGGAAAATGACAAAGAAGAAAGCTGACTAGACATTTTTCCATCCGTTCTAAATTTATTAAATTGAGGCATGAATATTTGAGAAAATAGTTAAGTGTGACAGTGGTAGGTCCCTGGTAGATTTTTAAAAATCTACAACATAGATCTATTTTTAATTTGGGATTTTTTTCTTAATAAAAATTCTGCATAATTTGAATGAATGAAATCTATCAGTACCTCTTGTCAGTACATTTCAATTTTTTCTGCTCTGGCTATTCCAGAACACTACAACCCCTCGCTACCTTCCAGCCCAGCCGTCATTTTTAGCTGCCCTACGCTTCTTGCTCTGATTGAGAAATGTGTGGCAGCAAAAGTAATTATGTCCCAATTAGATGCCTCGGTTCTGTCAACCAGGTCCAAATGGGCTACAATCTGTTTTCACATAGGCTCAGCCTATCCCATGTTTTCAGCAGTGAGAAAGCCGTGCTTATATAGAAGAGAGTACAGTGAGTGTGTGGTGGTTGCCTGGCTGATTTAATATGCTTGTGAGCAAGTTAAAGGAAGGAAAGCAAAACAAAAATCAGATTTCAAAACCAAATTTGGAGGCTACGGTATTCAGATTACTGATGTAATCAGAAAACTTCATTTTATTTCTAGTGGATCAAAAGTGTATTTGCTGGTTACCATAGAAGTCAGAATATCTACTCTAGATTACTGCGATAGTTAAGGTATATCATTCATTATATATTAAAATTTTGAAATTGTAAAAAGGTTGCTTTTTTCCCCAAAACAAAAAGAAGTCTCAGGTTTGCTTGTGGATTATCTAAAAGTTTTCATGTCTCAGAACTTAGCCTTTACCTGTGAAATGTTACTGCAGTCTTAATATTTTTGTGTTAGATCTATATTAGATCCATAGTTGCATAGCATGATGTATTAGTGTATATGATTTTAGCTGTGACACAACTGGTGATTAAAAAAACAAGGCATGCTTTAGCAGATGTCTTTGTGACTCAAGGACAACTTCTTATTTAACCTTTTCTTATTTTTATATTTTATTATATATGCTTTTATTACGTACAAATAGCAACTATAATGCAGTTGCAATCGAAATAGATTTTGAGGACACAGAATTATTATATAGCTTTTTCTACTTGATATGTATCACAATAAACAAATTCTGTATCTGCATTTACCTATAATAGAACTATTATCTCCAAAATAAAAATCACTTTCCTATCTTTTGAAGTTTGACTCTGTGTTGTAGCAAACATATAGTCTAATGCATGTATTCATTTCAGTTAATGTTTATAAGTACTTGAGTGAAAACGTTGTTTGTAAACATTTTATTTGGTCATCATCCATTTTTGCTTGCTTGCTTGCTTTGAATCCTCTCTGATAAGCTTTTCATCATATAGTTACCTACCCTATTCCTGATCCCTATTTTGGATTTAGAAGAACCAATAGCAAACAACCTAGCAAAGTGGGAATTAATTTCTAATTTTGAAAGACTGAATAGAGAGAAACTTTAGAACTGAAATGAATTTTGATTCATCTAAAAAATGCACAACTTATTATTCCCCCAGCAGTCAGATAATCCCCTCTGAATTTTTTTTTTTTGATGTGAGAGCCTTTGTTTTTAATTTGGTTTATACATGTTAATTTTTAAAATGCATATATACCTTAGTAAGTGTAAGTGCAATTAATATGTTGCAATTAATAAGTATAACTTATATTTAAGAATAATAGGAAAAATAAGTGGAATTAATATCCAACAAAATAGAATGGATGCAAGCATGCCATAACATACTATATAGAGATAGTTTTTGCTGATCTTTTTACCTGGTAAAAGACTCGACTTCACAGGATGCCTGGGGTGACTGTCCAGGTTTTCAACACCCACCCTCACAGCTGGCGGGGCTGCGTGGGCTAACGGCCCTTATTTCTTCAAGACTTGAACTCCCGTTACTATAAAAACAGGAAGAGAAATCATGAAGTAAATTTGCAAGCAGTGACATGATACTTTGGCTTGAGAAGATCATTTTTGCAGCCAATCTGACTATGAATTGGTTTAAGGGAATACTGACTTGTTTTCGGTGAATAGACATAGGATCCGGGAAATAATGTTATGAAGGCCCAGGGCTAATGAAGTAAATATTTTCAAAGGAATGCTATTTTTTCTTAAACGAAATCGTAATTGGGGTCAGGTGTTTGCAAAGTTGTCCAGCAGAGTCCACTAGAATACAGACTGGAATGCAGGGTGGGAAAAGAATGCAGTGTTAGACCCAAAACAGGTGTACGTATGTTTAAGAGCAAGCAATAACGCATACAGGGTTCAGGTCTATCTGCAGTTTCACGCATTCTCTGGGGGTCTTGGCAGGTATCCCCTGGAGAAATGGGAACAATATATAGCAGAGTCCATCTATTTGTCAATTTCTGATTCTTGTTTCTATAAGCAATATTCCTACCTTTGCCTAGGGCACATTTTACATGATAGCAAGGAGAAATGACATTGTGAAGTGCCAGGAAGACTTATAACATTTTTTTTTTTTTTTGAGGAAAGCATCCTTAAACTATTCTTTATGTAAAACAACGCTGTGTTTTGTCTTGTAATCCTAAAACCTTTGTCCTACAATCTATTTGGGCCAGGAGTACTGATTTGAGCCAAAGGCCAATCAGAGATTAGGAAGTGGCCTGACTGGGAACTGTCTCTTGGGCACACCCTCCTGGCTAATGGCTCCTCTGAGTCAGGTCTCAGAGATCTCAAGGAGGCTGAACACAGAGAGCACTGACCCAAGGGAGAGCAAAAGAAGGCATGAGACAGGTGTGCTGAAGGCTCGTCGCCTTTGAAAAGAGCAACTGCATACTGGAACTGGGTTTGAGCCACGTGAAGTACTTTTAGGTGGTAAAGGGTCTGAGTGAACTGGCATGTTAAATACACAGCACAGAATTACAGAAAAAACCTACAGCCAGGCTCAGATTCCCTTTCTAAGCCTAAAAATCTTGCCTCTTTATAATATTTTATTTCTGTTTATATGCCTGTCACCCACCCACTTTTCTGCCTCTGCCTCTCAATCCTGCTGAATGTCTACTTTCTGTTTGCATATGTTCCAGCAAAATTTGTGTTGTTATCTTGTATACATGTGTTTTTAATTGTGGAACTGCTTTACATATTTCATCCTGTTGCTTAATCTCTTAGCTCACTATTTTAAAGCCTGTTCCTGTCTGATCCCACGGCTTCTAGGAGTTCTTGGTGTTCATCCACCACATTTCCCTCTATCAGTCTGTGGGGAACGGGTCCCGAGATGACCTCCAACTTTATGTGTTCCCAAATAATACTGCTAAGGACATTCCTGTACACGTCCCCTTGTGGACCCATGAAGAACTTATAATACATACCAATGTACACTTACAATCGTTAGGTCTGCAAATCTCTTGTCTATATAATTTATGCACTGTGAGTTGTTCTCCAGAATCCCAAGCCAGCCGACGGCTGTGCATGAGAATCCCCTTATACCTACCGCTCCACCGACACATGGTATGGCTTCATTATTTGAAAATGAAATATAATACTTTTGGGGGGATAATGCATTCAATAAATCTTTCTAACCAGGAAGGAAAAGAGATATCTACACTCAGTTTTCATGACTCTGGGTAGTTATAGTTTGTTTATGCTTCATCTCTTCTCCTAGATGGTCCATGTTGAAACCAGAAGCTTGTCCCAACAGCTTTGTCACTGAGCCATGTTCTGGGTTCAGGAGTAGGAGTGAATCCAGGAGTGAGCAGTAAACCTACTGCTCAGCTCAGACCCTCTCCCCCTTTCTCCTGAAGTAGTTTTCATTAGTACCCTCGAGTCCCACCTTGTTTTCTTCTCCTTGCTGTGGTGTTGAGCTTGTGCTAGGTTTCAGCCCACTCACTCTGAGGCCAGCAGGAATGCCCACCCTGTATACTCCAGCCCTGGGTCTGTTACTTTCAAATACGATAACCCACAGCAGCACATGTATGTTGTATTATGACTTAGTAAGGAACTGTGTTCGTCATGATATAAAAGCAGTACCTACGTAAAAAGAGTATTTATGATTACACTCAGTGATACGATGTTTTCAAATTGATTTTACCTTTGTCACTGAAAAATACATCACAGAGGTAAAAGAAAATGAGCAAAAAATTATAAAATAGAAACCACCAAAACAAATAAACAAAAAATGAGTTACCACCAAAAACCTAGGATAGTACTGAACTAAAAAACAAAAGCAACCAACCCTGACAATACCAAGTGCTGGGAAGAATATGAAGCTACTAGAACTTTCAAACATTGCTGGGGTGCGGGGTTAAGTATAAAATGGTACAGAGTAAACCAGCAACTCCCCTCTTGAGATTTATTCTAGAGAAATGAAAACTCAGTATTATAAAAGCTTACTTAGTTATTTATAGAAGTTCTATTCATAATCACGAAAAACTGGAAACACCCTAGCGGTCCTTGGTTGCTAAATAAGCTGTGATACATTCATACAATGGAGCCACACCTTGTGATAAAAAAGAATCAATTACTGATCCAAGCAACCACTTGGATAAAGCTCAAGGCAATAATGTTGAATCGGACCTGCCTCAAAGACTTGTATTCTGTCTGATATTAGGTATATGGTCTTAAATAGATAAAACTCAAGTGATAGAAAGCGGAGCTGTCACCATAAAATATAATAGAGATTTGGGGAGTTTTCTGATAGACACAATCTATACATAGGTTAGCATTCATAAAACTACGTAAAAATACATGGAGCAATAATTTAAGAGGGCCAATGAACATAAAAGAGGCTGAACTGAGGTTGGCAGGAAGCTCAGCAATGCTGTCAAATACAGAAATGTTGAACAAGGGGGTGCAGGCAGATGTGTGAACCTCTGTCATGGCCGTGTGAGAACTGGCAGGCTGGGGACAGGCTGGCACCAGCTTCCTTGGGTGCAACAGGAAAGTAGAACATGAGCCTGTGGGACCAGCAACAGTCTCAACTGGAAAATGTCACTCGGGGCAATTTAAATTCAGTATGTAAGTGTTAACTGAGCACCTGCGACATGGCAGGGTCTTTTGTGGGCATCAGGGATACAGTGAAGGAGATATCCAGGCCTTGAGCTTTTGGAGTTGATATTCCAGCGGGTGGTTGGTAGGACAGAAAAATAAGTAACATTTCAGTAAATTTTAAGTGCTGTAAAGATAATAACACAGTGGTGTGTTTTTGTGTGTGTGTGGTGTGCACGTGCACATATAAACACAGGTGTGTGCAGTGTTTCAGAATGAGATAGGGAAGGCTTTCTGAAGGACGCGGCAGGAAGCGGTGGGCTCAGGACAAACAAGCTCCCTGCCCATGCTTGAAGGAAATACCAGCACTGAGGGCTGAAGAAATAGTGACATAAAAAAATGAGTTGCAGCCGTCCCTGGTGGCGCAGAGGGTTAAAGCATAGCACTGAGAAGCTAAAAGCCATGTCCGTCAGCATGAGTGTGATCCCCACCAGCCCAGGAGCTGACCACATGGTGCAGCAGACCTCTCCTGATCCACCCGCTGCTCCCCTCAGCAGTGTACTTCGTCCATCTGCCTGTCCTGCTCCCCTCTCTGTCTCTGGTGAATCCTCTCACCGCCCTGCACCTCTGGTCTGTACCCCCAGTTCCGCATTCATGAATAAATAAATCTTTAAAAAATAAAATAGTTGGTTTTGAAAACATGTATTAAAGCTCTGCTAACAAAAACTGACCCCACTAGGCTCCTTTTCTTTGTGACAAGGTGTGGGGAAGTTCAGTTCCTCATACAGACCTGCCACATGGCTCGGCAGAGCTCCCGACTTTTTTCACTTCCTTTGCCCACCCCCTCTACCTCGGTCTGGGATGTCAGACCTTCTCTTCTTAATGAAGCCTTTCCCTTTAGCCCACTGGCCCCACCCAGGAACTCTCAACTTGCCTTCCCGGTCCTTTTCCTGTTTTGTTTTCTCTTTTTCATAAGACTTATCTCTTGTTAATATAGTGTAAAATTATCTTTTAATTTTGTTAGTTTATCATCTGTCTCTATCAGACCTGGATCCCCAGAATATAAATGTCACAGGAGTGGGCTCCTTGAAGAGTAGAATGTCCAGTCACCCTGCTAGATTTTCTATACATGTGCCAACAACTGGTTTGCGTTACATTTTAAATTCAGATGGGCTGATTACCACCCCAAAATAAACACTAAACTCACAGAAAGAAATTAACTAATCATCATTCTATAGATCTGGGTTATCCAATGTGGTTATCATTAGTCACATGTGGTATTTAAACTCAAATGAAAGAATATACTTTCAGGGGTCATTTCTACAGTTTGTCAAATTCAAATCAACTAAAATTAAATAAAATGAAAAGTTCACTTCCTCAGTCACACTGACTCTACGTCAGGTGCGCCTGGGCCCAGGGAGCTGGTAGCTACTGGTCTGAGCCTCACAAATACAAAACACTAACCTCATAGCTGCAAGTTGCACTGACAGTTTGGCTATCAGTGAGACCATGTGTGAACTTATTGATGCTTACATTTATTCAGTTGGTAAGTATGTATTTACCATCTACTTTAAGTGCCTGGATAAAACATATAGCTACAGGCCCTCCCTGGTAGCACAGCAGGTTAAAGCACAGCACTAAGAAGCTTAAGCCACTTCCGCATGAGTTTGATCCCCGCCTGCCTGGGAGGTGACCCACATGGCGTGGCAGACCTCTCCTGACCCGCTCGCTGCTCCCCTCAGCAGTGTAAATTGTAAGTCAGCCTGTTCTGCTCCCCACTCTGTCTCTGGTGAATCCTCTCACTGCCCCTGCACCTCTGGCCTGTACCCCAGTTTTGTATGCATAAATAAATAAATCTTAAAAAAAATTAAAAAAAAAAAAGACATACAGCTGCACAGGAGACTTTAAGTTTCTGACCCTAAAGTAAGTCTTCACCTTTGTCACGGTGTGGGCACATTCCCGGGAGGGCACTCCTTGGCCCAGCCTGCCTCCCAGGTCTTGTTTCCCTTTATTCTCCTCACTGCACCCTCTGATTCTATCACTTCCAAGCACTGAGCCCTCCTGATGATTCATTTTTCCAGGTGGAAGTTTCATAAAAGCAAAGGATCACCAGTGCTGCTTCTTTGTATATTCTGTCCCTTCTCTCATTTCCTTCAGATTTTCAGGCATCAACCTTTGCCCAAGTCAGGAGTCTAGAATTAGTAAAAGTTACTATTCAATTTTGAATTGTCAAGCTTCTGTTAGAGCATATCAGGAGAAAATGACAAATTACACCACAAATTAAATAGAAACCTATTTCAGCTTCTTAAACTCATGTCTTTTAACTAGTAACTTGTTTTCAACAGTGTGCCTAACTTTTAAAGTTCTTTTAAATTTCTTGTCAGGTTTTCTATTACAGAAAGCATATACGTAATAGCATATATCACCACACAATAGAATAACATACAATTACGCTGATTTAATAAATAGGTGAGGAAGTTTAAGTAATCATTCAGAGTCATTTAGTGAAATGACCCCTTGTTCCCACATTAAGGAATACACATGGGTTGATGCAGAATCATGTTTTCTCTCACTTTTATGCTCTCATTGTAGTGGCCAGGATTTCTGTTGCAAGTTGAGCCATGCGAATATATCCAGGCCACGTTTTCTGACCAGCTGAAAATCAATTTGTTTCCAGGTTAGATCTAGGCTTTAAAAACTTTCAAACCTTCCAAAAAAGTCAAAGAACTGGAAAAAAAGTCATGAGCTAATTAGACAGCCTCCTTCTTTAAGGTCATGAGAAAAGAATCTGAGGAATAGGGACTGTGTGCAGGGGGATCTGGAAAGAGATACCCCTGGAGGTCTGGTGGCCACAGCAGATGTTCCTGCAGAGTGAATGCCGCTTAGGCACGTGTGTGCTGATGGCCCACAGGGAGAGCACGGTGAGGCACGGACGGACGGGAGCTGGTGTCCCAGAGAAGACTCTGTGGGTGGGACGCTGTGCTAGGTGCATGGTGCTCTTGTCAGAGTTCCTTAATGCCTTGGGTTCTAATCTTGTCAAACCGTGTGTGAATTTGTACAAGCTCGTTTCTTTAAGTGGATGTTTCCTCTGTGTGAAATGAAGAGAATAAGGCCTCAAATTCAATAATTATCATGAATATTCGTATAAATAGGGCTCAGCATGGTGCTTGGAACAAAACACATGGTGCCATCACGATGTGCCATACTTGCATTATCACTGCTAATAGAAGGCAAGGAGGCTGAGAAAACAAGATGACAAGGTGTATAAATCATGGTCTGCCAGTGGGTGAGAGAAATGTGTACACAGTGATAATGCAAAGCAATCGTTGCTTTCACAGTTCCATGTCACCTGCAGCAGGAACACAGAGGCCAGCCAGTGAGGACCCTGAGGACGCAGGCCTGGGCTTCTAGGTCTCCACTTAATCTTCTCCCCTCCTTCAGGGCAGGTCCAGTCTACTGTCAGGACTTTTTGGCTCTTGCTGGACCATTAGTCCTAACTTTTCCTCCCTAATCTTTTCTATCTCCTTTCTCACATTCCTGCCCCATAGAAGGAGAAAACAGATGCTTCTGAAGAAATGGATTTTTCAGGTCTGACTTGCTCAAGCCCAGGGATGGCATCATAAGAGCAAACTCCCACACTGTGAAAGAATTGGCCCCATTTGGTAAGCAGTTTTCTGGGAAATAGGATGGGACTATACTATCCATATTTTCTAGGTTAGAAAAAAGAACCTACTTGACAATTTACATCAACAAGCAATTTACTTAAGGTCATCAACTGAATTTTTTTAAAAAGATTTATTTATTTGTTCATACAGAACTGGGGTACAGGACAGAGGCTCAGGGGTGGTAAGAGGCTTCACCAGAGACAGAGTGGGGAGCAGAATAGGCAGATCGACTAAGTACACTGCTGAGGGGAGCAGCGGGCGGGTCAGGAGAGGTCTGCCGCGCCATGTGGTCACCTCCGGGGCAGGCGGGGATCGAACTCATGCGCAAGTGGCTTCAGCTTCTCAGTGCTGTGCTTTAACCCGCTGCGTCACCAGGGAGGGCCCATCAACTGAATTTTATTTGTTGTCTAGATCTATCACCGAACACACCTGACGATAAGCAGGTACTCAAAAATTGTTTGCTGTATGATCAAAGCAACTTCAGTTAATCTAAAAAGGCCATAGAAATGAAGACTTATTACTGCGCTGCAAATAGTTCTCAGTTTTGTATTTCTCTCTACCTGAAGCTACAATGGGTAGGCAGCCCTTCATCATCACCTCGGAGAGTGGCTAGCCAGGTGCAGCCTATGTCTTCCTACAGGTTACTTTTTACAAATCACCTCCAAGAAAACAGCTTTCACTGGGAAAGACTCATGGAGGTCTGGTGGTTCTTTCTCAGATGTACTGACTCCGACTTTTATCGGCTTTCTATTCACAGCTGAAACTCAGTTACTTGCTTTTTACAAATCAGCTCTAGGCCCTCTCATTTCTTCATTCCTTTTCATTGCTGACTATTATTTGTGTGACTATGGCATACTTCCGCTTGTTCATTCTCAGTGGAGGGGCATCTGGATTGTTTCTGTAGTTTGGATTGTTCTGTAGTCTTGCTGCATGGTTTGGCTGATAGAACTCTTGCTGCAGTGAGTATCCACGTGCAAGTCTCTGTATGACATGCTTATATAAATCTACTTTACCTAACTATTTGCATTTCCCAGTGTTTTATTCTAGCTGCAATGGGTGCAAAGATGGAAGAGGTGTGGTTCTATTTGTTCCACAGAGCAGGAAGCCGAAAGGGGGGTCTAGACAGTGCTCACAACTCCGAGGCTCCTTTACCACTCACGGTTGGTTCTCCCTCTCCTGATGCAAACAGAACCTTGGCAACCAATCATCCTGAACCACACAGGAGATAGTTCTGAATTTCCCAGAAAACAGCTTACACAACATGGGCTATCAGTTTTCTGCTTGGCTCTTTTGTCCATGTACCAAGAGAACTGAACCAGTAACACAGAACTCAGCTAATTTCATTGTTGGGAAAACCCGAAAACACCCTAAGGGAAGGCAGGACAATGTGACTTGTGCACAGAGACTCACGCTTCACCCCCTGCCCAGCCATGCCGGGTGCTTCTGAAGGCCCCTCTCCGTGACAGAAAAGCTCGGTGGCAAGGGAGGAGGCTGAGGAGGAAAGTTCCCAAAGGAGAGGCTTCTGGCAGGGCTGGATGGAGCCAGGGGCTGCCTGTCCCTGGTGTTGATGGGGGAGGAATCCAAGAAAGAGGGGAGAGGGATTAGAGATGAACCCAGGGAAGGAAAGTGAGAGGCCTGGACGCTTGGCCTGAGAGGGAAGCCACCAACCACCAGGCTGCTGTGGCTTCTCCAGACTTACCAGGCCCTGAAGTACTGCATTTGAATCTTTTCTTAAACTTCTCATTCTCTCACCATCTCATTCTGAAAGCTTTGGCTGCAACTCTCCATGGATAGTCACCAATTCAGTCAGCTGCTCAGTTCTGTTACTCACAGAGCTCGTGGGATATCGTCTGTAAAGTGGGTGTCAGGACCAGGGGAGGTGGGAAAGCCTGGTACGCAAGCATCTCGAGAGGAGCCTCTGGGAGCGCTGGTATCCTCCCATGAGTTTCCTTGAAGCTCTCCAGAGCCCAGTGGAAACTGAAAACAGCGTCAAACAAAAAATGTCGACTCAGGGAATTAGCCAAAGTCCCAAACTATGGCTCGAGACCTAACTAGGTCAAGAAAATGCACCGAACCGATTCACCATCTAGGTGTGCGTGTGCTCAGTCCCAGTGGCTTCAGGGGCAGCGCCGTGCGTAAGGGAATCGAAGTTCTCCTGGAGGACTTCTCAAAATGCGTTTGACGCGCCAAGGACTTCTGGGGCTCTGGGCAATGAGCTCATTGCTGACCCTGTTTCTGCTGATATTTATCAGTACTCAACAAATGCGGATGTATGTGAGTGCAACTGAGGCGTGGGGTTACAAAACAATGTGGAAACGTCTAGGAGGAGGTAAGTAACCGGAAGAGACTCTCAGGGCGCTGACAAAAGTTCTTCCTTTCGAGGAGTCAGTTGTTTTACATACATTTGTTGACTCTCCCCAACAAAAAAACCTGCATGGCAAGGATCTTCTTATCACCAATTTCCAGCGGGGGAAAGGAAGGCTCAGATGGTGCAACTCACTTACCCATACATTATCCACACACACTGCAGCTGACCCCAGTACTGGTTTCTTTCACACTGTGCCACTTTCTCTAGAAGCCTAAAATTCCACGAGACAAATGTAGTCCAGTGATAAAGCCTCACATTTCCCCAGCGGTTTTGCCATTGACCTCTTCCTACTCTTTGTCTAGAAATAACTGCTAAAGCCCCTGAGATGCCCTACTTTGCACTCAACAGGTGGGTTTTTGACCGAGTGGCTCTTTCATCCCTCGCAGAGATAATACTGCATCTGCAGTTCAGTCCAGCACAGTGCTGGCTCTGCTATCTCCTCACAGGAACCCAAGAGTCTGTCTGCGATCAAAACAGTGACAGAGTTACATATGCCAGCACAGAAGAGAGCCTTGACGTGAGCTCTGCCTCTCGGACAGGAACTGCGTTCCGACAGGACAGCCGAGATGCTCATACTCCGTTACCCCTGACCCCAGCTCCCCTGGGTGGGTGCTGGTCCTCACTGCCCTTGCAATCCCTGGTGCCTCTGGAAAAAAAGAGGACCACAGTGATGAGAGAGCGTATTGCCAGCAAGACCCCACTGACAGTGAACAATTACCTCTGAATCGGTCACTTCACAGTTGAAGTGTGTCGCCATTGCCATTTGTCACATCATGTCCTCCATCTGTGCATCCTATGAGCCCGGCAAGACAGGAAGAAGTATCCCCCACCGCCTTGCTGAAGATCTCGAGAGTCACGCCCCTGGGCTCTGCATGCCAGTGTCCTGCGGGCGCTCCCAGAAGACACATCAGTGCTCTGTGATGAGATCTCCCTAATTGTCCCTTACAGGTGTGTTTTCAAGGTTCCCCACTCGCGGAGCGTCCTGAGTGTGTGCCCAACTAGCCCATTCTCTCCTCCCAGGTTCCTTTTTCAATTGTCCTCTTTCTTCTGATTCTTGCTTGCCTTCCCGGTTGCCACACCTGCCGTGCTGCGGTGTTCAGAGCTAAAGGGCAGCTCTGACTAATTCCAGACACAGTGGTGAGTGCTTGAAACGGAGGCGTCCATCTCAGTGATCTGTGAATACCGAGCTCTGTGGAAGGACTATCCCAAGATGCTGTTGCCCCCTTCTGGTGAAACGGATATGAACCAGTCTTAAGTCTATCCTGCATTTTCCACCCTCCTTTTCTTCTAGGGGCTCATTTACTGGATAATCCATTTTACACTCCACTTTTATCATTTAATATGGGTGTGTATTTGATTGTATTTTGGACCTTTCCATTCTGTTTCACAGATCGATGAGTCAAGTCACTCATTAATTATTGTATATTCATAGTGGTTCTGTTGTGTTTCGTTTTGATTTCCTGTCTAGAGGGTATGGCTGCTCTCATTAGTTCATTACTCAAGGTTTTCAGAACCTCTCAGAATCTCCTGGGTACTACTGTTTGTTTTTCTATCTCAATCTTACAACACAAAAGAAGAATCTTATTGGTATTCGAGTTGGAGTTAAAACTGAATGTGTAGATTAACCAAGGAAATTTCTGCTTACTTTTCAGACACACTTCTTAAGCTTATTCCTGGACACTTGATTTTGTTTCGTGGTTTTGGTAAACTGAATATTGTCTTCTATGACATCTTCTTATTGAATATTATTTGTACTGTAACAGCTATTGGTTTCTATAATCTTTAACTGCATTACCTGAGTAAATTCTTACACTGTTGAAAAGTTTTTGCAGTTTTCCTCTTTTCATGCCTGTAAGTTTACTTACCATAATAAATAATTATATTTATTATACTGTACTTTCAAATGTTACACTATAATTTTGCCTTTTCTAATCAGAACTAATACTTTTAGAACAATATTAATAGCAGCGGTATTATCCTTTTCTTGTCCCTGATAATCCTTATAAATCTGTTAAGCTGTTAATATGTATGAGAATTCAGGTAAGCATCTTTTATCATTTTTTAAAAAGTAGCCTTTTATTTCTACTTTGCTAACAAATTCTTTTATCTTCAAGAAAAGAGGTGATGGTGTCTCTTAAAATATTTTTTTAATGCATGCTTTATCATGAACATGTTAGTAGAAGGTTGACATGCATAATTTATAAAAATAAATGTATCTATTAGAGGATGTCAGTTATTTTGTATTAACTCAAGCAGGCAATCAAAAAGTTTGCAGACTAGTGAGTTTAGAAGGTTATAATATAAGTACTTATATGAAGCCATTAGCACTACATATCATTTAATCTTACTTTGTAAATGCAGAAGACACATAAGGATCTTGAATGCTTTAAGGTCATCATTACATCACTGCTCTAACTGGGTCTTATTCTTGGTGCTCAGAAAGCCAGACTTTGAACTGTAAGATGTTCCCACAGAGGAAGTCCTTGGTTAACTGGGGCCACCATGAGAGAATGGCAGTTAGTATTTTAAGGAAAGTGGTGAGTGAAGAAGATTAGAGGAAAGAAAAGGATGTTCGGTTGTGAGGACCATGGGCAGGGTTTCTTCATTTTCTGGCTCAAGAAGGCAGTCAAGATGCAATTACAGGGTTATCAATGACTTTCCTGGAATAGTTTTCTTCTGTGTTACAGCTTAAAATGGCTGATTAATAACCCAACACCATGGCCCTGAGGAATATGATCTAGTAAACTGCTAAGCTATAGGTTATCTTTACTGACCTAAGTAGGTTCATGACATTGTTCTTGGCTCAGGCCTGACCACCATTGTGGCTACAGGTTGTCAACTAATAGAAGATTCATTCATTAGAGGCCTTAGTTTTTCTCTAAAAAAATCTGATTTTCTGTATTTCTGAATGTGGACAGTTCTAGTGAAGCAGCATTATGTTGGGCTCCCTTAACTCTCCACTCCCCATTAGGCAGGCACAATATGATGGGGACAAGACACAGGAGGTAGCTCCGTAGCCTGAGACTGGCCCCTCTAAATCACTCCTCCTAATGAGTACATCTTGGCTGAAAGATGCTCAGCCAAGATGAGGTTGGAGTGAACATCCATATGGACAGACCAGGGGGTGGGTGGCTTCCGCCCAGGGTCCCTGTCAGAAGTCTTCCTGAGCATTTGATTCTGAAAAGTAAGGCAACACCAGTATTCTTTGTAATTATAAAAAGGGAAAAGATAGCTGGAGGGATAAACATCTTAACTAATTAATTCATGTTATGAGATATCTGGCTTTCTACAAATTTTCATGCAACCAAGACATGTGTTCTTTAACATTAAAACCTGCAAAACTCAAAACAATATACTGATTTATTCCATAGAGATAATTCCCTGGATAACTGTGGTTTGTTCTACATTGTCAACAAGAGTAGAGAGTTGGCAGGTGGGGGAGGTGAGTTGGACAGAAATCTCATAAAGTCTTGTAGATGAAAACCTTGGGTTCACATGAAATAACTGCTCTGAAAGCTAGAGTAAATTCAACTTCAGTATCTCTACTATTCAGTCTTACCTCTACCTCCCTCTCCCCATCTCCCCAAACCTACTACCCTACTCTCCAGCTTCTCTCAAGTTGTTATAGAAAAAAAGGGAGTTGCAGACCTAGAAAAAAGGGTCAAGGACTTTAAGACCAGACTACAACTCCTGACTCACCAATGCAAAAGTCTTAGTATCAGGGTATCTGCTGAAAACAGCAGGCACATATTATGGTCAGTCAGCATAACCAGCTAGACCACCTTGACAGGAAGTTGAGGTGGTTCAGTAGACTGTGCCCATTCTCAGCCTGGAGGCTGCCATTGTGGAACAGCAAGCTGATCCTGGTCTGGCCTGGAGGGAAACAAAATGGAACAGCAGGCAGGTCCTAGAGGTTAGTTGAACTAGAAGCTCCTAAAGTTTAACAGCTGTACAGCCTTGGCATAAACTGAAGGCCAGAAGTTCAACAAGCTGGATGCCCCTGGGCTCAGTCTGGAGACTGGAAAGTTCGGCCAGCAGGCTGGACATGGGCTCAGCATGGAGGCTGCTGAGGTCAACCAGCAACCAGGCCCAGCCTAAGGCTGGAGGGTGATGAGGTTGAATAGCAGATTAGACCCAGACTTAGCCTGCAGGCTATTGAGGTTGACCAGCAAGGGACCCCACCTAAAGCTTGAGCCTCATGAGGTAAAACAAGCAGGCCAATCCCAGATTCAGACTATAGGCTGCTGACATTGACCAGTTTCCCAACTCTGGGCATTGGAGGAGGATGCTGAAGTCACTAGACCACCAGGCTCAAACAGTGCCTGGAGGCAGGAGATTGGACAGTAAACCACCCCAGCCTAAGGCTGGAGGTGCAGAGGTAAAAAAGCAGGAGGAACCAGGATTCAAGACTTCAAACAGCCTAGGTTGACCATTGGCCAGCCTAGGTTGACCATTGGCCAGAGTGCCAAGGTTGACCTGACCTGCAGGCCGAACCTGACTTGACTTATACTCTGCCTATACTGACTAGAAGTACTGGAGAAGGTTGCTAAAGTTGAATAGCAGTCCAGACCACAGCTTAGCCTGGAGGCTGCTGAGTTTGACAAGCAATGTGTAGACCTAGGCTGGAGGCAGCCAAATTTGAAGAGCTGGCCATCCTGGCTCGGCTAGAGGATGAGGGGCTCGAACCGCCTGCTGGTACTGGCTCTGCCTAGGGGCCAGGGTTGTTGACCACTATGCTGCACCTACTTAGCTGGAAGCTGAGCGGGTCAACTAGCAGGTTAGCAGGTCTTGGCCTGGAGGCTGCTGAGGTGTTTCAAATATATAAGCAAGTTATAGAATCTTAAAAACTGAGAAATACCATAAATATTGACCCCAGGGGCCAAATATTCTGTTAAAACAAACAAAAAAATGGTTAGATCTCATGTCACATCCCAATTATAAGTCCCAAGTACCACCATTATCCAAGAAGATCTTCCTCAATGTTCCTCTTCACTTCTAGTGGAGGTTTTCATACTGCTTTCTGCTAGAATGAGCTGCTCCTGCAAAGCCTGTAATGTGGTTGGTTCTTGGTCATTTGCTGCTAGTTTGCATCACCTGTCTCCATTTGTGCATTCTTTTAACTGTTCAGAGAGATCTTTAAGTTCACTGTGTAGCCATGAGGGGAACTGCAAGACATTTGTCCCTTTTAACCAGTAATCTTAATGTTAGGTATTTGTCAGAGAAAGTGGGTTTGATTCAGTAGATTGATTCAGGGATTATAAAAGATGAGAGTACCTCAGTTTGATTAATTAGTATCACTAGGTGAGAGCCTGAAATTTTACGTGTGTACATGCATATGTGTGCTTGTATATCCATGTATTTGGGGCAGGAGACAAGAAATTCAAATTTTGACCTTATTTCCAGGATGATGCTGATTAAAGAATAATGGGCAATCATTATAGGTCACTGCCAGCTAAGCTGAATTTTAAAATGCCTTTTAGTTTATTATTATAAGTTGGGAGATGCAAGATAAAAATACAATAGTTGAAAGTATTTTTAATAGATTCATTTCTGTGCACATTTTCATATAGTTGAGATCATATGTATCTACTATTTTGTCTCATCCTTGCACTTCAGATGCTCCAAGCATTTCCTTGTAACATTTCTGTAATTATTATTAAACCAAAATAATTCAATGTGGTTATATTCTAATTTGGTTAACTTAATATGCTTTCATATTGTTGGACAGTGTTTTGTCCATAACAAATAATGCTGTTATAAACATTTGTGCATAAATAATTGTACTTTTTACTTTTAGGGTTATTTCCATGAGATGAAATTGTCAGATGAAGGAATTAGTATGTTTTTTATGTATTCTGAATACACTTTACCGAATGTTTGTGTCAAAACAACGTCCCTCACCAGCAGCGTCTGAGAATGGCGCCTCACAGCACCACTGCCAGCACTGAATGTTTCTTCAAAGAAAAAAAAAATCCTGCTAATTTGAAAGTAAAACAGCGTGTTATTGTAATTTCACTCATAATTCTAATAATTGTGATGATTTCTCCTTTTTTATTTTTCCTCTTCTACCAGTAACCAGTTCATGCCCTTTGCCCATTTTTTTCATTCTTCATTAATTTTAATGAAATGATTTTGTTTTGTAAAATTCCCATTGAAGCGTAATAAAACACTCATCAGAGTTCATTTTATTGCACTGACTTAAAGATTTTATTTAAAGAAATATACTAAAGACTACCATTTATTGATAGGAAAAATATAAAGTATACATTTGCAAAGATCATTTTGTACTGACATTATAGTAAATAGAATTCTCCAAGTAACATGATTAGTTTTGTAGTACTACTGAATGCAGAGACTGGTATCACCTTTACACCTGAGCATATTACATTATATCAAAACAAAAAAAAGCTAATTAAAAATAACCCACAATTTTGATTAATTTGAACTTTAGTAGACCACATCTGATTTGTTGAAGAGTACGTTCTTTTATTTACCTCTTCAAGGAAGTGCTCATTTTTTTCACCATTATCTGTATATCTTTATCCTATAAAAAAAAATACACAATAAAACTTCACATTCGTCCTGGTACTCTAGGTACTTTGAGACAGGCCTTTGTTGAGTGAGGGAATGTTTTGAAAGACCATTAAAAAGTAACTGGGGGTTTCTAAGGAGCAGACATGATTCAGATCTCTGGGAACTGGGAAAACAGGGGGAATTCACACAGTGGGTCACAGGAAGGAGAGCCCCCAGGTAAGCTGACCGACTACATCTCCCCTGCTGTTAAGGATAACACTGCTTTCTGCTTCACCTCTATGGTGCGGAGGCAATCCCATCCCTAGCAGCAGGATTTGAAGAGATAGGAGGCTCCAGACAACTCCACACTCCACTGCTGACTTTATCAGGGAGTTTATATTTTAGATTAAAAATTATGTAATATGTTTTGTAGGATTCCAAATGTACTTTTTTGGGGGTATGTATGGGAAACTTTCATTTTTTAATTGAAGTAACAATAGCGTACAATGCTACTTAAGTTTCAGCAATGTAGTTTCACACCTTAACACATATACACTAAAGCACACCCACCACCAACTGCCTTCCATTTATCCCTTCTACTTTTTCTTCCCCTCAACCCTTCCTCTCTGATTTCATTGTCATATTGTTTTTAAGATTTATTTACTTAAATTCAAGAACTGGGGTACAGGCTAGAGGTATGGAGGGTGACAGGATTCTGGGGGAGCAGAACAGGCAAAGCAACTGACATACACTGCTGAAGGGAGCAGCGGTGGGTTGGAGAAGTCTGCTGTGCCATGTGGGTCACTCCCCTCTCTCCCCTGGGGATCGCATGCTGCAGTGGCTGCAGCCACCAGGGAGGGCCCTCATTGTCATATTTTAGGACTTTATTTTTATTTTATTTATTTATTTGCTTTATTTCTTGGAGTGATATCATACTGTCTTTCTCCTGATTAATTTCTTTAAAACATGGATGGTAGTTAGAAAGAGTGGCAATAAATTCAGACAGAAGGGTACTCCTATGCATTTAACAATTATTTACAGAGCACTTATGAAATAGGATTTAAGGAATGTAAGAAATTTAAAATAAAAAGATGGGGGTAACTGCACAACAAAGATCTGGAAGTTACTGTTAGCTAGATTAAAAACACTAAGTTCTTCAACAGTTTTAATCATAAATGTTAATTTATTTATTTTATTATAGTATCTGATCAATTTTGAAATCAACAATATTTATTTTTATTAAGTAACACTGATTTACAACACTGTATTACTTTCAGAGTACGATTTCATACCTCTTCACGTACGCGTGCTACACCATGAGCACCACCACATTTCTAATAACCCTCAGCCAACATCCAGAAGATGCTCCTCTACCCTTCTCTCATCCTCCACTCTTTGCCTTCTGGGAACCATAATTTTCAAAGCAATATTTTTTGAGGGTCGTAAGAAAATAAGATGAAGGTATCTATGAAATTAATGTATTACCTGGAAGAACTTACTAGGAAAATTAATTCATGTTTTTTGTTACCCCAGGGCTAGCTCAGAAAAGAAGACCCCATGTGTCTCTCAGTCAGTCAGTGGTGTTGGACGCTGAAATAGTACTGATAAGGCAAGAGCTCCCACTGTCACCCTCTGGACTTACCTCATTGGTAACACATGGCAGCAGCAATGCCAAGTTACAGAACTTCAGAGCCTCATCTTTCTGTTCAAGATCGATATAACACTAGACAAAAAAAAGGAATCAATACAATGGCAGACACATTTTTATGCAATCGACTCAAAGTGATCTTAAAATAGTGGTTTTTATTACCTTGGCTAAGTACATGTAGTTGGACTTAGAAAAACCAGGGCTTAGTTCTTCAACCTGATTTTAAGAGAAAAGAGAACAACAGGGCAGTATTAAAACAACAGTAGTATTGTTCGGCCAATCAAATAATAGCTAACTGCCTAAGAATTTGGGTTTGACGTATCCTATCTAAATTACTTTATTTCAAGTATACTTTGGGTAGAAATGTAGCTTGTGCCTTTATCCAGTAAAATGAAATTACTCTCATGATCATAAAGTTGACAAAGCACTGAGATACTTTTAAGTTTCGGGATGCTTTTGTATAGCCATCTCCACCCTTTCTCTTTTTTCCACTCAAGAACAAAGCCAACTGGTGTGACACATGTCCCAGGACAAGCCATGGGCATTTCACAATCTACAAAGCAAACTGGAGTGGAGCGTGACTGTGTCACATGGCCAGTATCTTCCACTAATTTCCTACTTGACTTATTATTTCAACACTTTCCGCTTCTGCTGAATACACCTGAAGCCCATCATAGCAAGTCCTTTTATGGAAAAGAAAAATCCTTGAAAGAAGTAGTAGAGTGACCTGCAGATTTTAATAAGAGAACACTATGAAGGTACTTCCCTCCTCATTTACTAGTTTTGAATGTATCGGTTCCTTTTCTCTGCCTGGTAAGCAAGCATTCATTCAGGTATCTGGCATTGCTACCAGAGGGCTCTTCCTGGAGCCTAGGCCAGCCTGTGCTTCACAGTGAGCTTCTGCAGTTACAAACGGGAGGCAAGGTTGCTCGAAACCTGACACTGCGCCCCACCCAGAGGGATGCAGAACCCCAGAGAAGAATGCTGTAAAATATTTCCAAAAATTGCTTGGTTTACAAGACAGAAACATCCCAGGAATTTCCAAAATTAAAAAGTGGACGTTTCTCCATTCCAGTTTTATTCTCAATTTGCAGGGAGTATGGGGAGAAAAACAATCTTGGTGCTTCTTATTCTTTTGACAAGCACCCTGGAATGGATTTTCAGGCAGAATCTAAGTCAAAACTAAATGGTGAGGCCCCCAAGATGGTTTGTTGTGGTGTTTACATTGTAATGAAGCTAACATTCTATGGGATTTATCGAGCACTTGCTAGGACCTGACACTAGCTAAGCGATTTACTTGTATTAACTTATTCAATCTTCACAGCAACACTCTGAGGCAGAGTTATTGGTTAAATCGGTTATTGGTTAAATAACCATGTTATTGGGTAAATTGAGAGAGAGAGAAAGAGGCCTTAAGAAATCTGTCCAATATTAATCAGTCAGTAAGTGGAAGAACTGGGATGTAACTGAAAAATCCAATTCCAGAGTTTCCGCTCTATTTCCACATTATTCTGCTTCTTATCATACTTGATTTTATATTATAAAATTTCAGGTATGTTGGCACCATAAGAACGTATGGGCAGTGTACTGAAAATCTGACCCCTTTCCTCATTATAACTGATATTATGAAGAAATACTTAATTTCTGTTATAATTTAGCATCTTTTATAAATCATTTATCTCAAATATACCACAATCTAGAGTCTAATAACATTTAAAGTAGGGAACTATTCTTGCTTAGTGATAGAAAAAGAGTGAAAATATGGGGGTGATGCAGTCACAGACTTCATTCTTACTTAGATTTGTGTGAGGCACTAAAAAAAATAAGTTCCTGCCATCTTGATTTCCTTTTTTTTAAACATAAAGGATCATTCTTAAAAAAAAAAAATAAGAAAGGGAGAAGGATCCTTGAACTCTTTTGTGCTTGATCTCAGCACTTAATTTTTCACTCAGCACT
This sequence comes from Condylura cristata, assembly GCF_000260355.1. Taxonomy (NCBI): domain Eukaryota; kingdom Metazoa; phylum Chordata; class Mammalia; order Eulipotyphla; family Talpidae; genus Condylura; species Condylura cristata. The sequence goes on from NW_004567121.1 coordinate 20,018,752, forward strand.
CCAGGAGCCACTAGCTATGGTTTAGAGATGTAAGTATGATGAAACCTATCTGCCCTCTGAGGCTGTAGAGTCACTCAATTCCCTCTCAGTTCTACAAAGTTGATACTAAACAACAAAAAAATACCAGCAATTGCAATATGGTGGACAAAACCACTCAGGGCCTGATATGTCTACAGGATATCTTATAAGATTCTATAGTTGGTTCCCTGGAAAGGTGAAGGAACTGGCACAACAGGAAGTTGATGATAGAGGTGGATATATAGTTACATGTGTTCACACACATATTACTAGATAGAGTTTTATAGCATAGCAATTATACATTTTAAGTCAGGAATAAGAATGCTGGCTTGGTCTGATGCCCCAAGAATGTTCCAGAGAACTGTCCACAACTTAAGAAGGAGCTTATAAAATAACTCTTCCTTTTGGCATTTTTCAGGTCCTTGAGATTAGACTGTCTCCCTCTTAGCCTAACCAAGAGTTCTTGGACCAAAGTTTAATTAATAATCTGGGCATGAACGCTCTTGCACATCCTCAGAAGACCCGGAGAGCTGCTTTTGGATTTGGTAGTCAGGGCTGCCACACCCAGGACCTAGGATGCAGCTAGAAGCACTGCGAAGCAGTTTGGATTTAAAGCACATTACAAGAGCCCACAAACAGAGCATGCCAAATATAGGATTCAAACTGTGACACCAGCTCAGAGGTCTATTCTTGAGAGGAGAAAGATTTCATTAACAAATGTAGGAGGGACTGGTACAGAAAGTAGCCAGTTTGGCATTCAAATAATTGACAGGCAAAATAGACCTTAAGGAAGTTTTGCAAAGCTTCTTCTACAGTTGAGGATGGTATTTTTCCAAACAGAGTAGCAGCCATTTTTCTCTCAAGCCAACTCAATTTCGAGACCTGCAAATACAGAGCAACATCACTTTTTGAAAGTTGTTCACCATATGAATGATCATTCCCTATTTAGGTATGTGTATATGTATATGTTCAGCACATAACATACAGAAACATGTAGCCATAAACAATATGAGATCTATTACCTTTGTCATATTTTGTCTTTCTTTCCACACAATTCTGATAAACTATAAGAGCACAGGTTAAAAAACCCATTTGAAATATGCACGATAAGAAAGTTTGTATTCAATCAGAGAAAAGGGGAAGGGAGGGGAAGAGCACTGATTCTTTCTGATCACCTGAGAATGTGAGATGACCACAGTGATTCTCTGCACAGTGTGGTCACTGCGAGACCCACTTTTGTTCTCTCCCTGCCTGTTTCATGCTGCCAACCTGACCCAAAGAGCAGCATCTCAGAAAGAAACTACTGCACATCGATACTCTGAAGTTTTACCCAGTGGGTAAGAATAAAATGGCACCTCCTTTTGGTTTTTATTATCCCTTCCCATGATCTCTAATTTCAAGATTTATGTTAGGCTGTTTTATCTTTTTATTTCTAATTGCATTATGAGCAGAAAACCTGTCTATCAATTATTTGCAATGTACTAAAACTTGCTTTATGATCTTACATACTGTCAATTCGAGAAACATCCCACATACACATGAGCCCTCCTGTGCCTAGATTCCCATTTTCATAGATGGCTACGAGCTCACGATTCATAAGTGTGAGGCTCCAGAGCTTTATGTACTTCTTTTCTTGTCTTATTAGTTACCTAAAAGTTACCTCTAGTGGTGTCCTTACTTCACTTCCATGTCTTTTTTATCTTTCCTTCATATTTTCCATCTCTTTGTTTCTCTATGCAGCATTCTAGGCAACATTTTTAGATTTATCTTAGAGTTCACAAGTTCTTTCTTCAGAAATGCCTATGCACTATTAGACCTTTCCACTGAGTTTTCTTTTACTGTCAATTCATATATTTTTACATACAAAGTTGCTTCATCTTTTTGAAATTTACCTCGACATTTTTATAGTTTCATGCTCTTGTTCTTTTCTCTTAATCTCTCTAATTTTTTGAAACACGTTCTATAGGTGCTTAAATTCTGTGTTTCCAAAATCTGAGGTATGCTTAAGTCTATTTCTGTTCTTTTTGGTTTGCTTCTGTTGACTGGTCATTCTGAGGCTTACTTTCTCTTGGACTCTAATGCTTCTGACCGTGAGCTCATCACTGCTGGGCCACGCTGCAGGAGTTTTATGACTTGGTAACTCCAGGGAGGCATGCTCCTCCAGGTTTACAATTAGCTTCTGACATTTATCTATGGCCTGAGGATAAGGATTCATTTTGAATTAAAATTTTCTTTCTTGGAAATTTTAAGCCTAAATAAATAATGTACATGTAACTACTAGACTCACATGATGTTGAGTCGGTGGTTTCTAACTTCTAGGGGCTTTACCCACCTTTATGAAGACTTGGATTCTTAATATTTAAAGCTGGAGTAATATATAAAACACTTATAGCACTATTAGAGGTGCTAAATAAAATAAGAAACCTAAAGTATTAAATACCCCCCATGCATGCTCAATAAAAACAATCTTCCTTCTTTATTCTTTATCACCTAAAAGCCTTATTTAAAAAGCTTCTTCTTTTTCCTGCCCTCATTTTCTCATTCAGAAACAGCATTTCTTCATGATAATTTTTCATAAATCTCAAGATACATTTTCACAACCACTAACATTCCATAAACTAAGGTCATATAAGACACTGGGCCTTCAATGACCAGCTACCTTAATATATTTCTATACCTCTCACATCCCCTTCAAGTTCCTTGAAGACAAGGGCAGTGCATTATTAACCTTATGGCAAACGAGCACAAAATTTATGCTCAAAATATTCTGACAAATGAAAAAAGCCCTCCCACAGAATGGAACCGAGTGCACCAGTAGAGGGTGCATGTTGGAAATTCTGCATAGAGCACGAAGGGAGTGTGACGGCTGTGGAAAGGACAAAGTATGTAAAATCACATACATATACAAATTATAAACTCATAGAAAATATGTGTTGAGTTCATAATTTTCCCTACCACTGGCATTTGATAAAGCAAAAGAGCTGAAATATATAATCTTAGTATACTCAAATAATATTTTTAGATAAAAGCATTTAACTTACAGTGTAACAGTATCTTCCCTTGAGGTAATACAAAAAGGGTTCTTCAGGTAAAAACTGGATTGCCTTATCTAGATGGTCCTGAAAGACAACACAAAAGAAATATCACCTTCAAGTTACAAGTAGTGCTGGATGGAAGCGCATCCAGAAAATTCACAGGGGCTTGACAGTGCGGTTTCATCATCCCAAGCTCCCAACTTTACCAATAATTCCATTCTTACCAAGAATTCAATTCTCAAAAATGATTACTCTTAACTAGAACCAGCACAGTGACTATTCTTTAATTAGGCGACAGAGAATCTAAAGCCTAAATGTTGCTATAAAAATAGAAAATATCCAAGGCAAGTGTTCATCCACCATTTGCCTTCCTAATGTACTGTTTCAGAGGCAAACTTAAAACTAGCAATGATTAGGGTGGTGGACAGAACAGCACAAGTAGGTGGGAGAGGAATCTACTCATCTGGTATTGCCAAAATGGTTCTAGGAAATTGGAAAGCATAGAATACTTTGTCCATCCCTATAGAGCATTGCTGATGGGGATTCTACTTCTGCCACCAAATCAACAAGCAGAGAATGTTTGCTAATTATGTTATGATGTTGATGATCTCATGGCAAATATGCTAATCCTCTATCTGACAAAATAATACTCATGTGTGACTTCTTTCAGGATCTAAAATGATAATCATCTTAAATCACCTACTTAGTTTTTATTCTTTTTGTCACAATACTATGTAAAGACTACCATTTTATTTAAATAAAAAGTAATCTAAGCAGAATAGCTGAGTAATTAGAGATTAGCAACGTGGTTAATTTGTTGAATCCTTTGATTAACACCTGTTAATGTAACACAAAACGACACTAACACACTTTTAATATCACGAAATACCTTGAAACGCTGTCCATAGCTGACTTTGTTTTGTAAGCTCTCAAACTCAGATACGTGCCCACACAAAACTGCATACCTGAAATGGAAAAAAACCTGTGGGTGGTATGTGAATTTTTAATCAAATACCAATAATACACCATTTAAATGGTACCTGTAACACTCACTATTTAACAACAGTATTCATTTAGGTCCCAGGACCCTAACAACAATAAATACTTAACACTAATATGAAGTCAGTAAAGATGACATGGTGTCCCTTAGTGTCACTTGAAAATAAAATAAACACCATGACTAAAAATGAGTAAAAGTCAAAGGAAACTTTAAAATATGCCTTTTCAAAAATTCCCCCTCATGCCTCAATCCTTCCTTGTATAATAGGAAGAGGGTATCCCATGGACTTTTTTTTTATTTTATTTTACAAAAGTTTATTTTTACATCATTTTGTACATTTTTTTCCCCATCTCAATTGTAATCCCCGTGGGTTTCCCATCACCAAGTCACCCGTGTGCCATCACCATAATCCTGTGCATTTCCCTCCCCACCCCCTCTTCCGATGGACTTTTCAAAAAAGATTTATTTATTTATTTATGTATGCATACAGAAATGGGGTACAAGCCAGAGGTGCAGGGACAGTGAAAGGAGTCACCAGAGACAGAGTTGGGAACAGAACAGGCAGATTGATGAAGTACACTGCTGAGGGGTGAAGTGGGCAGGTCAGGAGAAGTCTGCCATGCTATGTGGATCACCTCCAGGGCCAGGTATCACATCGAGCAGCTGAGGCCGGCTTGCAGTGCTGTGTCCTTACCCACTGCACCACAGGGAGGGCCCCCCATGGATTTTTTTTTTAATTTTTTAAAAGATTTATTTATCTGTGATACAGGCCAGAAGCTCAGGGGAGGTGAGAGGCTTCACCAGAGACAGAGTGGGGAGCAGAACAGGCAGATCGACGAAGTACACTGCTGATGGGAGCAGCGGGCGGGTCAGGAGAGGTCTGCCACGCCATGTGGTCACCTCCGGGGCAGGCGGGAATCGAACTCATGCGGAAGTGGCTTTAGTTTCTCAGTGCTGCGCTTTAACCTGCTGCGCCACCAGGAAGGGCCCAATTTTCCCTTGTTTTATAACAACAAATGAGAGATGTAATTTTGAGTATCTCAATAAGCATAACTTTTAGGTACAAAACTGTACAATTTTCTTTAATCTACAGCAGTAGATTCTTCCTGGACACCAAAGATCACATAATTCATACATTTTATACACAACCAATTAGATGACGATGTTTAGTTATGACTTTTTTTACCTTTTAATTTCCATTTTCTTTATAATCAAAACAGTCTTCTATTCTAGGAGCAAGAATGATGACTAAATTAACCTATTAAAGGTGGTTTGAGAACATAACCAGATCAGAAAATCCTACTACTTTTCATAAATTCTAAATTCAGACTCTATTTTACATACTTTTTTTGCACTTATCAGAAACTGGATTTTTAAGGAAAGACTGCTGGGAAATGACTGTTGAGGTTCCTTGAGAAAACTGCTAGCATCACCTTCGGCCTCCCTGTGTTCTTTTGAAAGATTCTCTGTCATTCTGTTCTATACCACTCCTCCCAGAGTTCCAGATTGGGGAGCAAAATTCCACAAAACTGCATCCTTAAACGCCTCATATTTTGATAACAGAATTACCATTTCTCAAATTCTTTGGGCTTAAAACCCAAAGTTTCTTTAAAAAAGAAACTTATTTTAAAATAGTTTGAGATTCACAGGGAAGTTGTAAAGACAGAACAGAGTCCCTGTAGACCCACGCCATTCTCCTCTACTGTTTACACCTTCCAGACTACGGTACATTTACCACATGTTGACATATGGTAGCAGTATATAATTTTTCAGTGAACAGTGTTCAAACTATTCTAAATCATCACCACACTTCATTCAAATTTCTATTTGCTTTTTCCTTATGTTCTTACATATTGACACTTTTCTCTCCACCCTCCCTCCACACTTATTCCTAATAATTCATACCTGTTATGTATATTTTTCAACATGTGAAGAAGTTTTGAATTACTATTATCATCCATCATATACCTATTCCCCAGCTTTGTGTTATTTACAACTTTTATATGCATATCTTCAATATCTTCATCAACTGAAAAAATTATTGTGTACACTAGTAAGATATTCATCCTAGAATCCTAGGTCCATGTCTAGACTGACAATGAGATAGCAAATCATTATTCTACTGAATAACTGAGGCTCCAACCTTCCCATCAGCATGGACAATCCGACAGTAGCTTGTCCCTATTTCTACACGTTTGCAGAATTCATATGTGAATTTGCCTTGATGCTTTGCTTAAATACAGATATAAACAGTTCAATTTTCCTGTTCTATCTACTAGTAAAGAAGATAAAGAGCATGTCACATTTTTATAAATGTCTTATGTTGTGTCTATTTAAACATCCTCATCCAGAAATTCAAAGAGCAACCCAGTTGACTGTGTTGGAATCACACAAGAGCCCATGTTCTCTCATTGTTAGTGTGGCATCAACCCTCTATTTTCTGAAAATCAGAACTATGTATGTAAATCTTTAGGTTGTCATATTGCTTTCTCAGCACATTCTCTCCAAGTTTCTCTGTGTGAAGGAAAAAAAATCCATAAACTAAGAACACCTGTATATGAAATCTGTATTTTTCTCTTATAAATAACCTTACTAGAGACTTAGTTTTTCATAGTCTTTTAAAAATCTGCCTCGTTCAAGTGTAAAATGCTATTATATCTTCCAACACATGCTAAATTCAAAGTTTACCTGACCTCTTTTTGTCAAAGGATCATCACTTTTCTGGCAATCAGTTCCACCCATTTCAGAATGTGTGTGTGTGTGAGAGAGAGAGAGAGAGAGAGAGAGACAGAACAAGAGTACATGTGCACTCATGAGTTATTTTTACATAATATTCATTAAAAATGGGATTGTAACTTGTATTTCATAAACTCTCAAGTTGATGGGAACCTTGAAGAAAGTTGATTCACAAATGGTCTATTACCTCCATCTAGAGGTCATTCTAACTAAATAAGCTTTCACAAAAATTCTGTATTTTCTTTGCATTGATATTAAAATATATCTTTAATAACTGATAAACAATAAACATCCTATTTCAAAAACTGCTGGAACAACCTCATCAGCTTCCTTGCAGCAGTATGAGACAACAGAGCACTTATACTACAAGAAAGCAGAGGAAGACAATTGTAGTAGAAGGAATACTTGGTATACAAGAATATAAGAACAAAAACGTGTTATCCCACGTCTTTGATCCTTGGTTACAAATCACCCCAACAGCACACAAGCACACTGCCTTATCTACCTATCTACAAAATGGAAAGAGAAAAGAAAACTGGCAGGCAAACTATAAGCGAGACATACACCAGGGGGTGGGAAGGGAGAGGGAGGGGGGGAGGGGCACAGAGACAGGCCTATGTCGCCAACGAACTGAAGAGCCACTGGCCAGCTACTCTCTTGATTTCAGGAGTACCTGAGGTTGGTAAGACAAAACCAAGAGGACTTTATTGAAAGTTGATAGAGCTGATATAGCTCATATACAAAGCAATTCCACTTTAGAAAAGATGAAGATTAAAAATTAGTCTTTTAAATAATATTTGTTTTTCAATTATTCCCCCAAATGTTAATCCTTTATAAGAACTACACCTAAACAGTGCATCTTTTATTTCAAACTGAGGGCTTACAAACTCTCAAATAACCCTATAAATCAAACTGTTCCTGCAGGGCTAGATGGAAAACATTTTAAGTCTTGGGGTCAGAGAGTCTGTTGTAACTACTCACCTTTGTCACTATGCTTACACACTAGTGAGTGCTGAATGAGTGAAAAAATGTCTTAATATATTAAGAAAAATTCCAGCAGAACAAGATCTTTTCTCAACATTTTATTATAATTAATTTAATTTCCATCCTCAAGTAAATTCCTTAAGTAAGTTTTCTTTCCTTTGTCATCACTTTAAAATCTGTTTACTGAATGACAACTCTTATATTCAGTAGATACATTTATAATAATTGTATATAAATATAATAATTCATATAATCTATGAATTAATGTAAACTTGAAATTTGAATTTATTAAATGCTAACTTTAATGTTTTTAATTATAAACTGACACTAAATAATAAATCATATGAAAGACAATTGGATCATCACTCTGTGTGTCAATAAGAGGTAACTTTAGATTAAATTCCACAGTTATAAGCAAGGAAATTAGTTGAGAACAAAAAGTGAAAAAAGATGAACAAAGGAGAAGTAGCCAGAGAGGAAAAGACAGACTGAAAAAACTTTCTAAGAAAGAATTAATAATAATTTTTCTCTTAATCGTTTCTCATAAGATGGATTTCAAGACACTTATACACCTGTATGCGCATTACAGCACATTTATAATAGTTAAGATGTCCAAACAAACTGTCCATAGATGACTGAACAAATAAAGGTGTGGTAACATGATGTGTGGTAAAACACACATACACACATTACCCACACATAACATGCTGAAGAAATGATTCACAGGTTCTTCCAGGCTTACCCTTCACCTATCTTTGGCTATAGATTATGTGAGCACAAATAAGGAACAGGCCTGGAGGGAGAATTTTTACTGATAGATAGCCCTGTTAGGATTTTGTGGATCCTCCATCTACCTTTCCATGGGAAACAGTTGGAGCTAGGCTTGCATTTCACCTTAGGTCAAGTGAGGATGGTTTCAAAGGATAATCTTATTTTGCAAGGATTTGGAGATTGACTTTCAAGTACTTAAAAAGGGTTACTATGGCCCTCCCTGGTGGCGCAGCGGGTTAAAGAACAGCACTAAGAAGCTAAAGCCACTTCCGCATGAGTTCGATTCCCGCCTGCCCCGGAGGTGACCACATGGCGCGGCAGACCTCTCCTGGCCCACACGCTGCTCCCCTCAGCAGTGGACTTCGTCGATCTGCCTGTTCTGCTCCCCACTCTGTCTCTGGTGAAGCCTCTCACTGCCCCTGAGCCTCTAGTCTGTACCCCAGTTCTGTATGCACAAATAAATAAATCTTTAAAAAAAAAAAGGGGGGGTTACTACACCTGATTCCTGCCCAGGAAAGTTTTATAAGATAAGCGTTTTGAGTGGAGCTCCCCCTGCTGGTGGCGGAGTAAACAGGTCTGAACTGGGAAACGATTGCACCTTTCGGTTGGTGAGGCAAAAAAAAACATTTTGTAGAAAGTGAGCCTTTTGGAGAGGTTCTGCCTACTCATGCCGGGAGAAATAAAGTAACACCAAACTGGGGTGAATTTCTGGAAGCCCAGGGCTGAGGGAAGGGTCATGTTAGCTTCCTAAGCAGCTTATGTACCTGCATTACTCAGGAGAAAAACAAAACAAAAATGAGAAACTAAAAAAATTATATAAATGCAAATACAAGTAAAAAGGAAGTGTTAATTGAAAACAATATATTTCTCATTTATGTTTTACAATTCTAAACATACAAAGGATTTAAACTAAAATATATATTCAATAATTTTTTTTTTGCCCTCTGAGACATTCACCTATTTAAGCTTTCTTATATTATAAATGGCTCATCTTTGCCCTGTGAAATTTGTATATCCTACTCATGAAGGTATAAAAGGAGGCTAATGTGCTTTTATTCTTTGAAGCATTTCCCTTATGTTTTGTTGAGAAATAAGACATCATTTTAGTACTTGCTTCCAAACGAAATGTTATATTAAATTAGATTTGATTAAAATGTATTACATTCAAAATCACTGAATGTGGTAGACTCATTTATAAAGTCTTCAGTGAAAATTAACCTAAATATATTTAAGATATACATACTGAAAAATACATGAGAATAACAGTACTGGACTATTTACTAAGTATGTTTTAGTAAATGTGATGGAAAGGTTAAAGGTCCATAATACTTAAAAAATCCATTATAGTTTATATAGAGGCATATCAGAATTTAAAGAGACTGAGTAAATTCTATGTACTTACCACAGATGACAATATCCATTCATGGGAGCTCTAGAAATAGCTTTTTCACCTAGTGTTTTTCCTAAAAGATAAATGTACATGTACTTAATATTTTCATGTGAGCTGGTGGGAAGATTACTGAATTAAGTCAATGGTTCCTCAAAGTATGGTCTTAACATTAGAAGCATCAGGATCACCTAGCACTTGTTAGAAACATGAGTTTTATTTTGCCAGATGAGATCTCCTTGATCACAAAATTTAGAACTCAAACTGTTTTAATGAGCCTCTAAAGAGTCTAATATACATTCAAGTTTGAGATTTCATTGACCTAAGTGATTTAACCAAATGCAAAAATGTCATTCATTTTAAAGCATTCGTAGAAATTTTTTTATTAGTGGATTATCATTGTTTTACATCCCTGTTAATATTTTCACATTAGAAGAGTTCTCCCTCTAGGAGTGGTTACTGTAGCTCACACACCATAAAAATATCCATAGCCTTCAGTTTTAGTCTCTCTATCCTCCCCCACCCCTTCCACAGCTCCATCTTTCTTCCATTTCTTCCTCCACTCTTGGATGCCTCAGATCTATGGTCAGTTTTCAAAAACTGGTTTTATATAGTTTGTGTTTACTTGACATTGTTTGGCTTCTCTACATATAAGTGAGACCATCCAGTATTTATCTTGCTCCCTCTGGCCTACACAAGTAATTTGTAATTAACTCAAGCAACATCATTGAGTTCTACTAAGTGCCATCTTATATGAGTCTCTGGGAATAAAAAGTCAAACAGGATACAGTTCTTAACTGCTAAGAGGTTACAGTTTAGTAGACACAGTTCTTAACTGCTAAGAGGTTACAGTTTAGTAGGGAGCAAGAAAGTATATACATTATATTTAAAAAAAAATGAAAGCACGGTGAAAAAGAGCATAGAAGAGAGAAAAAAAAGAGTTAATTCCATATAAACAAGATAGGGAAGACTTCTCAGGTAAGTCCTCAATTAAATCATTCAAAATAGTAAACAGGGTCTGTGACATAAATCATTCTCCCAAAACCACTGTCGGTTTTAGACAACTTTCAATCATGTAATAATTACTTTGGATAAAGGTATTATCTAACAGCTTGAAAAAAAATGAAAACACTTGCAACAAAACTGAAGCACATTCTGAAATTCTTTCCACAAAGAGGCTGTTTTGATTTATACCATTATCTTTTTCCTCTGCTCCATTTTATTCTTACCTTTAAGAGAAAAATCCAGTGATCTTCCAAATGCTCTTGAAATAAGTAGTTGAGATAAGCTTTATAAATAAATATCTTTTACCTTAAGACCATTCTCCTATTTGTTAATTTGTTAAGGTGGTACTGTATAGCTCTATGCATTAAGAGACTACCCTGTATAGATATTTACACAAATTGGAAATAATTCAAAAGTGAATCATTTCAATAATAACTAGTATTACATGTTGTAGAATATACTAAAGGGGTCAGCAATTTGTAACTTAATAATTGAGAAACCTAAGTACTTCTAACTGTTCAAATGTTCAAAACCAAATCAATATTTTGGCTACATTGCCAAATGAGGAAAAAAAAAAAAAAAAAACCTCTTAGTGTACTACCATGTGGCTAAAATAAGAGGAAATTTCATCATCCAGAGAAATATAAAAAGAAGCGGGGTCCATCTTTAAGTAACTTTTGTTATGGTATATGATTGTTATGGTGTATGATAGTGGTCTAATTTCATTCTTTTTGCACATGGCTGTCCAAATTTTTTTCTTGGCTCCTATGTGAGTTTATCAAATCTATTCCATTGAACTGTGTGCCTACTCTTATGCCAATATCATACTACTTTGATAGCTGTTGCTTTAGAGTATAATTTAAGTATAAGAGTGTAATGCCTCTGTTCTTTTATGTCAGGATTGCTGTGGTTGCCTGGGGTCTTTTGTGATTCATAAAAACTTCAGTAATGGTTGTTCTATTACTTTGAAGAATGCCACTGGAATTCTGAAAGGTACTGCATTAAATCTGTATAATAGCTTCTGTAAGGTAATTATTTTAACAATGCCTCAATTATATTTTACTATAAACAATTTATTTCAGTTTGCTTCTCTGTGTATATGATTATTTGGATAATACTGACTCCTTTGCAAAATCATAAACTCCACTGCAACTTGTTCATTTTGCTATCGTATTTCTACTCCTAACACAAAGAGCCCTTAATGACCAGGTCAGGTGCTTAAAAAAAGAAATACTCAATAGTGATCAATGTCAGTAGTGTTCAGCAGTGATGAATGTTAAAAACAGTTCACATAGATATACTCTAATTTCTCAGTGGCTATCAAAATGAATCAATTTGTTCTCTTTGGTTAAATTTTTATTTACTTGAAAATTAACAAATCTCTTCTCTAGAATTTCATTTTTATATATGGGAATTCTTCCCATCTTCCTCCCACTGACAGAGGTGAAAGTGTTGAGGTCATATTGCAGGAAAATCTACCAGTGGGAGAAATGTAATTTACAAGGGGATTGGGAATATTTCCTTCTTGGAAATAAAAATGACTGTGAACTAGACTGGGAAGAGATGTTTAGTATCTATATCTTCTCTTGTACTACTTCTTCATGCTATCATAAAAAGCAAAAGCTTTGAAGAGTGAAGTCTTTGGAATAAAAGAAGAGGTCTCGATATTATACTAAAACTAAGGTGATAGCAGTTTAAGAGACTTTGCAAGAAGGAGTTTTGATACTAAGTGAGAGCCATGGTGAGGTGTAGGATAAATATAATTTGACATATTTGTTGTTTTTCTTTTTTTCTTTGCTTTTTTTCTTTTTATTGTTGTTATGGAAAATTTAGACAACAATATAATAAATGGTCACGTACTCACCATTCAACTTAAACAAATGTCAATTTAAGGCTAATTTCATTTTCACCAAGACAAACCAAAAAATACTGAAGTCTGAGAAGTTGTTTCTTTGTGTTATATGGAATTCTAGTAACAGAGTTACTTCTGTGAATGATTTGTTGAAAACAATTGCCTATTACTGCTTCTCAAAGATTACCACCAAATGTCTCATCTATCTGTGGTTTTATAAGTTTGAAAAGCTAAAAATGAGTTTTTTTGGTAGCCTATTATGATATGCACAAGTATTTTTAAAGAGCATATACTTTAGTATGAAAAAAATCTTTCTGTCCTTTGACTGCATTTTTCAGCACCAAGATATACTGAAATAAACATATTAGCTTTAGCTAAGATTATTGAGCTTTTATCAACATTATGGATTGTAGACATAAATGTTGAACATGGACAATCAGTCGTTACAAAATACTTACCAATATTAGCATAGTGTTTCTTTTCTTGTGTATCTGTAGATAGCTCACACATGTCTCCATATGCACGGGCAAACCGCCAAATAAATTCAATTTCATCTCTAAACTGAAAAAGTAGAATTGTGCTTCAGGTGAACTCAGTGCTTACAAATACTGAGCTGTTATATTAATAATAAAAATCAGAAAATTTGGAATATAGTTTCTCCTCCACCTAGCGAAGTGGTCTGTCTTATTCTTTGTTATTGAATAATTAAATATATTAATAAATAAAATATCAAATAAAAGTAAATCTGCATAATCATATTCCTACTTCTCATTTATATGATCTTAGAGACTAATGAATTCATTTACTTTTCAAAAATTTTAGTCATATTGAACAAAAATTTTGTCTGATTCATTTTGCTACGGTCATAATATGAATGGGGTAGTAGATTAAATAAAAACTATACAAACATGTTATTTTCACAGACCTCTTACCTTTTCTTTATGGTCACAAAGTAGTTCAAAACTTTCCATCTTACTAGACTCATTCATACGTAAATTATCTGCCTTTTGAAGAAGGAGATCTAAATTCAAGTCTTCTATTTGTGTGTTAAATGTTTTTGAGACTGGAAAACTCTGTTCTTCTGTGTCAGTATTAGCTGTAATATACCTAAAATTGCAGAAACAATCATCAATACCCTTGAAAATTATAGTAAAACAGTCAGAATGATCAAATCATTCCATACTTATGCTTGAAATCCTGCAACGATGTTCTTTTGACTCAGAAAAAACATTCAAGTTCTAATAGTAAAGAAAGCCCTATAAAATTTGTCTGCTAACCCTGTCACCTCTCTGACCTTGCTTCTTACCACTTATTTCACTCTCTTAACTCTACATTGCCTGCCCAAGTGTTTCATAAAAGTGTCAGGAATGCTCCTCCTCAGGACCTTTTGCTTGTATGCCTCTGATGACACTCTTCTCTCAGCAGCTAACTTCATGTCCACAGTTTCGCTAATGTTACCCTCTCCATGTGGCCATTCAGATCTCTCTAATGCTGCAAGCCCCAACTCCAACCCACCTATATTTCCTTCACTTTCATCCTCTCTTATCATGCCTGACTTTTTCCTGGCATGATAGTATACTTTCTTCTAACATACTATATAATTTACTAATCTCTACAAGTGTAATTTTTCATCAATATCTCTTCCACTAGAATGCAAGCTCACTGACAACAGGATTTAACCTATGCATCAAGTGCTTAGAACAGCTCCTGCTATACAGTGGATACACATTGAATATTACTGAATGGACAATACAGAGTTGTTGAACTGAGCAGGGATTCAAATTTATAAAAATCATATATTTAGATATTTTACATAAAAAATTTTATATATAGGGCCCTCCCTGGTGGCGCAGCGGGTTAAAGCACAGCACTGAGAATCTGAAGCCACTTCCGTATGAGTTCGATTCCCGCCTGCCGCCTGCC
>NW_004567121.1:20033562-20063686 GCF_000260355.1 Condylura cristata
AAAAAATTTTATATATAAAACATTTATGTATTTATAGTTCAGGATGATGTTTTGATTGTATATATCTGACAGTATAGTCCATAAGGATAAGCATATGGAATACAAGTTAAAGGTCTATTAAAATTTAAGACTCCAGAATTAAGCCCTTAAGTTTATGGTGAGCCTATTCTGAAAATAATAACAATACAATTCAATGGAGGAAACAATATTATTTTCAACAAATGGTACTGGGACATCCACATATGTGAATGAAGTTGAAACCTAATCCCCTCTCTTCCTCTCTCTCTCTCTCTCTCTCTCACACACACACACACACACACACACACACACACACACACACACACACACTATACCATGTGGCATATATTGTGTGTGTGTATATTATATATGTGTGTATATATATATAATATATATATTATACACATACACACACTTCTCAACTCCAAATGGATCAAAAACTCAAATATAAAAGTTAAAACTTAAAAACTCTCAGAAGAAAACACAGGAATAAATATTTGTGACCACACATTAAGCAATGGTTTCATAGGTATGACAACACAAGGAAAGAAGGCAATACTTAGAAATCATAAATCTAGTAAGAATGAGTACATCTAAAGAACTCTTATAAGTAAATAATAAAGACAAATAACTTAAAAATGAGAAAGGATTTGAACAGATATTTCTCTAAAAGGTGACAAAAAGGAAATATGGGTACATGAAAAGATAATCACTATAATAAATCATTAAGGAAATAGAAATAAAAACTGTACAACAAAGAAATCATTTGATACCATTTAAACATAATAATAGGTATTGATAAGGATACGGAAAAACTGCACCCTTCTTACATTGCTGATAGAATTATAAAATGGGGTATCAAGTTTGAAAAACAATTTGATAATTTCTCAAAATGTTGATTACAGAACTATCATGATTCAGCAATTATACTTCTAAGTAGTTATTTAAGACAAATGAAAACACATGTTTGCCTAAAACACTATTCAGGAATATTCACAGGAGCATACATAATAGTCAAAAGTGAAAAAAAAAATGGGGAAAGAATATGATGGAACAATGAAATATGATTCAGTCAAAAAAGAAGAGGAATGACGTATGCATGATATAACATGAATGAAACTTGAAAATATTATACGAAGGGAAAGGTCATATATTGCATTGCTTTATCTTATGACATGGACAAGATAAACAAGCCATGGAAATAGAAAGTAGGTTTTAATGGTTGGCTGGGCCTAGAGATGAAAGAAGGTAGGGAGTAGGTACAAGGTTTCACTATAGGGTGATGAAAGGGTTTGGAAATTAGACAGTGGTGATAGCTACACTATTCTGTGAATAAATCTTCTATTCTGTATACATTAAAAGGGTTAATTTACAGTGCATGAATATTAGCTCAACAAAGATGTTATATTTTATGAGAACAAATAATAAAAACCTAAATACTCCATAACCATTAAATAAATCAAATCAGAAGTTATAGCTATTCACACAGAGATGACCCACACTCACACCCACTTATGCATGACAACAGAGAGAGCGCACAGATAGCTTTATAGTGAAACCTATGAAATATCCAAGGCTCAGACTTACTCAAATTCTTTTAGTAATTCAAAAAGAGGGAACCACCTTAGTTCATTATGAAGCTAGTAAAGCTGACATGAAACCAAACAAGATTAGCATAAGAAATAAAAATACAGACCAATTCCACATATAAGCACAAGTGCAAAACTCCTCAATAAAATAACCCCCCAGATTGAAACAAACAAGGAAGAATGTATCATAGCCAAATTGCCTTTATCCCAGGATTACAGTATAGTTTAATATAAGACACTTTCTGTAGTTCAACAGACTGAAGTGAGAAAAACTATATGATCATTTCAGTGGATGCCAAATATTCTTTACAATAATATTCAATACCATTTCAGGACAACAGAAATAGCAAATCCATACACAAGAAATAGAAGGGGATTTCTGAACCTGATAAAAGAAGCTGTATATCCCAAATTATAGTACTCAAAAATGAGGAAACATTAGAAGTGTTTTTCTTAAAAATCAGGATGTCCAATGTATAGTAAATAAATCATTCAAAAATATAACAATTGTAGTTAAATTTAGGCTGCAATATAGATGTCTTTTTGAGGAAATGCAGTGAAGCTTGGTGAGGAGATTGCTATAAGAGCAAGCAATGATTTCTAGACTATAGTTTCTCTGCCTGGTGAGAAAATTTCTGATTTGAGCTGCCTTCTCAGAGGGTATAACGTCTGAGGTGACCTTATTTATGAATTTCAATAGGTGAAGATTTTCCTTCATCTTGAGATGAGGTCTTAATTTTTCAACATCAGAGGGAACTGAGGTAATGTTATTTTGAGATTGGGTAAAACAGCTACCATTTTTATTTTTATAACAGGTAGAAAATTCAACATTAAGAAGAAGGAAAGTTACACTTTGAGAAGATTGCTAGCTACTGAATTACAGCTGTAGAATAGTTTGTACCATGCCTTTAAGAATTAAAACGAAGGGAAATTTTCTTAACTGGTCTCTTTCTTCAGTATCAGAGAGAATTCCACTTTGGTCATCAGAAAAGCTAGTAATGGTCGGAAGAGAATCAAAGGCTGCTGTGTTTTGTTGATAGGAGCTTCTCTCTATAGAATTCCGTTGGAATGGGTAATTAACTCTTGTTTCAATCATTAAGTGCACAGAACTATATTCAGGAAGAAAAGTACTCGTGTATCTTCGCATATCAGTAATTCTTGAGTTTCTAGAAATGATTTCAATAAATGTACTCTGACTATGTGACTGAAGATCAAAATTATTACTATCATCATAACAACTAATCATACTTAGTCTAGGGCTAGAGTATAGTCTTAGGGATTTGAAACTAAAGTAGCGTGAGGGTTTTAAATCACCAAAGCTTGTTTTTTCTTGAAAATCAAAGTTAGCTCTACTTTGCTGATGATAAAGGTAAGTGTTGCTTTTCTGAAATTTAAGAGATAAAGAACGTCTTCTTTTAGAGAAAGATGAACTCTTAGGTACATTTGAAGGAGATAAAACTTCATTTCCTTTAGCTGAATTGTCTGTCTGCCTTGAAGAAGATCGACGACTTTTTTTAAGATGAGAAGGTATAGTTGACCCAGTTTTAGAAGGGGCTCTGGGCTGTGGGCCTGAAGTGACTTGGTCTGCACCATGCTTTTGATGCTTTCGTGGGAAGCGCCAATCCTCTTTGCAGCAGCTAGAGTGAGAGAAGCGTCAAATGAGGAAAAAAGATAGGGAGTGAGGTAGAAACTTGCCAAATCTCCTGGAGAGTAATATCTACCTGATCGCTATGGAAACAACTGAGAAAAAGAAAATGCTGGCAGGTGGGGTTGATAGTCACACAGAAGGACCCCAAAAGAATGTCTGAGTAAAAAAACAAAAACAAAAACAAAAACACCTACACAGTACCTCTCTATACAATACCTACTCAGTCTGATAAACCTGGGGAAGGTAAGTTGAAAGACTCACAGAAAAAGGCTGAAAGAAAAAGTAGGAAAAACAACACGAGGCTCCAGAACTAAATGTTCCCCAAAAGAAAGAAAAGAACTTCCTGCTTTAAAAATGGTAATTCTATCAGTTCCAGACTATTAAACCCCTACATGGGAGGAGTTAAACAGAATAAACGAGTATTTTGTTGACTAATGCATTTTAAAATAGTAACCATGGATGAAGCAGAACCTCTCTGGAAAGACTATTTCAGCTGATTATTTGAATTATTTGGGTGTTCAGTTATTGTGGGAAACTAAAGGAAGCATTAAAGCTTGGTTTATGAATATTTCAACATTCATTAGCACGTGAAACATAAAAGAAGGGGTTTTTCTCCTTAAAGGCTTACCTGAAGCATTTTCCCATACTGAATTTAGTAAAAATACATCTGTCCCTTCTTCACTAAGCCGTCATCCTTAAGTCATAAAAATGCCCTGTGTAGGTGGAATGGGTCAGAAAGTGAATGCTTAAATTGGATGTGGAATTATTAGCATGGTAATAGCACAGAATGTGATGAGAGCAGACTCTAGAATCTAATGACATCAGCTTAGAATAAAAGTCTTCAGGTGCTCACCTTTCTGTAAAGTTGCAAAGCACATGACTGTGGGATATATATTACAGGTTCAGCATGTCCAGAGTCAGCCAACAGAGCAGAGGGTGCAAAAACGGCAGGATGAAGGCAGTGACATCCATGGTCTCTGCAGAAGCCTTATCTTGGGATTCTCTCTCATGTTGCTCTCCACACCGCTGGTCTAGTGTCACCTGAACACTCTCTACTTCAGGTTTCCACACTGCCAGTAATATGGAAAAGTGACTGTGCAGACTTTGGTCCAAAGATATACTGGAAGGGAAAGGGGGAAATGGCACAGATAGCAAATGCCACTGCTTAAATGAAGCACGTTGCACCTACGTTGGCAGTAAAGTGTATCGCTGGCCTGCATGAACCAGAAGCACAGAATATGGATATTTGCTCTGCAACTCGAAACAACTTAAACCCATTTACAGGCAAGCTTAACAGAATTATTACAAAAGAAATACTGCTGTCTCTTTTTCCAAAACAACTTGGAGCACTGCCCATACAACAGGTGTGCACAGGCACACAGACATAAAATGCACCCTCAAATACAAGCCTGAGTTCTCAATATCCTACTTTGGGGGTATCCTTTGGGAAACTTAAATTCCTTTTCAGAGGCCTAAAGCTCTCTAATTCCCACCATACAACTGTTAGTTTGTAATTTGATTTTATACTACATACAAACTAATGAATCAATCTGTTACTATTCTATGGGTACAGAAGATACACAATTATTAAGTAAAAGACAGAGGACTTTATTACTCACAAGCACATCAAGCAGTGTGATCCTCAGAATATCACATTGGGCCTCTTTGGCTTCCGGTTCCACAAGGTCCATGCAGAGGGCACAAGGAGTTTTGCATTCATAATTAGCAGTGTCACAAAAAAAAGGACACTGAGCTTAGGGAATCTGCTACTTTTACAGCAAGCATGCTGTAAAACATGCTAAGCCTACTCTTGGCTATGTGAGAAAACATTACCTTATTCCTCAGCGTTTCTTACCACAACCCTGAGAAATGACCTGGCTAAAACGGGCTCACACAGACCTTTACAACCTTCACAAAAATAGCACTAAGTAGATCTCAGACTTAAATGTAAAATTATAAAACTACTAAAAATACGTAGATGTAAACCCAGATAAACCTGGGTATGGCAGTGACTTTTTAGCGATATACACTAAAGGGCACAAACCATGAAAAGAAATAATTGCTTTCTATAAAAAACAATGGCAAGAGACTGAGAAGCCAAAGGCTAAGAGAAAATGTTTGCAAAAGATACATGTGATAAAGGATTATTATCTAAAATGTACAAAGAATTCATGTAACTCAACAATAAGAAAACCACCAACCTGGTTTAAGAGTGATGAAGGACCTTGACAGATACCTCTGAGTTAACCAAAGATGTTAACTCAGATGCCAAATAAACAATAAAAGAGGTGTTCCACATCATATGTCATCAGGGAGATGCAAATTAAAACTGCAAAGTGGTAACTAGTATACACAATTTAGAAGAGCTAAAATCCAGAATGCTGACAACACCAAATGCTGGTGTGGATACATTAGGAACTTCCCCTCATTGCTGGTGAGAATGCACAATATCAGAGCCACATTTGGCATTTTCTTACAAAACTAAACATACGCTTACCATAGGACCCAGCAATCACCCTCCTGGGTTTACCCAAATGAGATGAAAACTTATGTCCACTCGAAAATATTTACACAAATGTTTATAGAGTTGTCTTAATAATTGCCAAAACTTGCAGGCACTCAAGATGCCAAGATGAAGATGACTTTCAATACATACATGGATAAATAAACTGTGCTGTATCCAGATGTTGGAGCTATCAAAGCATGAAAAAACATGGAGGAAACTTAAAGGCACATTGCTAAGTCAAGGCCTCTGAAAAGGCCACATTATTTACTTTATGATTCCAAGGATATGGCATTCTATAAAAAAGCAAAACTACGGAAGCCGTAAAAAGGTTGGTGGTTGCCGGGGATGGAGGTGGAAGGCTGTCAGTAGGAGGGATGAGAGCAGAGCACAGGGCAATGAGAATATTCTGTAGATACCACAGTGATAAACACATATGATCATACATTTACTGAAACCCATTCAGTGCACACCAAAGTGGACAGAATGTAAACTTGGTGACTGATGTGTCACATCGCAGGTGCATCATTCCAATAAATATGCTGCTTTGGTACGGGGGGAGGGGGCTGTGTAGGCAAGTGCGGGATAGGGCCTCTGAGCAATCTCTAGAGCTTCCCCTCAATTTTGCTGTGAAACTAAAACTGTTCTAGATAAAGTATTAACGTTTAAATATCAAGGAAGTAAAGTATGGTTAGGAACTTACATTCTTGGCACACAGAACAAGATGTGCAGGAGAAGCTAACCTATCCTTCGTTCCCCCTTTCTCGTGAGATCATTGTCTGTGGTTCATAATAATGAGATGATGAGCACATGGCAGGTGCCTATCTGCTGTCTATATATCTTCTTTGGAAAAGTGTCTATTCATATCTCTGCTCGTTTAATTGTGCTGTCTGGTTTTATTTTGTTGTTGTTTATATATTGTGGATATTAGCCGGTTTTCAGACATGATAAGCAAATATCTTCTCCCATTTTATAGGTTATCTTTGTTTTGATGCAGATTTGTTGCAGATTTCACTGTAGAAAACTCTTTAGTGATGCCACTTATTTCTATTTGTTTCCTTTGCTGTTGGAGTTGAATTCCTATTTAGCAGTAGGTGGTCTGGCTTTACTTTATGTTACCCTTGTCGTTACTGCTCTGATTATCACTGATTCCAGCAAATGTCTGTAGACCAGAGTCACAAGTTGTCAGTGAGGTGGGGGAAGCGCATGAAGAGGAAAAGCCACTGTTGCAAACAGCCTGGATAGGGGATCAGGATCACGTTTATGAAACTGCTGATGACCTTTTCTTCGACAGTGCCAGATCCAAGACTAAGTGCTCTGCTGTGAGTGCACCTCGCCATGTCAGTATGGGTGCTGAGAGCTGCAGTGGGGACTGTATCCTAGAGTGCTTTCTCTGCTCCTCTCCTTGCTGGGAGTCCTGTGCAGAACATGCTTTGTTCTGATGGGCTTGGCCTGTGCAAAGGGCATGCAGTTCCATAGTGTCTACTTTTCCTCCCAAGAGCCCTGGGTGGGTGGTACCCTGCCCTCTGTGTCTCCTGCCCTGAACTGCCAACTATGCATTCCCACCCGTCTTCCATCACACCAGTGCTTGGATCTCCCTGCCGCCCTGGCCCTCTACTGTAGTGTGAGGTCGTCTCTGAGGTGGGGTTGGTTTTTCCTCACTCTGTGCTATGGGATTCTCAGAGTGACATCTCCTTCTTGCTAATTGTTAAATATTCCTCTTGAGAACAAAGCGAAGAACCTCCTCTAGTACCACCATGTTGCCATCAATGTTAAAGTTTCAATATGTTTAGTTTTTCTTAGTAACCTTACCAGCTGTTACTTATAAATCTTACAAATCCTTCTTGAGCCCGCACAAACCATTTGTTTATACCATTACTTAAAGGTAATTAAGTTCCATAATTAACTTTTCTTATTTGTTCTAAACTTATCATAGGCCCCTTCTCTGAAATTAAAAATAAATTTTTAATCAAGCCTGTGCTCAACTTAAACAGGGCCTTCTTGACTAGAGGCCGTTCATCTCTTCGGCCTATATTGGTCTACACTGCAGAGGGCGGCCCTCCCCGTTAGTCCACGGGCCTCCCCTGATTAGTCATTAGTTTTACTATGTCCTTTCTAAGGATATAAAATTGCACAAAGGACTCCTGAGGAAGTAACACCTCAGATTTACAGAAAGATAACCTAAGCAGAGGCTCATCCTCATCACTCTCAATGCTATGTTGGGATTTTTGTCTTACTGTTGTTTTCCATACTCTTAGTAGTTCACTTATTTTTTCAAGTTCCAGTTCTGATTGAGAACAATTTTAGATTCATTTCAATTATGCCACTGAACCCAATTTTGAATCCAATCTACAACTTTCTTTTGTTTACGAACACAAACTTTTAATACCTTCCTGTCCACCAATCACATTTTAAGAGCTTCACAGTCATATATGGCAAGTGGCTACCATACAGGGCAACATTTTCTGTCATCCTGGAATTTCTACTGGACATCACACGAATAAAAACAGGCTATTCACTTTGGCAAATAATTACTGTTTTCTTCAAAACGTCTATGTTGCCACTAATCCTGTTATTTACATTCCTTTTGTTGATGCAGTATAAATTACCTGAGGTATTGACCACTACTGAATATGGTTTTAATTATAATGTAAATGAAAATAATGACTTATTTTTATATCTTGTTAATAGTAGAACATATGAACAGAAAAGCATAAAGAAGTACCTAAATATTAGCAATTAGGCAATGGATAGTTAACATGGGAAGCATCTTAGAGAAACTTACCCGCCTTCACTTTCTGCATCTTCTGAACTATTACTTGTTGCTGAACTTTGAACTGTGGCAATCCTCCTTTTTCTAGCTCTGTGCTGAGGGCTTATCTTGTGAGCTGTTATCTTCCCTCCAAGTTCACCTTGTATATATTCCTCCAGCTTTGGAATGGTTTCTTTAAGAACTCTGATTTCCTCCTTGAGTTCTTCCATATTCGTCAGGACTTCATTTAGCTTTTCTAATATTTGAAGTTGTTTTCTTTGAAAGATCACTGCTGTTCCTTGACCACTATGCATTTTATCTTGAAAAGCGACTGAATCCAGTGTGTTGTCCAGAGAAAGAAAGGTAGGTATGTTCATTGCTGTCCTTGGTTTACGAACCTTGTGATACCACAAAAGCAGCAAGCTGATTCCAGTGGTTCCCACCATGATGCCGAGTATCAGTTCCTTGTTTGTGGAATGAGGCATTGCTTGCTTTCTGTTTCGAAATGAAAAGCATAAAGGTAAATGAACATTGTTTCTGGTTTTTCCTAAGACAAAATTAGAACTTTGTTCATCAACAAAAGCCAAGTCTACATGATCAAAAAAGAAAACTTCATAAATATTAAGTCATAAACTTACATATTTTTGAGTGTTATATATAGTGTGTGTATATATATATGAATATATATTTTGAACATAGTGTATGTGACTCAAAAAAATACATTAAGAATATCACTGATGTCTGAATTTAGAATTTGTATTCTGTATGACTGTTCTCAATTGTACTCTTTGCTATATATTTATTAAAGATATGACAGAGAAAAAATCACTATACATTTCTAAAAAACTAAGAATTCAAATTATTCTGAACTGTGTCCAAACACTTAATTTATATAAAATTAATCAGTGTTTTGATATCTGGATATTACCTAATATTTAAAGAAGACTATGAAGAAATTCTTGTTTATTAGCATCTAATTTACATTTGTACTTAAA
Organism: Condylura cristata; assembly: GCF_000260355.1. NCBI lineage: Eukaryota > Metazoa > Chordata > Mammalia > Eulipotyphla > Talpidae > Condylura > Condylura cristata. The sequence continues at coordinate 20,043,068 of NW_004567121.1, forward strand.
TCTAGAGTGACAGAAAACATTTTTTTTTAAAGCCAAAGGATTTGGAACATAAAATATATATTAAAGATATATTTTAGTTGGTAACGCATCTCCTTTGCTCTGATCCAGAATTCCTCTGCTCTGCACATTTCTATTTCTGAATTTAAAATACTCTTATTTTCTTTAAAATTTTTACTTTCTTTAAGTAATAACAAAAGTCACTTATTTGACTCCTTTCTCCTTTTGAGCTTTTTACATCCAAGGCCCAAGTTTTAGCTCATCTAATTCCATATAAATTGAGTTACTTTAACCATAAACATCATAATCTTTCTTCAGTATATTCCATTTTAGCTATTTTTATTACCTATCTCTGTTCTTAAAATTAAAGGAAAGTAACAATATAAAGCATTTATGAGATCTTAGAATGGTAACATTAGTATTATGACAAATTTTTGTGATTAGAGTAAAATATAAGACTTTTTGGGTAAACTTTGAAGTTTCCAGAATTATTTTCCCACCCATTACCCATATTTTGTAAATAGGTAAACAGCTGTGTTAAATTATGTCAACGATTTGGGAGAAATGTGACAAATAATGGAAAACTGTCCATTATAAGAAATTAAACTTGCAAGATTTGGAGGGGGAGGAGGTTGTTTTTCCTAACACTTTCACAAGGAATTAATTATTACAACACTGTCACCTCTGATCACTGAGAAAAGGAAACACATGAGGTAAATCCTGTTATCGTCGGATTTCTAACTGGAGGCAACTTCTGGAGTAATGGCACAGGAAGAGATGCACTGACCAGAGCATAGTCATCTTGCTGAGGTAGATGGATCAGAGTTCAGGGATCAGAGTTCAGAGATCAGAGAGCAGAGAAACGAAAGCATCTAGAATTTGTGCAGCATAGTACTGAAAATGAGGGTGAATTAACTCTAGAAATATGCATGGGGATCTCCTTGAATCCTTAGCTGAGTAACAGCCTACACACACAAAAAGTGAAATCCTAAACTGCAGACAAAGAACAATCTCCAGGGAAAGAACAATTACCAGCGAGCTATAATCCAACTATTCAAAAAGATTCTAAAGAACTAGGAAGTATTCAAGTTCCCACCAGTCACAAAGAGTGCTTGTATTTTACAATGTATTTTACATGAGACTTTCAGTTAGAGACCTCAGAAAGGTAATGTCTTGGTAATGGGGTTAAATGAACCCTAGAGCTAAGACTACTTAGACTTACCCTAGATAGATATTAAAAATGAGCTCCAAAAGATCAAACTAATTTTAATTGCCTTTAAGAAGAAAGTCCCTCTTTAAAGGAACAGAACAAAAGCTTGAACTCAAAACTTAAGTCACTATGTTGATCATCCAATCAAAAATTACTGAACATGTAAAAAAGCAGAAAAATGGCAGACATGATACAATTAACAAAGCTCTTGAAATAATTATTACAGATATGTTTACTAACATAATATCACAATTAAAGGACAACATAAACATGAAGAGAGAAATAAAAGGTATTATACAGAATCAAGTAGAACTTCTACAGTTGAAAAAGAAGACATCTGATAAAAAGTTTACTGAGTGGGATTAAGAGCAAAAGAAACTCTGGGGAAAAAGTCATCAAACCTGAATACACTGTAATAAAAACAATTTGTTGCAGGGTAAATGTTTATGTCTCTACCCAATTCACATATTGAAATCCTCAAGTCCAAGGTTATAGTAACAAAGGTGACTTAAGAAGGTGATTAGAGCCCTTACAAAAGAAACCTTAGAGAAATCTCTTTCATCAAATAAGGTTACAGTGAGAAGGTGCCATATATAAATTAAGAGGTGGGCCTCAGAAGACACTGAGTAAGCTGTGACCTTAACTTCGGATTTCGTAGCCTTCAGAATTCTAAGGAAAACATTTCTGTTATTTATATGCCACCTAGCCTATACCACTTTGTTATAGCATGTCAAATGAGTTAAGGTAACATCCAATATGAAGAATATGGAATTAAAAAAATAAGGCTACCAGAACAAAATAGTCAAACAAAACCTATTGGACAATATCAGCAAATCTAAAAGCTCAGATTTACAGGATAAAGGGGGTGTACAACATATTTGAAGGAAAAATGGTCCCAAATTTTCTAATCTGGGCAAAATCACAGATACAAGGTCAACATAATCTAATCACATTATGAAGCTGCTGAAAGTCAGTGATAATGAGAAATTGTACAGCAGCTAGTGGGGGATAAAGGCATTGTGTACAAAGATAAAAATGAAGAGTGGGAGCAGTTAGAGATTCAGACAAGTTATTTCAATATCTACTCAAGCAAGAAAACAAGGGAGTGACATCTTTAATGTGCTGAAAGAAACACTCAGCTTACATTTCTAATGGGGTATTTTCAAAATTGAAGGTAAAACTATAGACTTCCTCAGACACAGCCTGAGCGAATTCATTACTAGTCAATAGGCACTATAAGAAATGTTAATAGTGTTTAGGTGAAATAGTAACAGATTGCAACCTGGGTCTGCACAAAGAATGAAGACCACCAATAGTGGCAAATACAGAGATCACTTTTCTTATTTAAGACTTCTTCACAGAATATTTCCTTATTAAAACAAACAATGATGACATATCATAGAGTCTATAACATATATAGATGCTTAAAAAAGGACAACAGCTCAAAGAATGACAAGAGACAAAGAATATACTGTCATAAGGGTCTTAAATAAGTGCACTATAGTGTTGTAATAATATAAGTTAAAGGCAAGTAATAATACAAGTAATAAGCAAGCAATAAGTACATTGTTAGTAAACTGGTGAAACAATAAGTAAACTGTTGAAGTAAAGGAAGGTTTGAGAATTTCCACCAGTCATAAAAGTGAGAAAGCAAGGGCAACAGGTGGTCTCCAGTACACATGTACGGGGCTGGCCTTTGCTTGCAACCATTCATTCAAGTCATGAAGAAAAGGGCAGATTACATAAACAGATTCAGAAAGGTGGGGAGATAAGGAGCTTATGAAAGTTCTCTTTGATGGGGTCATTGTTTTAAATGAAATCAGAAGAATGAGTGTTTATTTTGGAAAGATACAAATTCTGACTTTAGTTGTATACCTGAAATGTGGCTTCTGATGGCTTCCATTCTATGACTCCAAATAAACAAAACATAATTGTTTCTTACATTCTTCACGGACAAATGAATGTGAGGTTTCACATGGAAGTGTATGTAAGAAATGAGAATTTAATTTCCAGAAGTTTGTCTAAAGGATTTCTCTTTAGTTTCCTGAGCAACAGACTACAATGAACACAGGGAATATTCTATTTGATATTCATGAAATGTAAGCAAAGACTAGTGACTTTAAAATAATAATTCCTGAGAAATTATCTCAGGTATTGGTGAATATTATATCTAAGAGAACTAAGACTTCTCTTAATTCAGGCTCCAGTAAAAGCCTATTTACTTAATCTGATTTGTTTAACTTCAGGGTAGTTTACCTGGTGTCAATGTTTTTTAAGCCAAAATCAGTTTGACCTAACTGGTGAAACTATGAACTGTTAAGTCTAACCATTAGTCTACTCCCATCCTATCCAGGAGATACATCAAGCAGTACATTTGGATCAATCTGTATTTCAGGTTTAAGTTGTAGGCAATTATTACTAGTCGCTCGATTTTATTTCCACAAAAAACTTCTAGTACACTAAATCATTTTGATAGATTATAACAAAAAGACATAGATATAAGAAAAATCACTGCATGCCCATAATTTACACTGGGATCACATTTAATAATCATGCATCAGCTGTCCCTGGTGGTGCAACAGATTAAAGCACCACATTATGAAGTCCCAGGAATCCACTGCAGCATGAATTAAATCCCCAACCAGGAAGCTGACTCACATGGTATGGCAGAATCTCTTTTGACCTACCCGCTGCTCCCCTCAGCAGTGCACTTTGTCAATCTGCCTGTTCTGCTCCTACTCTGTCTCTGGTGAATCCTCTCATCCATCACATCTCTGGCCTGTACCCCAGTTCTGTAAGCATAAATAAATAAATCTTAAAAAAAAAATCATGCATCAAGATTGATTGGGCCCTCCCTGGTGGTACAAAGGGTTAAAGTGCAGCACCATGAAGCTATCTCAGCCACTAGAGCACAAGTTTGACCCCCAGGCAAGGAGATGACTGATGATGTGGCAGGATGATGTGGCAGACCTCTCCTGACCGGCCCACTCTGCTCCCCTCAGCAGTGTACTTGGCTGATCTGCCTGTTCTGCTCCCCACTGCCTCTGGTGAATCCTCTCACCTCCCACACACCTCTGGCCAGTACCCCAGTTCTGTATGTACAAGTAAATAAATAAATCTTAAAAAGAAAAGATTATCTTGGGTTTTTTCCTTCAAAAAGATATTAATATGCTGAATCCTTAATGAAGGATACTCATATGCTAATTTGGGGATGTAGTAAGAGGAATATTCCTATTCTAATTGCTTTCTTGGTTATTCCTGCTAGGCCTTCCTTGAACTTCACATTCAAACAAACAAACAAACAAAAAACAAAAAAATGCAGTCTAGTTTTTTTTTTTCCTATTTAGTAAATAATTGGAAATAAAAAAAAAATCTACTTAGGAAGGTACTCGTATCCCTGAGACAGCACCAGGTTTAAACAGGGAGGGAAAAGAGTATCAAATTTAGTTTGACCTTTGGAATTATTCCAATTCCAAATGACCTTTGCGGCATATTATCTCTATTTTGCAGATAAACTAACCCAGGCACACAGCTGTCAAGACAGCTACTCAGGGTCATCGGACTCCCGATGCAGGATTTAGACAGAGGAGATTGCTGACTACACAGAGATATCAGAACTGAAGGATGACTTCAGAACTATGAAAATCAACTGGGAAAAAAACTGGAATCAATGCAGCAGATATTTATTTTACATATCTGCAATTAAAGAGTAACTCAAACTCAAGCTGTGTTTGAGTTTTCTGTCCGTATAAAATGAATGTGCTTCTAGACCATTAATTTAAAATCTCTCACTTGTGAGAAACAGTAGTGTAGGAAAGTAATAAATTAGAACATTTGCTTACCTGCAGTATAATGTCAAAGGTTGTATTATTTATGTAACTTATATAAACTACCAAATTAAAATATAAGCTATAACTTAGTATTAAAAACAGTGACCAAAAAAATCTAAGGATAAGGTAATCAGATTCTAAGTATTATTTTAATTAAAAGTTTACATTTGTAAGGCATTCATAGTAACAATGGAAGATGAGACACTTCAATATAAACTATTGGCATCTAAAATTAATGTAAATCATTAAGGTTATTGCCAGAGAACCAAGAATTCTACTGAAATAATAAATCATCAAAATGTTGGGTTTTAATTTTACATGATTCTTTTGTAGAAACTGTCATGAATAATTAACTTCCCAAAAGTTAATATTTAAGTTTTGTTTTATAAACATTATGCTTTACCAAATTAACTGTAACCTTTGTCAGCATATACCTAGCATATATTAGCACCAGCGATTTTTAGGGAAAAATGTAAACTCAAGCAATGTAAAAAAATTTTTTTGCAATAAGGGGGCCAGAACATTATGGGTTATAGCCAAGTCTGAGGTTTACATTTCCCAGGAGAATTATCCTGAGGCCTCGAGTTAGTGATCTGATCGGATTGCACACAAAGACCTGCATAAAGTGATAGTTTCCAGGTAAATGCTAATACTCATATTTCATCAGGTTTCCATTATTTTTCCTATTTTATAATTTATCTTAAATGTTTGGCTTATTTGCAGATATCTGTCGCATTAAAAACCAGGTCTTTTTGTATACAAGTTAGGAAATATGATTAAGAGCAAAACAAAAGCGTTTGTTGGCGAGTTAAGACGCTGGGATCAAAGTGAGGAGCGGGCAGGTGCTTCCGGCAGAAGCTCTTTGGGGTTTGCAGGGACCTCTCGGGCCGTCGCAGCCCTCTACCTGCTCCCCACGGCCCCCACAACGGGAGGCCTGCGCGGAAATACCCGCGACCAACCGGGTTGGGGCTTCGGAGGTGTAGGCTCCGCGAGGTGGGCGCCAGGGCAGCCCGGTAGCCCGCGCCGCGGCGGGACGACGGCACAGCGGCGGTGGCAGAGGGGAGCGCGCGACCCGGAAGTGCAGTGACTGCCACCGGAAGTACTCGCCCGCCGCTGCACGACCCGCCGCGTCCGGCTGGCCTTTCCCTCCCGCGCTGCCCACCCGCCTCCGCACGCACCTGCTTCACCGCGCGGGCCTGTCTGCAGTGGGAGGCTGGGGGCCTGCTACCGGTCCGGGCCGGAAGGGCAGCAGCGTGCGGAGTGCAGCCCCACAGCCCGCGGGTTCCGAAGTCCGGCACGCGGCCGCAGCGTCCTGACCCAGATAGCGGAGGCGCGGGGGGTGGAGCCGCGGCCGCTCTCCTGCGGCTCCCGCCTCTTCACGCGGGGGTTTCTGCTCCCTCCGGGCGGGCGCCTGGCACACCCTGTACGGTAGAGGACTGCCCAGGGCCGCCGCTGCCCAGGGTCGCCCCCAGGCTGGTCTCCCCACCGACCGCTGCGCGCTGACTCGGGGCCCGCGTGGGGCTCGCAACCCCTTTCCACCTCCCGGCCTGCTGGGCCCCATCGCTGCTGCTCCCCAGACCCATCCTGGGTGGGGTCCTTCCCAGGCTGTTAACCTGCTGTTCCCCTTTCCAGCCTTCCGTCGCTCCCGCAGAACGGAGCCAAACGCACACGTCTTGTACCAAGGGCTCATAAACCCAAGTGACGTTTTCTAACTTCATTGTAACTCACATAACTCACATTCACCTTTGAAGTGTGCATTTCTCCACCCTGTTCACACACATACCCCACCCTGAGGTGACATGGGTGAAAATCACAACCTTTGCATTTATTTGTCTTAACACTGCAGATTTTAGACAGCTTCACGCTCCGTAATTTGTATAATGAAAATAAGGTATCTGCCAAATAAATTTAAAAGCTGCACCGTCTCTTCTGAGTTGTCTTGACTTTGAGCATTATTTTAAAATTAGGCTTACATAAAACTTAGTCATGATCCCTAAGTTCCCCACCAACGTACTCAAAAAGTGTAAAACTGCTCTCTATAAAACTCAGAATACTAATTTTACAATCTGAATAGTAAAATCAACAACTAACAAAGTACCCCTCGCCCTGGTCTCAAGGGTAGCAAACCAGAGAGCTGAGGTACAGCTGGGCTGACCTTGCAAGGAATCTGCGGCCAAAAACAACAAAAGTTGTCTTTGGGCAAGTTAGTAACATCAAAGAGAGACCTCAAGGTTCATATGACATTGCTAAAACTCCCAGTTCCCTGAAAATAAGGCTCTAAATAAGGTAAATATTAACAACCCTCCACGTATTTGTCAATGCATAGACATCACATAGATACATTAATTGGACGTCTGCCCCAGCTTTCTCTGTAAAAAATTCTTGGAAATGTAAATTGTTCTTGTTGCAGACGAGAAAATTCTCATTGTAGGCACAGAATTTGGACAGCTTTCCCAGAGCTATCAGGAATCAGTTCCTGGACTAGAAGCTGCAGGCTGGGTTCTTTAATAAGCTCACTCACTTTTGCTTGGCTCTATTTACTTAAGTCAATAACACAGTCCTATTTACTGTTAGCCATTTAAAAGGATTTTTAAGACCACGATTTTCGGACATTATACAGGCTGCATTTAAGAATAAGACAAGCCACAATAATTGTATAAAAACAGTTATATTTTGGAAGACAGCAGACACATACTTGGAAGATTTTAAACTAGGAAAGCATTCCAAGAACCACTTTCATTTCCCAATGTTATGGTTTGCAAAGATACAACAGGATGGTAACATTTGCTCTATTTAGTCAGAATATAACTATATCATGTAGTGTAGTCACAGGTTTCTCTATTTTTTTTTGAAATTTTAAGTATAGATCTTTTAAAACTATTATTATTATTTAAACAATAAATTTACAAAAAGAAACTTTATTGACTCTTTAGTAATATTTAAAACAAGTCTAAAACACCTTGAAATTTTTAAGCTCTTCTGGAAGGAATCCACTCAGTTGTTCCACTGCTGCATCCCCCATACATAACATAGAAGAGGCCTTTAACACAAATTTGGCCTGTGGACTGAAAACAGGGCCTTAGCTAACAACTCTGTGGTAAGAGGAAGGTGAGGAGCTGGTAGTGACTTGTTCTTCAGTTCAGGAAATTGGATCAAAGAGCTGGCTCTTTCTGTACAACTGTGATAGCTGTTTCTCTGCCTTTCCAATACCTCTGTTCTATTCAGAGTAAACTTATCTGAGTGGTAGAAACTCAGATAGTGGTAGCCATTGATCTTTGGCACATTAAAACCAAACAGCACGAAAATATACAGAGAACTGATGAAACTCAACAAAAATAAACAACCCCATCAAAAAATGGGCAGAAGAGCTAAAAAGACACTTCTCCAAAAAGGAAATGCAGATGGCCAACAAGCATATGAAAAAATGTTCAACATCACTTGTAATAAGGGAGATGCAAATTAAAACCACAATGAGATACCACCTCACCCCAGTGAGAATGGCACATCTTCAAACGACTAGCAACAACAAATGTTGGTGAGGATGTAGAGAAAAAGGAACTCTCCTGCACTGCTGGTGGGAATGCAAACTAGTACAACCACTATGGAAAACTGTAAGGAGGTTCCTCAAACTGCTTAACATGGAGCTTCCCTGTGACCCAGCAATTCCACTCCTAGGTATCTACCCAAAAGACACAAAAACACTGATTGAAAAAGATACCTGCACCCCCATGTTTATTGCTGCTTTATTTACAATTGGAAAAACATGGAAGCAGCCCAAATGCCCAAAAGTAGATGACTGGATTAAAAAGATGTGGTACATATATACAATGGAATATTACTCAGCAACCAAAAAAGAGAAACACATGTCTTTTGCAGCAGCTTGGATGGAGCTGGAAAAGATCATGTTTAGTGAGATAAGCCAGAAAGAGAAAGAAAAATACTGGATGATTTCACTAATAGCAGGAGTATAATGGACCAGGCGAAAAAATAACAAAAATAATGAACAACCATATACCAGAGACACTTTGCGGGGGTGGAGTGGGGAATGGGATCAAAAACGGGGGTGGGGGAGGGAAGTGCACTGGATTATGGTGATAGCACACGGGTGACTTGGTGATGGGAAACCCTCTGGGATTACAATTGAGATGGAAAAAAAATTATACAAAATGATGTAAAAATAAGCTTGTAAAATTAAAAACAAAACAAAACAAAACAGCAAAGAAAGAAGCTATTTCTGCCAGGCAGTGTAGGGATGACATAAAGAAGAAAAACAACGCCTGCATCCCTGAGGAGAATATGGTCTGCAAGAAATTTAAGAAAGAAAAAAGTGTGAATCTCGAAGTTGCTGTTCGTGGTGGACTGAATGTTTATGTTTCCCCCAAATTCATATAGTTAAGCTCTAATTCCCACTGTAATGGTATTTGGATGTGGGCCCCTTGGAACATGATCAAATGATGAGGGCAGCCTTCAGAAATAGGATGAATACCTTTATAAGAAGACTTAGTGAACAGAGCTTTTGCTTTTCCTACCAAGTGAGGCTGCAAGGAGAAGCCAGCTCTGCAAGTCACGACTCTCCCCAGAATCCAGACATATGACACCATGATCTCGGATTTCTAGCCTTCAGAACTGTGAGAAATAAATATTTGTTATTTAGCATTTCCATATCTTTCCACCAGGGATCATTCACCAGTTTTGCTATAGCCAAAAGATACTTTATCATCTTTTCATAATATGTTCAATTTAGGTTAGGAATAGAGCTTAGGGTAGGGGGGGGGATAAAAATGTGCCTAATACAAGCACATTTTTAAAAAATTTTCCTTGGAACACAAGAAAATTTTCCAAAAAATTTCTTCAGGACAACGCTGACCTAAGGAAAAATACTTTCTTTGAAAAAGGCATGAGGGGCCCTTTCTGATGGTGCAAGGGGTTAAAGCACAGCACTATGAAGCTATCTGCAGCCACTGAGTCATGAGTTTGATCTCTAGCCAGGGAGCTGACCCACATGGCACAGCAGACCTCTCCTGTCTCACCCGCTGCTCCCCTCAGCAGTGTACTTCAGTCCATCTGCCTGTTCAATTGATCTCCCCACTGTGTCTCTGGTGGATCCTCTCACCACCACCCCTGCTTCTGGCCTGTACCCCAGCTCTTGTATGCATAAATAAATAAACCTTTAAATAAATAACCCTTTAAAACCTTTTAAAAAAATAAAACATATTTATTAAATATTACCTCTAGACTAAGTTATTCACATAATACATTACTAATCACTTAAATACAATAAAATAGTTGACCCCAATGATCATGTATTGAATGAATCAGAAAGGACATTTTAGAAAGATATGCAAGAAAGAAAAATGAACAATATTTATCAACTGTAACTTACCAGTTCAGTGTTAAATCAGTTTTAAAAATATAACTGAAAGGTTCGGTGCAGTAAGGACACAAAGAGATAGCGAGGTCAATAAAACCAAAAGTAGGTTTATTTCTGCGCCACGGGAGAGGTTCACTGACACTAGAGAGAGATGAGGTCAGAGATGGCGTACTGAGGAAAGGGTCAGAGGGGTTTTTATAGGCCTAGGGAAAGGAGAGAAACGGCAGGTGGAAAATTTTGACATGGAACTGGAACTTACTTTCTGTCGGCTGTGTTAACCGGTGTTGACAAATATGGTGGTGACAAGTCATTAGGCTGTCGCTCCCCAGTAGCTGCTGCTGCTTGGGGCAACTGCTCCTTCCCTATGCCTGTATTTGGCTGTCCCTGAACCTTCAAATAACTACCTTGTTAAAATATAGAAATTTGGGCCCTCCCTGGTGGCGCAGCAGTTTAAAGCGCAGCACTAAGAAGCTAAGCCACTTCTGCATGAGTTCCATTCCCTACCAGGAGGTGACCACATGGCGCGGCAGACCTCTCCCGACCTGCCTGCTGCTCCCTTCACCAGTGTACTTCCTCGATCTGATCTGCCTGTTCTCTCCCCACTCTGTCTCTGGTGAATCCTCTCACCTTCTCACACCTCTGGCCTGTACCCCAGTTCTGTATGCACAACTAAATAAATTTTAAAAACATATACAGAAATGTTATGAGAGACTTTCCATTTTGTTAGGAAACTTGTTTTTGAAACAGTTATTTCAGAAAATTTGATAACCTTGCTTGGTGGTTATCAGCAATTTTTCTGTGACACTTCAGGATAAGAACAAAGTTTCTTCAGAAGTTGGGGAGGAATATAAATTACATTCAGTCTGGGCAATGCTGTAAAATGGAACCCAACAGATTCAGAGCAGAGTCTTTTGCCCTTCCTCTCTGCTTTCTTTCTTAATCTTCAGAGAAAATGGTCAGGGACATTCTCCACAGAATGTGTGTCAACATCACAAGCCAAAGTCAGTTTCATTTTTTGGTAGCAGATTAAAAATAAAATCAAATGTTCACCAGTTAGACAAAATATTATTACTGTACATATGTGCTTGCACAAATTAGTTAAAATAACTGAATGGTTTAATTAAATATAACAAGTAGTACAAAAGATTTCATTTTGTTCCTGGATACTAAGTCAATTTTGTGCAAGTTCTGCTGGGAAAAATTTGGGTTAACAGCTTTCTGGACTCATTGTTCTCTGACTATACAAAGAAAAGGTATTTTCCTCTCCAGAGATTTCTTTCAAAAAATTTTTCAGTGCATAGAGACATCCTTTTGGTATGCAAATCTGTGGAGAGAATGCACTCCCTTGCCACAATAAAACCATGTTAATTAAGCAACCATTAAAAAACAGTTTCCGTTATAATATAAAATAAATAAATAAGGTTACCTGGGGGGGGAGGGGAGAAACAGTTTCCATTCTATAAAAATTGAATTCCTATGATTAAAATGAACACACTTACATGAAATCTCACTTAGAGCAGGGAGTCTAAAAAGATGAAAATTGAAATTCACCACTATGATTCTGAAAGAAAGATGTCTCATAAAGCAGGCGACCAACTCATGTGAATTGTGATCCAAAATGTTTATATATAGTTTGATTGTTTAGAACTGGGAACATATTTTATTATGGAAATCATGGTATAAATTTTGGTTTGTTTCCTGAGTAACCCCATAAAAGCCTTCATAACCTATACATACACACACACACATAAAGACACATATGTGCACACATACACATATACATATATATGTATATATATCAAAAAGTATAATTTTCAGCCAAACTCTTGCTCAACTGCTAATGTTAGAAATCACCTATCTGAGGCCCTCCCTGGTGGCACAATGGGTTAGGATGCAGCACTGCAAGCTAGTTGCAGCAGTTTCAGTGTGAGTTCAGCCCCAGAGGTGACCCACATGGTACAGCAAACCTCTCCTGTCCTCCTGTCTCGTATGCTTCTCCTTTGGGCAGTGCACTTTGTCCATCTGCCTGTTCTGTCCCCAGTGTCTCTGCTGAATCCTCTCACTGCCCCTCTGCCTCTGGCCTGTACCCCTGTTCTGTATGCATAAATAAATAAATATTTTAAAAATTAAAAAAGAAATCATAGATCTGTTGATACGAAATTTGCTGCCTCCATCTTTTAAAAAAAAATTTTCCACTTTTCCCTGACAGATGCAACACATAATTGTATCCAATGGAAAGAGTGACCTCCCCACCCCCACTCTTCACCTTTGGTGTCTACTCACCAGCCAATGCAAAAAACCTCCCAACCAACTACCCATAGCTCTGACTGTTTTCTAGACGTAAAAGAATGACCCATTCTGTCACAAGGCTCGTTGTCTTTCCACCTGAAGTAAAACAACCCTCAAATCTCCTTAAAATAAAAAGAAAGGATAACTCTGATTCTAGTGGCATTTACTTCCTTTCTTAGTATGGAAATCTCCCATTTCTCAAATAAAAGGGAACTTTTTTCTGACTTAGACTGGACAGTCACTGATGGGGCAGGAAATACAGTTCAAGAGATGTCTATAGTGAATAAATGACTTAACAAATTGGAATAATTTAGGTATTTACATACAGAAATACAATAAGACTTTATAGGATGGCAATAGCTTCAAACATTTTCATAAAATATTGAATGAAGAAAATCTAATTTTTTACATAAAGACAATTTCACTATATTCCCTAATATTTGTGATTATGGAGACATGACCATAAGTAAGCAGCATTATTTTTTCCTCTTTTTAAAATATAAACTGTAAAGATTGTTCATCAAAACAATACATTATACATATAGCGGTTTAGGCTATAGCTTAAAAGGCATCAAACATCTAAATGGAAAACAAAAACTCCAGTTGCTCCAATAATTTAAAAATACTTTTTTTGCCTCCAATTTTCCTTTAAAAAAATCTAAAAAGTTCCTATGAACCCCGTCTCTCTTCTTATGTTCCTATCTTATCTCATACCCTTCACTAGCAGAAACTTGGAGAGACAATTTTCCAGTTGAATGCTGTTTTCTTAGTTTCCCAATCACTTATCAATCCATGGCAGAAACATTAAAATTGTTCTTCCAAGGGCAAAGTTCTGATTTCTCAAGTTAGTGGTGTTTGATCTCTTTAGAACAAGGTTTCTCAATCTCAGGGTTATTGATTGTTTTAGACAAGAGACTTATTTGTTATTGAGTGACTTCTCCATTGTAGGAGGTTTAGCAGCCTGCCTGGCCTCTGCCTCCACTAATTACTGATGGATCTACAACTTAACATATAATTTCATAAAACTGTAGTCCTTAATTTACATGAAACAGCACAGTCAAACAAAGTACACTTTCCTAGAAAACTAATTAATGCTTCGGTAGCCTTGTTCAACAATAACCCAAATTGAAAGAATATGAAGTTCTTACTTTCTGTTTCTGGATAACTTTTCTTTCTTTTTTTTTTTTAAATTTATTTATTTATTCATATAGAACTGGGGTACAGGCCAGAGATGTGGAGGGTGAGAGGATTCACCAGAGACAGAGTGGGGAGCAGAACAGGCAGATCGACGAAGTACACTGCTGAGGGGAGCAGCGGGCGGGTCAGGAGAGGTCTGCTGCGCCATGTGGATCACCTCCTGGGCAAGCGGGGATCGAACTCATGCGGAAGTGGCTTAAGCTTCTCTGTGCTGTGCTTTAACCCGCTGCGCCACCAGGGAGGGCCTGGATAACTTTTCTTAAAAGTGGGTTCTATCTTATTCATCAATACACTCAGTATTTGACATTCAATAAATATCTTGAATAAATAGCTTGATAATTAAATTAAAATACCATTATATCTGAATTATTGGCTTTTCAATCAGAAGCTTCAGTCAATGTGCACCTACAGGCACACACATCGCTGTTTTTTGCACTCTACCTTATTGCCGTGCACAGACAGTGTGGGTGTTTTGTTTTGTTTTGTTTTGTTTTATAAGCTGAAGGTTTGTGGCAACTCTGCAGGTCCATCATGCCATTTCCCAACATTGTATTTTTCACTTCATGTATCTGTATCTCATTTTGGTAATTCTATCAATACTTCAAATTTTTCATTATTATCATATCTATCATAGTGATTCATGATGAGTGATCTTCAATGTTATTACTACAGTTGTCTTGGGGGCACCATTAATAGTGCCTATATAAGATGGCAGCCCACCTGCCAGCCATTCCCCCACCCTTCTCTCCTCAGGCCTCTCTATCTCCTGAGAACACAAATATTGGAATTAAGGCAGTCAATATCCTTACAATGGCCTCTAAATATTCAAGTAAAAGCATGAGTAGTCTGTCTCTCATTTTAAATCAAAAGCTAGGAATGATAAAGTTTCATGAGGAGGCAAATCCAAAGCCAGGACAGGCTGATAGCTATGCCTCTTGCACCAAAGAGCCAGATTGTGAATGCAAAAGGAAGGTTCTAGAAAGAAATTAAAAATGTGACTTCAGAGAATATATGAATGAAAAGAAAGCAAAACAACCTTATTGCTGTTATAGAGAAAGTTTTAGTGGTCTGGGTAGAAGATTAAAACAGACACAATAATCACTTAAGCTAAAGCCTAATCCAGAGCAAGGTTCTAACTGGCTTCAATTCTATGAAGGCTTAGAGAGTAAAGAAGCTGCAGCAAAACAGTTTGAGGGTAGCAGAGGTTGAAGTTAAAGGAAGAAGCTGCCTACAATGTAAAAATGCAGGTGAAGCAGTAAGTGTTGCCAAAGTAGCTGCAGCAAGTTATTCAAAGTTCTGGCTGTACTAAACAGATTTTTGATGCAGTTAGAATAGCCTTATATGGAAAGACACCATTTAGGTTTTTCCTCACTGGAGAGAAGTCAATGCCTGACTTTAAAGCACAAAAGGAGAGGCTGACTCTAGTCAGGGGCTATTGCAACTCACAACTGTAAGTGGAGGTCCGTCTCTCTTACCATTCTGACAACCCTCGGGCCCTTACGGGCTAGGATAACTCAATTCTGCCTATAAATAGAACAACAAAGCCTGAGAGACAGGATATTTGTTTATAATCTTTACTGAATACTTTAAGCCTCCTTTTTGGACCTACTGCCCAGAAAAAAAGAGATTCCTTTCAAAACATTACTTCTCACTACCAATGCACGTGGTCACCCAAGAACTCTGGAGATTAACATTTTCATGCTGGCTAATACCACTTCTATTCTGTAACCCAGGGATCAAGGAGTGATTACAACTTTCAAGACTTTTTATGTCAGAAGTAAATTTCATAAGGCTGTGTAGATTCGGGCAAAGTCAATTAAAAACCTTCTAGAAAGGATTCATCATTTTAGAAGTCATTGAATACATTCAAAATTCATAGGAGGAAGTCAAAATATCAACATTAGCAGGAGTTTGGAGAAGTTGAATCCAACACTCATGGTTTCAATCAAACGACACAAGACTTAAGTAATTGCAGAGATAGTAGAAATAGAACGAGAACTAGAATTAGAAATGGAACCTGAGCTGTGATGGACTGGCCTCAAGCTCACAATAAAACTTGAATGAATGAGGAGTTGCTTCTTATGAATGAACAAACAAAATGGTTCCTTGAGATAGAAGTTATTCTTGGTGAAGATGCTGTGAACAGTGTTGAAAAAAACAGTAAAAAGGATTTAGAATATGACATGAACCTAGCTGAGGAGGCAGAGGTAGGGTTTAAGAGGATTGACTGATTTTGCAAGTGCTACTGGGGGTAAATACTTCAGTCAGCATCACCTGTTACATTACTTGTTTCTTGAAAGTGTTACAGAGCAACACAATGTGAACTGCGTTGCCTGTCTGTGGGCCCTCACTCACATGCTTAAGATTCAATTGTACTGTGGACACACACAAAAAGGGCAATAATGGGCTTATTTACAAAGGGGGGAAAAAGGAACAACCCAGGGAAAGAGAAAGAGAGATACCAGTTCCACTGACTTGGAAATCCAATCACACACTGAAAGCTCATCAAAAGCCAAGTGACCAGCCACCAGCACGAGGCCAAGGGAGAGAAAGCCCAACATGGCTCCCTCATATATATGTCCCCAAAAGACCCCAAATGGCTGCTTAGCTCCACCCTTGGGTCCTCACAGTCCTCCCTTTTGGTATTGCTGGGAGTTGTAGTTTCAGTGACTGGCGTAGGGGGTGTAGTTGTAGTTTCAATAACTGGAGTAGGGGGTGGAGTCCACAAAACTAGAGTGGGTGGAGCCTACAAAACTGCAGAGTTCCTTCAGGACATCCGTTCCCCCTAACAAAAGGAAGAGTCTGTCTATGTGGCAAACTTGCTTTTTGTCTTTTTATAAGAAATTGCCAGCCCCCCCCATCCCAACCTGCAGCAACCAGCACCTTTCTAGCAGTCATCAATCTTGAGACAAGACCTTGACCCAGATTTTGACTCACTGAAGGGTCAGGTGATGCTTAGCATTTTTCAGTAATAAAGTAGTTTTTAATTAGACATGATGATAAATACCTAGTTAATAAATTAAATGCAATGTTCAATAGGACTTTTGCATGCACTGAGAAATCAAACAATTCACTTCAAGAGTGATTTGCTTTATTAATACTAGCTCCATTGTGGTCACCTGCAATCTGACCCATAATGCCTTGAGGCATGTCTCTGATTAGACATAGAGTTTGCTTTAACATTTTTAATTTACTAATGTCAGTTAAGGCCACTTACAGAGCAGAAAACCCCATTGGCTATGGAACATGGAATTGGAGGGAAACCGAGAGAAGAGAAATGTGATTTTCAAAATTAAATGAAAACGTTTGACTTTACCTTGGAGACCTAAATTTTGTTAAAAGCCACCTCTGTTTATCAAATTCCTCATCAAAATTATACTGTCTGGTGTTTGAAATTCTTTCTAAATAACTTTAAAATGGCTGTGTTCATGGTTTCTGCTTTCCAAAACCCACCAAATTTTTCAAAGTCGCATTTGTTAACAAAATGGTCAATGGAAAGATTGGATGTTCAAGGACATATAAATCAACTGGGCTATTTGCTGACTTTGTAGTTTCCTTGACCTGAAGGCTTAGGAACCTTCAGATTCTTAGTTCTGACATAAAGCCCAGGAATTTACATTTCAAAATAGTGTCCTGAGCTGGTGTTGCATGGATTACTCTTACAGAAGCAGTTCATGGACTAGTAGGTGATGAGATGCTGCTGAATTTCTAAAGTAAAAATGAGACCAGGCATTTTAGAGGACCCACTATAACAGAAACTGCTTTTTATTCTTTTTTAGTTTTTTTATGCAAAAAGTGGTTTAAAAATCATGTTGTAAGGAAACCAATGAAACTAAGTACTTCATTAAGGCTTGTTATTGCAGCTTCTCCTGCCAGAGAGGAGGAGGAGCAACAGGAGGAAGAGAGAAAATATTTTCCTTTTTCTCTACATGAGAGCAAACTGCCCCTGCTTCCCCGATTTTCTTTCTTCAAGCAGATGACTCTTGGTTCTGGGTCCCACTCGGCAGCTCGCAGCCCTCGAACCCCAGCAAACATTCATGCCCTGGAATGAGGCAATGACATCGAAGCTGCACCTGCTCTTTCAGTACTTGGCCGACAGGTTTTTTGTTACCACCCAGCTTAAACCCATGCCACCATTGTTCTCGGCTTGCCAAGTTCCTTTTCTCCTACAAGTTGATTCTCATGCGGTGTCTATCCAGTGGACACAAAGATTTGATGCAAGAGGTGTCAGGATGCTTCCTGTCCCCTTATCAGGAGGCATTTTGGAGCTTTCCGAGTGTGTTCACACACACGTTGGATGGCTACTTCAGCTTCTGAGGTGGGCCAGGCCCAGGTCTTCATTCCCATTTCTGCAGACAAGGAAACGCCTCTCTGAGACTAAGTGGGACTTACTCAGATCACACAGCAGCCCAGAGCTTGGCACCTACACTTGAGGTTTTCTGTCGCCTCTCCTGCTGCAGTGGGGCTGCCCTGCATGTTCGCTGGTGCTGCCTGGCAAGCTTCAGCTTAGACAGATAGAGGTAATGATGTTTTAAAGCACAAAATAAGGCATTCATTTTTTTTTATTTATGTATACAGAACTGGGGTACAGGCCAGAGGCTCAGGGGCGGTGAGAGGCTTCACCAGAGACAGAGTGGGGAGCAGAACAGGCAGATCAACGAAGCACACTGCTGAGGAGAGCAGCGGGCGGGTCAGGAGAGGTCTGCCACGCCATGTGGTCACCTCCGGGGCAGGCGGGAATCAAACTCATGCGGAAGCAGCTTTAGCTTCTTAGTGCTGTGCTTTAACCCGCTGCGCCACCAGGGAGGGCCAATAAGGCATTCATTTTAAAATTCTCCCGCTTACATTATTTTACTCAGTAGAAGAAACCTTAAAAACTATGCAAGAGGGCCCCTCCCTGGCAGTGCAACGGGTCAAAGCACCACTTTATGAAGCTCTCTAAAGTCACTGTAGCACGAGTTTGATTCCTGGCCAAGGAAGTGACCCACATGGCGCGGCAGACCTCTCCTGACCCGCCCATTGCTCCCATCAGCAGTGTTATCTCAGTAGAACTGCCTGTTCTGCTCCCCACTCTGTCTCTGGTGAACCCTCTTACCCACTACACCTCTGGCCTGTACCCCAGTTCTGTACGCATAAATAAATCTTAAAAAAAAAGCAAGATTAAAAATGCTATCCATACTTTACTGCTAAATGACTAACGAAATATTAGCTGCCTGTACAGAGGCCAAGATTTTATGAAACTTCTTTGAAGTTTTGGTCTTGAAAACCACGAACACTTTCATTATCTTCATGTAGCATTGATTCCAAGCTACCTTCAGGTTCCTAGTTTACTGCTTTTCTGACTGAAAAATACAGTGGCTTCATCTCTGTTCTAAGTTTCTGCAGTGTGTTTGTAGATTTACCCATTTAGACTTAGAAGGAACTTAGGTCACATGGGTTTCCAAATACTTTCAAAAGTTCTCTAAAGGGAGGTTTTGAGAGTTCTGCAAATAAATTTGGAGTGTGCTTGTGACCTTTATTAGCGTAGCTGGGGGTGGGGATTCTATTGCATTTGTATCCCAAAAGAGCAAGCATTTACTTTTCAAGTGAGACCTTGGAAGACTGACAAGGAATATGTAATTGGTTTCAATTACAGTTGGAAATGCATCTTTCAAAGTGTTGTCTCCATTTCTAGTAATATTTTCTCAAAAAGTAAGAGCCTCTTCAAATACATCCCAGGAATAAAAGAAGCATAAACTTCGGTAGCCTTTGAACTAAGACTGCAAACTCCAGAGATAAGCTGGGGCCACATTCTCTAGGTGAAATGCTGAAGAACCATTCTTGAGATTCCAGCTTGGGGCTCATATCTCTCTTAGGACTTTGTGCTTACATAACACTACGTCTCTAGGCACTTCTGAGATGAAAGTGCAGGAATGAAAATCTAGGTGGAGATGGATACAGATACCGCCCAGTCCAGCCACCTCTGTGCTTACACGTTTTACAATATCCAACTAGCCGTGATAACAGGCGTTTTGTTTGATACGTGGTGATAGGATACAAAAGACGAGGAAAAGACGAGGAGAATGCCAGAGAAACCCATGGAAGGAGCAAAATTGGAGCTGGTGGCAAGGCCCCTGGGCAAGTCATTTGGGGGAGATAGGAGAAGAGACGGGGCTCCTGAAACCCCAGAAAGGGCCAAGGCGCTGAATAGACTGGTTTGTGCTTTTTCCCTAGAATTGGTGCCGGGCCCTAGACAGAAAACAACCATTCAGTGATCTATTCTCAAAATGGAAAGAACAGCAGCCACTTCCCTACTAGGCTTATGAAGTGGGCCATTGCTGCCTCTGCCAGAAGCCCCCCCAAACACACACACCCCAATGTGGTTCCCAGTCTGTGCAGGGCAAAATAACCTCAGGCTGGGCAGTGCTGTGCTTGCACAGAGAGGATAGATGCTCTGTACTCCTTGACACCTGCATACCCTATTCCTGAGGAATACCCCATCAGTGCCCACACTCCCAGAACAAGGGGTGTGGTGGGGGCTGCAGGCATCCCAGATACTGTACGAGGAGAAGGGCAAGCAGTCATAAGGAACGTGGTATTTTGCTTTTAGCCGGATGGTCCATGAATAAGCATCCACATTGAAAACTGGTTGCCATTGTCCAGAGAAGCTATTTCAGATTGTGTCTGCACCTGCAGGGTCAGTTGTGCCATCTACCTGCCCACACCCAGGCAGCATAGATCCAGTG
>NW_004567121.1:20064086-20080450 GCF_000260355.1 Condylura cristata
AAAAGGGGGTTGATGGAACATAACTGACAGCAATTTGGAGATGTAAATATATTCTGTGACTATATGCAGATGAGCTGACATTAAAGGAATCTTGCATGTCATCTGAATCAAATCGGAAAAACTTACTGTTCCTAGTCTTGAGTCAGCCCCCATTAAAACCTGTGGGTATTTGTAGAGATCAGGGCCCCAGACAAGGCAGAGCAGGTTCCCTACTGATTAGGGCAAATGGATAAAAGATCTTGGTAGACTTGTCAGGCCTTTCATGCTGAAGCAGGAGCCAGGTACACAGGAAAACCAACAGGTGAGGGGGTCGGAGGGTTTGGAGGGCTGGGAGGCAACCCAGCCCCTTTGCTAGCCAGCTTATTGGTCTGGGTGTCCATAGTCATGGGTGTACCTGCCCCATGCACGTGTCTCGTGGCCCCAGGTGTCTGTGCATGCAGGTGCTTCCCTCCCAAGTGCTTTTGCACCAACATCATATCACATATGGCCAATGAAACCTGGAAGGAAAGCAGGTGGCAGCCCTAGAAGATAGCAGTGGGAGGCAAAAAATAGCCTGAGCAACTCCTCACATTTTCTCTACACCATTAATTTTTCATTGTATAGGACTATGACGTGTATTACCACATTTGTGTAAGTATTACTTTGTATGCAAGAATACAAAAAATTTGTATTGTTTTATATAGGAAGAAGGAATGATTAGTTTTTTTCCAAAACATTGTATTACCAGCATCAATTAGTTACCTTAATGACTTCAGAAATTCCAATACCAATGTTTCACTCAAAGGAAATAAGGGAAAGATCATCTCCCTGCAGGAGCTCTCTGGGGACTGTTATCTGAATTAAATAGGTTCCTGGAGGAATGGCCAAATTAAATTAGTCTATTTTTACCATGTAACAGCACTAACGAGCAAACTTGGGATTGCTAGCATTTCTAATCATGCAGTTCAACATCACTGAGATTTTAAAGCCAGCTTTTTATTTTCTTTGAATCATAATTTAAAAGTATTTTGATGAATAAAGTAGTTCAACATTTTTATTTTAAAGGTGCAGTGCTATATTAAGAAAAGTCCCCTTCCCTTTGTATGGCATACGGCTCTTCTGAGGTAAATACTGTTGGCAAGATTTTGGGTTTACAATATTTTTTGGAAGTTTTCTATGAATGTATGAACACATATATGTGCTGTGTACACTGCTTAATGCATGTGTACTGGTCTGTGACTCTTTTCACCTGTTATATCTGAGATACAATTTCATGTCTCCTCAATTTGTTTGATGACTCAGTATTTTCCTGTGAAGACATATATAGTTTTTAATCCGCTTCTGAACTTGGGTTACTTATTATTTCCTTTACTTCCTATTAAAAATAATGACTCATTATGTGTATGTTATGAGAAAGAAAAATAAAAGCAGACCCTGTTGTCTAGGAAGAGTTCTCAGTGTTAGAAACAAGCTGGTGCTTGTAACTAAGCCATAATGTTCTGCTGAAAAGAAGCTTCCCACAGGACATCCAATTCAGAGGAAGACGCTGCTGTCCAAAGTGCCAAACACACGTCTCTCTTGCTAAATGAGCGACTGCTGATTCTTAACTAGCTATAGTTTTACCTTGTCTCTATTCTGGCCTTCCTATAGGGAAGATTTAATCAGATTCCCATTCACAGACTTGCCCCACCCTTCTGACAGTGTACAATCTAGAACATTCCTTAGACTTGCCCTGAAACTGCCCAACCCAAACCCAAATCCTTTAATGTGTTCATTTTGACACCTTTTTATTAAGATGCCTTATGTGTCAATTACAAGCATGTCCCTGGTCATCTTTGACTAGAGGGCTTTGACAAGTCAATTCTTAACATATTAGGTATCATTTTTTTAACAGGAATTCTTGGGTCGAAGGCATACATGTATGAAGTTGTGACAAAAATGCCTAATTGCCCTCCAAATAGTATACAATACTAAATGCTTACCAGTTGTTTTCCTACTGGTTGTTAGTCTTGTGGTTGTGTAACATTTCCTTTGTTATAGCGATAGCGTTGGCTACAGTGATCCAGGCACTCTTTGTCTTTTCCATGTTTTAAATAATCTCTTATTTATCCTCACTCCAAACCCTGATGTAAGTTCTACTATTTCCACTTTACAGATGAGAAAAGGGCAATGCTTAGATATCATACAACTTGTACATGGTCATATGGCTAGAAGGTGCTAGAGCTGCAGTTTGGACCAAGCAATCTGATTCCAGAATCATTGAGGCCCAGGAGCCATGCGTTGCCATCCAGATCGATGGTGCAAGTCTCAGAGCCTCGCCAACCCCAGCCAGATCTCTGAGCCCAGAGCAGTATCTGCTTCCTTGCTCATGTTGGCTGGCAATGTCTGCTCAGGTTGGCTGGAGACACTGGCCACGAGAGGGCAGTAGGAAGCCACAGAGAAGAGCAGAGGACTGGGGTCTCTGGGGTGAGCTCGCAGTCTGTGGGTATGAAGCTCCCAGATGACACTGAATCCCAAGCCCCACCCTGCACTGATGCTGGAGCCAGGGTGAGGCTAGCAATCTGCGGGGTAACAAATGGCCCCTGTGAGTCTGATGTAGCAGCCCCACATCTGCCTTTGGGGAACCACGCCCCTCAATTATGTAGAATCTATGTTGCAGTTTCTTCAGCCTAGAATGACAAATATGCTGTAAGGAGAATAGTATCTGTGAAAATATTTTATTGGGAAAACATACCATCAGTAATGTGCATACAAAACATATGCTTATTTTAAAGATAGTAATAAAGTGAATAGCTGTGCAAACAAGTGTCAGTTTAAATGTCACCAGCACCTTCAAACCCCCCCCCCCCATGTCCTTCATCTTGGGTCCTTCCTTCTCTCCAGAGGTATCTTTACCCTGAAGTTTGTGAGACTCACCCTCTTCCTCTCTTTATAGAAAGCTTCAGGGCACCTGTATTTTTATCTCTAAGTATCATTTTAAATCAAAAGGATTTTTCCTCCAGATAATGGCATATCTGTGAAATAAACCCATGTGATCACATATGCTTGGAGCTCATTGTCTTGTATGGACATTCATGTATGGACTTGCACCTCTCTTGGAGGAGATTTAGGTAACATCTAGGCTTAGGTTTTTCTACTTGAAACAAAGTTGTTAGGAGTCCCCTGGAGAGCTTCACATGAGTTTTTCTGGAGTGTATTTCCAGGACTAGAACCACTGGGTATACAATATGTATTAGCCATTAAAAAAAAAACAAAAACTGATCCTCTTTTAAGATCATAAAAAAGCAAGCCACACAGGGGGTATTTACAATACATACACTTGATAGAGGAAGAATATCCAGCATATATAAAGAATTAAGACTCAATAAAATACGGCAGACAGGCTACTAGGAAAATAGGCAAAAGTCACATGTCCTTTAGAAACAAGGACATCCAGAAGATCACTAAAAATATTAAAAGGCGCCCAACCTGATTCATTATCAGGAAAATGTAGGTTGAAGCCACAAGGAGGCAACAGTTAAGAACCAGCCAATGTCAAGTGTTGAGGTTATGGGACAATAGAAACTTCCATGCATTGCAAAGTCCATGTTATGATCACTCTGAGAAACACTAACATAACCTGACAAATCTCCAGGGGACACTGGCAGCGGAGGACAGGAGGCTCCTTGACACCCAGTTTGCTTCCAGACTGCAGGACCTGCTGATAGCAGCCCCAGGAAGCCCACTGGACGCTTGCTTGTGAAGCCACAGAGGCCATCATTTTCTCGAGAGCCCTTCAGAAGCCACTCACAGAGCCCCACTTCAGTGCCGGCTTCTCAGATTCCACTGCATTCCCCCACTTGCCCCTTTTTGCAAAAAGCCATTTCTGAGAATGGATTTCCGAGGAACCTTTTCCCCAAACCATCTCTTAAATATAACTCAGCCCTAAACTTCAAAGCCAAGGGATTATTTATACTACTAGAAATAAAACTGGATATGCAGGGAACATGGACAAAGTATGTCACCATTATGGTCAGAAATGAAATTGCAAAAGTTTAGAGTCGAGATATTTTTTCAGTTGAAATATCAGTTACAAATACCTGTTTCAAGGATTCTTAAACAAAGTGATTTGATTTCTTAGTGTCTTAAAAGAGTTTGACTTAAATTCATCTCAAATGAGATTTCAGATCCTGAGCCACACTGAAGGAAATTTTTTGGACCACCTACCTCAGTTTTTCCTTACAACCAGAGAAAACACACACACACACACTCACACACACACCTCACACCACTGGGAGGGTTTGCTTAGCATCTTTGTGGTTTTAACTTTCAAACATCTATTTCTGTAGCCTTTTATGGAGAATTCGAACATTTAGCAGAAAATGCTGTTCAAACAAAACCTACTCATTGCATTTGGGCAACCACAGACCACCTGGAGGGCCCTCAAAGACCAGATTTCAGAAACTGTAATTTAGATCATAAGGGATCATGCTGCTTTGAGTAGAGCAGATAGTTGGTATCCTACACCCCACTTTAAAAACTAGCAAAGCAAGCATTTTAGATTGGTTCAAATATGAAAAATGTACTAAAATGATCAAGACCTCCCTGTCCTTTGGGGATTTGGGAAACTTGCTATCAGAACACTATGCCTAGCATTCTGTTTTCCTCATCCTCCTCCTGGAATCAGGCCTTGGCGGTTTCTGTGACTACCCAGACTCCAGAAGGTAATGATGTCCCAGAGAAGTCAATGGGTCATGTGACACCACACCCGGCTGTCTCCACTGCCCACACCCACTCTTTTTCCGTCCTTACCCACTTGCTAGCTCCACCCCTCCACCCTCCCCTGGGAACCAGACAGCGTGTCTCCTTGCACTTCCTTTCTTTCCCTTGAGGCCTTGGGAACTCCCTCTAATAGCTGCAAAAATAATATGCAACCATAGTGTGTACGTAAAAGCTATTATTTCCTACAATTCTATCATCAGCTTAATTCCTACATCAATATTTTTCTATTCAGGACATGAAGCAATTATCTCAACCTAACACTGAATAATTATTCAAACCACAAAATTATTACTTAAATTAAACTAGGTTAATTTGCAACAATAGTTATGCCAATAGCAGTTTTTTACATGATCAATTACAGAATTTTCAATGTGATGTATATACTCAGACCCTAATATTAACAGATTTAAAAAAATACTTACATTCCTAGTCACCATACCAATTTTAGTTATCATTCATAATATCTTTCAACTTTTCATCATATAAGAAGTAGGGCTTACGTCATTTTTATCAACGGGATGATGGCATGGCCGAACTGATGCAACCCACCCTCACTCGCGAGAGTTCAACAGGCTCTTAGGGGCCCTATTGAGTATTTTCCAAACGAGGGTAGAACTCCTACGAAGAATTCGCGTGCCAGCTGCTGAAAGCATAAAAAGTCTTCATCTTTTTTATACATTTGGCCAACAAAAAGGTCATAAAATCCCAAGACAATCTAGAAGTGCGTTAATCTCCTTTATCAAAGAAAAGCCCATGCGGAAAAGCCCAGACAAGTGAGGAGGAATGCGAGGCTCTCTCCTCAGAGCTAAGTCCCTAGTGGGCCTCAGGGAATGCCCATTACCTGAATGTTCACTTCCCCAGTACAACGATAGAATAGGTTGCTCTTCTTTCTTACTCTTTGCTGATCCTGGGAAATACTTCCACACGGATGGCATCTGTCTGTCCTCCTGTCCTCACTAAGTCCAGCATCCACCAATCACGGGCTCCACTGTTATGTCTTATGCTTGTTTCATTTATTGTTAAAAAGGCAATGTTGCAAAGAACTATACCCATCTGAAGTTCCCTATGTCGAGACATCTAGAAGTTTCTACAACAGTAAGATGACCGCCAATTCTTCTTTAGGAGTTTCACATGTGTATTTGCTGTTGGACATGCAAGGCAGCAAGCTCCTGAGCCCATCTTTTCTATTCCCTTTCAGCCCGCACCTAATCTAACATGCTGCCATTGCTTTAGAAGTGAACAGAAGTCCTAAGTTTCATTGGGCTGCTCCTACTACATCTAACAAAAGAGGGCACTGTATTTATTCAAAGGACTTTTAAGTAGCGCCATGATGTAATAAGAAATGCTGGACTTAAAATCTGAGAGTCTGACTTCAAAAGAGGTGTAAGTAGAATATTGAAACTCTGAATTTCTTTGGATTCCTTATTTGGAAATGAGTAATAATAATGACTGCCCAGCTTGGGACAGTTGTGGGTATCTAACAGCATTGTACATAGCAAATTTCTGTACAGATTGCAAAAGATTTTACAATGTTAAGGTATAAGCCGGTGGTTTGCTGTAACTACAATCACCATGGTGTGAAAAGAAAGAAGAGTAAATTCAGTCAGTTCGCTGAGTCTTCAGGTGCATGTATGTGAACCTGAACTTCTTACCCCTTCTCCCCACTTAGTTTTCCATACAAGTCTTTCCCCTCACTCCCACTGTGGCCTTGGGTTTAGGATGCATGGGCCATGGCCAGGGTCAACAAAATAAATCTGGACAAGCACAATGAGCCTTGCCACTCAAGAAGGAAGGTTCCACTGAGCCACAGAATGAGCAGGAGTGATGCATTTACTTCTCTAGGGCTGAGAACTGCAAGCCTTTCCTTCTGGATTATGCCTTTTCCTCCTTTCCCATGCCTTGCCTAGACAGCGCTCCAGGATGTAGATGGGATGTAGATGGGACAGGCTGTAGATGGGAACACTTAACAGCCAAGCAGGGTAATTGAGAATTAAGAAATATTCATTGTCTGGTCTAACCAAACCATGGCGGGAGCAGGGTGTGTGTCTCTGATTACTGCTTTTGTGGGTAGAAGGATGCTGGATCACCGGCTTTGCCAAGGGATCAGGATGGGCATAGTTGAGAGAGCTGGGTGTCTCTCCCACCACCATGTCCAGTCCTTGGCCTCCTGCATATCCTTCAGTGAATTGTCGAATAGGTCACACTTTTCACTCAGTATAAGTTATGTCCATTCCTTCCCAGCCCAGGACCATGGGGGTACTGGGCCCGGGGAGGGAAGAGCTGGGATCCTCCAGGTAAAATGGCACCATTCCTGAGTCACTGTTTCTTGGTCTTCCTTACCCTTTCTGATGATTTCTGGCTCTTCTCCTTGATAAGACACTGGTCCTTACATCCCCAGCTCTGTTCTAGATGTGATTGCTTCTTCTAGACACTAGGCATTCTGTCCCTGGAGAAAGCCATGACTCAAGGACCCTGTTCACCCATCATCTTCTGGGCTGACTCCTTTCTACATGCAATTTTATGATCCTGTGTCAATAAGGGAAATAATGAAAACTAGAACAGCTTTCTCTCCCTATGAATTAAGTTTCATGTTCTGGTGCAAAATCCTAATTAAATAACTAAAGTTATTATTCAAAATACTATTTTTCCCCCATTCTGCAATCCTGCTGTAACAACTCTAATCCTAGAGACAGATGCTACCTCAGGCTGCCTAGGGAGAAGAGTAAAGAGAAAAGCACTTTAACATTTTCAGACTCTGTCTTTACAGAGCTAGGTCAGGTGACTTGTACAAAAGCCTTTGCTACATATTCTACAAATTGCGATTTGCCTGCCCATGTTTTAGTAACACCAGCCTCCCAGTGCTGCAGTGCGCAGCTCTCTGAGGACTCTGGGTTCCCTGGCATGATTAATGCTTCTCCATAATGCTCTAGCTACAGTAGTTCTGAGCGTTCCTCTTTAATCTCTTCCTGCCCGCTGCCGCCAGGGATGCTCTTACCCACCACAGGAAGTCTCCAATTCATGACTGATCCCTGTTGATATGTCTGTAAGTGTAGTATTTGCAACTCAGAACTCATTTTTTATAAGTGATTATTGGGCCTCTAAGTTGACCCACAAAGGCCCATTTGATTTTTTAGTACAGGTAATGATTTCTCTTTTTGCTTCTTTTATATATCATAGAATTATAATATGTCAGAACCAAATGGAATTTAGAAAAATGTGCTATCCACTGATGACAGGGTTCTTTTCCATTATATTCTATTGCAAATGCTTCTCCACATTCCATCGATATTAGACTTTAGTACAGTCTAGTGGTCCAGACTAGAATCCCAGTTACCCTTTCTATCATGGGAAATCAGTAGTCATAAGGTAGGAATGCCAGGGAGAACTTCAGTTTGGCTACTTTTCTTTATATCCTTTGCGGCACACTACAGGGACCAGGCGTTTATTAATGACGTGCCTACATCTCCGTACAGCTATGGCCAATGTTCATGCATCTTTGATCAATATTGTCATGGAAGCCCTCGCTGGGCTTGGGAGCACTCAGGTGGTGCAGATATGCAAGGGGACATCTCAGTGTTTACTGCATCGAGTAGCTTAAAGGACCCTTGTCTTTGTGTCCTCTTTATCTGCATTGTATCTTTACCTTCCCCCCCAGATGTGCCCATGGCACATTCTTTATTTCATCAGCTTTTGCTCAAGTATCATTACTCAGCTAAGCCCTCAAGAGCGTTTTATCTAAATGTTTTATCTAAATCACCGTGGACTTCTCCTACTGCTTGGTGATTCTCCACTGTGCTTTCCATTTGTCTGTTTTGTCAGATTTCTGCCTGTTATCCCACCTCCAGCTCACAGTGGTAGAATTTTTGTTGTTTGTTTACTGATTTACTGTCAAACCATCAGTGTCGAAAAAAAATGTCTCTACTGCACATAGTAGGAGCTCGATGATACACACATACACACCTTTTATTGAGGTAACCTTAGTTTACAACTCCATGTAGGGTTCAGGTGTATAGTTTCTTACCTCAGCATCTTTATATAGCACAACACACACAGCCAAATATCCAGTCACCATCCACTATCAATCATTTGGTCCTCTTGACCCATTCCCTTCCCCTCTTTTCTGTTGTCAGGGTCAAAATCTTTGTGTGTGTTTAGTTTGCTCATTTTTTCCCCCTGAACTCTGACAATATTTGTCTTTTTCCTTCTGACTTATATTTCCATTAGCAGAATGCCCTCAAGATATACTTATCTTGTCACACATGGCAAGATCACATCTTTTTCATGCCCAAGTAATGTTCCATCACATATACAAATCATCTTAATACACTTATATGATGTTGAATGCTGAGGTTGTTTCCACAGCTTGGCTATTATAAACTGTGCTCCAATGAACACAGGAGTGCATATATTCCTTTGTATTAGGGTTTTTGTATTCTTCAGATAGGTACTTAGGAGAAGCATTATGGGGTCATATGATAGTTCCTTTTTTAATATTGGAAGAACACCTATACTATTTTCCATAGTAGCTATACCAATTTATATTCCCACCAAAGATGCACAAGTATTCCTTTTACTCCACATCTTTCTAACACTTTTTTTTAACTTTTTTGTAATAGTCATTATAAGTGGTGAGAGTGAAATCTCATTGTGTTTTTGATTGTGTTTCTCTAATGATAAGCCAGGGAGGACATCTTCTCATGTGCTCTTATGTTATGTGTCTGTCTTCTTTGGTGGAAAGCTCATTTAGGCCCACTGCTCATCTTTTAACCAGGTTGTTCGTTGTTGCTGTTGTTGAGTTGCACAAATTGCTTACATATTTTAACAGGAAAACCTTCTGTCATATATGTTTTTCAGATGTCTTCTATTCAGTAGGCTGCATTTTTGTTTCAGTGATGATTTCTTTCACTGTGCAGTTTTTCATCTGATGTAATGCCATTTGTGTATGTTCGCTTTGTCTTCCTTGTTATTGGAGATGAATCCACAAAGACGTCACTAAGGTCGTTGTCAAGGAGCTTACTACTTACGTTTTCATCTATGTATTCTGTGGTTTCAGGTCTTATATTAAAGTCTTTAATCCACTTTTAATTAAGTTCTGTACATAGTATTAAGACAGAAGTCTAGTTTCATTCTTTGTGTGTGACTGTTCCAGTTTTTCTAGCACCATTTATTGAAGAGATTTTTCAGAAAAAAATTTTAAATGATAGAAAGAAGTACATAATCACAGCTACTCTGTATGTTGTTTCATTTTATACTCAAAACACTTTTATGTAGCAAGTTTCTTCTTTCTGAAAATAGATGAATGGCTAAATACTTTGTATTCAAAGCCACCTTAACAATACAACTTATGATTTATACATGTGTTTGATTTTTTTGAGTCCCATTATATTTTTCCTACATTCCCTATAGAAGGAATTTGAATTAAAAGAAGTCTTATTTGAATTTAGTTATTGAAAGAGGGAAGGTATATCACTCTATGGTGGCTGTATACAAGGAAATAAATACCTTGAGGGCAATTTTAGCCAATCTGATTGAGTTCAAACCAATAAATCACAAATGAATAATCACATACACAGGAGTGGGGAGAATGTAAGGTCTCTGTCCTCAAAGACCTTATGAAGGTATTATCTCTTCATCCCATAAGAAATAATATGCAATAATTTTTCATTCATCCATTCATTCATTTGGCAGGCATGAATTGTGCCCTTGAGGAATTTTATTACAGAATGACAGTTTTGTAAGAATCTATGTGGTGGGCCCTTCCTGGTGGTGCAGCGGGTTAAGCACAGCACTAACTCAGCAGCATGAGTTCGATCCCCGCCCTGAAGGTAACCCACATGGCGGGACAGACCTCTCCTGACCCGCCGCCTGCTGCTCCCCTCAGCAGTGTACTTCATCTGTCTGTCTTTTCTTCTCCCCACTCTGTCTCTGGTGAATCTTATCACCGCCCCTGCACCTCTGGCCTGTACCCCAGTTCTATATGCAAACTTCAGATTTGGGCTGACTTGATCCAGCAGATTTGGGCTGATTTGATCCAGCCCAAATCAATGCATAAGTTGATCTTCACTGATGGCCCCCAAAGTACATCCATAGAAGTAAGTTAGGTGTTTCAGCACATGTTAACTGGAAGGGTAACCATGTTGGAAACATGAAAAATTGGATTAAAACCTGCTTTTCACTTAGCTGTGTAATCTTGGCACCTGTGAGATGTAGTCCACCTCACAGAACTGCTGTGAAAACATTTTCTAGCACAGTCTGATATTTGGTATGTATTCAATAAATGCCACATAACAATACGAACCTTGCTTTGCTCGCTTTGAAGTAAATTTCACATATATCACTTAGATATGATCATTCATATTTTACAGATGAAAAGACTGAGAATAAGAGAAGTCACTTACCACTAAGTGGACTAGCAGAGACTCACCTCATTATTTATCTTCTTCCGAAATTTGTCCTTTTAAGCTTACCTAAATAATTGTATTCTAATTTCATGTAGTTATTTCTGTAAGTTTGGTTAAGGATATAATCATTAAAAATGTGTGTATCACTGGGCCTCCTTGGTGGCACCATCAGGCTGTCAGTAACCACTGCAGCAGAAGTTCTATCCCTTGCCAGGGAGGTGACCCACGCTGCCAGCAGACCTCTCCTTTCTTGCCCGCTGCTCCCCTCAGCAGAGTATTTCAGTACATCTGCTTATTCTGCTCCCCACTCTGTCTCTGGCGGATCCTCTCTCTGCTGAATACCCATACCTCTGGCCTATGCCCCAGTTCTTTTTTGCATAATAAAAAATATAAAATCTTAAAACTTAATTTAAAATGTTGTGTATCAGTTCAATCCTATCTTCATTTCACTAAGCCCACAATGTGGTAAAGCATCATGATTTTATCTTTTGACAGTAGATGGCACTGCCGATCATCAAAAGACACAAGGTTCCATTATATTCTACACCCCATCTCTTCTGCTTAACTATTACAATCATAACAACGACAGCATCAGAAACAACTGGTGAAAAGAAAGTGATGATTTTCCTTGAAAAAAAAAAAAGACTGACTTTCACAAGAGACATGGACATTGTCTCTAGTCTTTTTTAAATTTAAATAACATTATTGAAATACCTTTGATAACTAAAAAAACAGACAACACTCAAAAGGAATACAAACAGTGAACAGGTGTTCAGCATCTCTATTCATCATGAAAATGCAAATAAAACCCACCAGGAGAGCTCAGCTCACACCTGTCAGGGTGGTTATTACCAAAAAGATAAAAGACAAGTGTCAGGGAGGAGGGGAGAGGGTGAGTCCTGCGCCCTGCCTTTGGGGTGTCATTACTGCAGCTACCACGGAGAACAATAACGATGTTCCTCAAAAAACTGGACCCACCACATGACCCTCTGCTCTTCTTTCAACAAACTGTTACAGGGTAGCCCAGAGTGGACTGGGCCGCCTGTCTGTGGGGCCTCACCTGCGCACTCACAATTCAGTTATACTGCAGGTACACACAAAAGGGCCAATAATGGGTTTATTTACAAAAGGGGAAAGGAATAGGAAACAACCCATGGAAAGAGAGCGGAATACAAAGTAACTGGAATACCTACAGCTAGGCTGACTGAACACACCGAGTCAAGGGGTCTGGAGAGCCGATCACGAGCAAGAGAGCGCGAAATGCAATCGCGCCCTATTTATCCCCCAAATGTCCCAGAATTCCTGCTAGCTCCGCCCTTGGGTCCTTGCAGTTCTCTCCCTGGTACTGCTGGGAGTTGTAGTTTCCAACCACTGGAGTAGGAGATAAAGCCCAGAAAGCTGGAGTAGGGGGTGGGGTCCATAAGACTCTGCAGAGTTCCTTTAGGACATCCTTCCCCTTAACAAAATTATTTACCAAATTTTCTTCTTTCAATAGAAGATTCACAGCTCTTTGATGATGGTAGGTGCTGTTGTTTCTGTTTGGTGAACTCTGGGTGTCCCATGACATTGGCCTCTGGATCCCAAAATGGGGACACACCTGCCTATGTGCCCAGGGAAGCTGGATTCAGCCTCTCCCTGCTGCCAGGAGTACGTGAGCCTTTTCCATGTTTGAACTGAGCCTTGGGGACCTAAAGCAGCTACGGGTGACACACCAGCTTCTAGAAGCCCAGGGGGCTGCTTCCTGAAGCCTGCCCACCCTCCTGCGCTCACACATTCTATCACCCCAACTTGTCAGGCATTCCCTCACAGCCTCATCATAATTGTCATTAGAGAGGCATTTGTGTGGCTGTTTGAATTTTCCCTCTAAGTTCAGTGGGGATGTGAAATGAAACTTTCTTTATTGCTGTGTCCCATGCTTGGCCCAGGGCCTGGCACAGAGTAGGCGCTCAGCAAGATACGGTTGAATGATTGACATCAGCCTTTCCTGGAAAGGGCTGCCAGGCACCTAGGGTTAAACCAACTCCCCTCAACGCCCAGACTGCTGACCTCCATGCCACTTCCCAGGCCTCTGGACAAGACAGCCTCATGGAGGAAAGAGGAGCACTTCTAGCTGAGAGAGGCTGCGTTTGTGGGCCTGCAGCTGCCCCGCTCTGGCCGCCTGGTGCTTCTCCTGCTGAAACAGCACCTCAAACCTCACATCTGGGGGTCCTTGCTCCTCACCCTTCACTGTTCTCCGTGCATATGGAGCTTGATCCTAAGTAAAAGTCTGTTCTACTAGGAAGCAAATAAACTTCCTCCCCCGGTGGAGGTGTTTCCTTCCTGAAGTTACAAAGGAGTCTTTTCAGAGAGCAAGGGGCCAGGCATGTGGCCACGCTGCTGTCTGCCCTGTGTGGGGCAAAGTGCCTTCTGGAGTCCAGAACCTCCGGAAGGAAAAGGCCCCCAAGGGGGTGGCCCGACGTCTCTGAGCCCCAAGCCTCCACCTGCCGGATGCACGCAGCCCCTGCAAGCCCATGCGTCACTGGGAAGCCATTACTTCCAGGAGGAAGTTAACTGGGGGTTACCGGAAGTAACTGTGAGTTACCTTCCTCCTAGGGCCCCTGGCTAGGTCCTCTCCCTCCTGTCATCGCTGCACCCCAGGACCTCCAGGGCTGCCCGAGTCCCCCTTTCTCTGGCTACACTCAGCATGAGTGGACATGTGGAGTTTCAGGGCTACAAATTCTGTGTGTGCTGAGGAATCCCGCGTGTCCACCTACAGGGGCGCTGCTGCATTCTCATAGCCAGCTGCGGACTCAGTCTCGACCCCCCTTCCCCACCCCAACCCCGGAGGTCTAGTAGGTGTTTCACCCTCACTGCATCTCAGGGCACTCTCTGAGCACCAGGAAAGCTGGCTAGACTGTGGTGTGGAGTCGGAATTTCAGTCCGTGAGTGAGGGGAGTCCTCTCCGTCCTGTCCTTTCCAGATGCTGACTGCTTTGTATTTCATAATAGTTTATTTTTACAACATTTTGTACAACATTTTTCCATCTCAGTTGTAATCCCCATGGTCTTCCCATCACCAAATCACCCGTTGCCATCACCATAGTCCCGTGTACATCCCCCCACCCCCGCCATTTTTTATATCTCATTCCCCACTCCATCCCCACAAAATATCTCTGGTACATAGTTGTTCATTGTTATTATTATTTTTCTCGCCTGGTCCTTTATGCTCCTGCTATGAGTGAAGCCATTCGGCATTTTTTCTTTTCTTTCTGGCTTATTTCACTAGTCATGATCGCTTCCAGCTCCATCCATGTTGCTGCAAAAGCCGTGAGTTTCTTTTTTGGGCATTTGGGCTACTTTTGGGCATTTGGGCTGAACCAACTCTTCCTTATTGTAAATAAAGCAGCAATGAACATGGGACAGAGGTGTCTTTCTGAGTCAGTGTTCTTGTGGCCGACTGCTTTTCTCTATCTTCTCTGCCTCAGTAAGTGGCTCCCGCCCCAAGGCTCTTGACTGCTCTGTTTCCTTCATAGCCCACATGTAACCTCAGTGAGGCCCGTGGGCTCTGCCTTCAGGTCCTGTGCCCATCTGACCTCCTCTTAGGATCCCGCCTCGACTGCCCGAGGCCTTGATGGAGACCAAGACAACTACCGCTCCTGAGCAGGGACAGTTTGGTCTTGCTGCTTTGACTCTTATCCCGCTACAGACCCTTCTCCAGACAGCAGCCAGAGTTGTCTTGGTAACCACCAGATCATGTCACTCCCTGCTCGAAACCACCCAGGTTTCCCTCACACAAACTCGAGGCAGTATGGCTGGTTTTCCCAACTCTGCCCTTGCACCTGTGTCTCTGCTGTTGGCCACACTGGCTTCCCAGCTCCAGCTTTCCTCAGACACAGGCTTGTTCCCACCTTGTACTGACACAGAGATCTGCTCTCTGGGGCTCTTCTTCTCTGGGTCTTCATGTGTTTTGCTCCCTTACCTTCTAGAGAAACTTAAAGCCCCATCCCGAGAGAGGTTAGGGTTGACCACTGTAGTGAGCTAGCCGACCCACACTCCGTTTCCACGTCTCACTTTATTTTTGTCACCATATTCAGTGTAGGTGTTCACCTATCCTTGGTTTCTCACAAGACACTGTGAGTGACTTAAATAGCAGAGAAATTATTAGTAGCCAGCGGGGCACAGGGCTGAATGAGTCCTCTCCCAAGGGCTGCACTTCAAGTACTCAATTGCTTGATCCTCCTTTTCCCCTAATACTGCCCTGTCACCATTTTGACCCTGCGTGTAGCTGGGGGTGGGAAAGGCGAGCCTGGTAGTACAGCTGCAGCTCTGGATAAGCTTGGGTACAACAGGTACGAGGTCACCTGTGTGGGCCACAGTCTTCCTGTCCTGGGGAGGGTGTCCAGGTCATGGGGTTAGTGCTTCTGGACACTCTCCATTCTCCATCTTCTTGTAACCCTTCCCTTCCTACGCCCACTAGATTACAGGCATCGTACTAAAGAAACATCTGGAGTAGTTCTGTCACACACCTCCCACCCCAGTCAGTCCTTGGCCACCCAAACTCCTGAGCCCAGCTGGTCCCTGCAGGGCTGGGGTACCCTACAACACGTGTAGGGAATCTTAAAGAAAAATCCTCTAGTACCTGGAGCTCTGACCCCTTAGTAGCCAGGGAAAGTCAGATGCAAATGAGAATGAGAAAATTTGAGTGTGAAAAGCAAGCCTGGGCTGGGCTGTCTGCAGGGTCCCTGACAGAAAGGAGAGACAGGGGTTTGGGAGTCAGGAAGAGAAAGGAAGGAGGTTCTGCGGGAGAGTCAGACTGAGTATAATGTCAGGGAAAATCTTGACATGCTCTATTTATAAAGTCTAGAAACTTCTAAAAAGAGTTGGCTTTACTGTGTTAAAAGATGACTAATTACAGTCATTCATGGGAATGGCTGCTTAGCATTTCTAGCTAATGCCTGTGCAGGCTGTAAGCATCATCCTTGCGTGAATATCTGTCAAAGCGTCTTTTGTTGCAAATTTTATTTGATTGCAACACCTGCTCATGAAGATTCTCCCTCCTAGCAGTCTGCTCAGGATTAAAACAAAACAACCCAGGAAAAAATGCCTTCTAAGAATAAAGCAGAACAAAACAAATGCTTGTAAATCTACAACATAAAGACACTGATATTTGGGATGAAGACTGGTAGGTGAGGATAGACAAAGCATGAATAACTTACATATATTGCCTTCCTATACCCCCTCTTCT
>NW_004567121.1:20080976-20104717 GCF_000260355.1 Condylura cristata
GGTGAGAGGATTCACTAGGGACAGAGTAGGGAGCAACACTGCTGAGGGGAGCAGAGGGCGGGTCAGGGAGGTCTGCTACACCATGTGGGTCACCTCCAGAGCAGGGATCAAACTCATTCTGAAGTGGCTTTAGCTTCTTAGTGCTGTGTTTTAACCCGCTGCGCCACCAGGGAGGGTCCTATTTTCCCATTTTTACAAAAAAGAAAAAACAAACAAACAAACAAACAAAACCCAAGTGCCTTTACTGCTGGTACCTGGGTCTTTTAGAAAATCTGTGCCATGTCAGCCAATATGGATTGGATTAAAACACAAGAATGTTAGCTTAAATCCAAGCAAAGTTGTGTAGAAGTTTAGCTTACACATAGGTGCGATTCCTTGCATTAGACTCACAGATTTGCAAAGTAACGATCTAAAATGCATTCTTTAGAGGCCTGTAAATGCGGAACCCGGGGGCACCTTGGAGGACCCCAATGCAGCCCCAGTGCCCACCAGTGCCACCTCTGCAGGGAGAAGAGGGACTGGCACAGATGACCATGGTTGGGATGCAGACAGGGAACTGCAGGCATAGAAAAGGAAATACATTGGATCTCTCAGTTCCTATATAAATTCATCAGCTTCTGTCTCATCAAAATTTGGCATCGGCGCTGGGGTGTAACCTTCCCAAGCCTGCTGTCCAGATGAACGCATTACAGAACACAAAAGGCATGTCCAGTCCTCCAGCACAGCAGCAACCCAAGATAAAAACCAGACATGGGAGTCAGTGGGCACAAGCTAAACAGGATGAAAATATTGCCTATATTAAGTCTATTAATAAAAAATATTATTTCATGTAAAACTGACTTGGCCCTAGGACCCCCAATAATTGTGTTATTAGGTAAGAATAAAATGATGGACACTTAGAAGCCATCTAGTACAATTCTCACCTGCTGTTTAAATCCCTCCTTTGTGCCCTCACACCTGGCCATCCTCCTTCGGCCTCAAAACTTGAAGTGGCAGCAGACACACTGCCTGTTTGGGTAACTCAGCTCTCCTGGAGCCACCTGTTGGTAGACCCTATCATATCACCTGTCCTTCTGGAGTCATCTTTTGAGACGCATAAAACAACTCAGTCTTTGGTGTGCAAGCTAGCTCTTCACTGCTGGGACACTGCTCGTGCCTGAGAAGACGGGCCTTCTGCCCCAGCTCTGTGACCTGCCCTGAGTCATGCTGTCACCACCACTGCTGTCCTGGTTCATTTGCAAATAAATATTCTTCAGTATCTATCAACAACTGAGTCCAAGCAATGTCCTGAGAGTCGACTGGCGGTAGGCGATGTCTTGTTTTGTTCATCTAGAAATTTTGAAGACCGCTTTGAGGAGCCTGATTGTCCCTAAGCAGCAGAATTTGCTTGCCAAGTATCTCTTGCCTAAGCGAAGTTTCAGGCCCACGATCAACTCCTGTGATCACCTACAGGACACTAGGGACATGAAGAAGTGCTACAATCGCTGTGGGCAGGATGGATGCAGGAGACACAGCACTGCCCAAGCAGGCCCGGGAAGGTCCTCTGGCAGGTTCAACAGTCTTCAGAACAAGCTACTGTGGAGGCGCAATGGCCTTCCACACGTGCCCAGGTCTGAATCCTACAGCCTGAGTATGAATGTGAGACCCACGTGGCAAAGGAGACTTTGCACACGTGATCAAGTGAAGAGGGAGAACATCTCCTGGAGAATCTGGGTGAGTTGCTAGGTCCCTAGAATTCTTCAAAGTGAAAAGCGTCAGAGTCAGATGAGGTGATGTGATAAGGCGCAAGAGATGTGATAACAACAGCAGAAGTTAAAGACAGAGAGAGAAGATGTCACTGTTTTGACTGTGAGGATGGAGGCCAAGAAATACAGACAACGAAAGGCCAAGACTCCCGAGAACCTCCAGCATGGAATGTGACCTTACCGACATCTTGATTTTAGACCAATAAGACCATTTGGACTTCTGACATTTAGAAAAGAAAAAAATGGTATGTTGTCCTAGCCACGCATGTTCTAATATCTTTTCAACTTTATTTTAGAATCATGTCTCAACTCCATCTTTGTGGTTCTGTCACTCCCACCTTAGTTCACGTCCTCGTTATTCTATCTATACCTGGATTATTTTTATGTCCTCCTAATCAATTTTCTCCTCTCTGATCTCTCCCCCCGCTCCCTTCCCCACCACTGATCTTTTCTCCACAGTCCTGCTGTAACATGACTCTTTGATATTTTACCTCAGTACTTCACTACCTCTGCTTCTTCTCTTTTGAGGAACTATGGCAAGTTCAAGACAAATCTCAGCCCTTTGTGGCACCTTCTCTGATTCTCTTGAGCCCTTGAGCTTCTCCTCTGGGTGCGTCTCTCTGGGGGCCACTGCATGTTTTCATTGGAGCCGTCTCCCTACGCAGGCCCCTTCTCCTCTGAGCCTTTTCATTTGGGCATCAACAAATTATGTGGTGCCCTGAAACAGAAGCACGTCAATAAATGTCCAGCAAAGGGCTGGATGAAGCAGTGGGGAAGAGCGGGAGGAGGGACTGACCATCGACTAGTTGTGGGAATGTCAGGTTTGACTCAAAGTAATCCATGCTCGAAACATTCTGTGATTGCTCAGCAAACCTGTGTGTGCTTTCGGCAGGCTGTAAGGAAAACTACTTTCAGAAAGCTGAAGGCTGCACAGTGTGTGAAAGTAATTATTTTTCAAAGTATTACTACTTCTATAAAAGAATTTTTTGCAGATTTTTTTCTTTAGAGAGGAATTTTTCTAAACAATAATAAACAATTATTTTCTTATTAATTTCAAGGGTGGACAGGAACAATCTCAATGATGGAGGCAACTGCCAAGTGAAATGTCCCTGAAATGAAGTGAAAGTGTCTTAGAAATGCGTGACAGTGGAAAAAGAACATTGGCTGTCCGTGTAACTGCTTATAGTGTATGTGTCGTGAAACACATCTGAGTGGTGTTTAGTTGTTTCTTCATAAAGATCAGTATGAAATTTCAAACCATCTCACATACCGATATTTTCAATATCAAGTCACAAATAGCAGTTGAGATCTCCAAGAAAAGGGCTATTTTGTGAGTTTCAAACACACTGTACAAACATGGCGCTCT
This sequence comes from Condylura cristata, assembly GCF_000260355.1. Taxonomy (NCBI): domain Eukaryota; kingdom Metazoa; phylum Chordata; class Mammalia; order Eulipotyphla; family Talpidae; genus Condylura; species Condylura cristata. Next base: position 20,084,088 of record NW_004567121.1, read on the forward strand.
ATGACTCCTTGTCGCCCCATGAACTGGCTGTACAAATGTGCATATCTCACGCCTTCTGCAGGTGAGAAGCTCTGTCTGCCTCCCTAGAAGCATTTTCCAGAGGCAGCACGTGCACCAGAGCCACCGGTCAGCTCTTCCCTTTGTCCTGCTGACATTTCAGCAGAACCACGTTCAGAAACCCAAAGACGATATGAATCTTGGGGGGAGGGGGGGAGGGAATGAAGGCCTTGGGACCTTTTTAAGAATAAAAGAGCAAAAGGTTATGACCTTGGTTGATCTGCATCAAGGCTTTTCTGTTTTAGATTATGCACAGGCTTGGGTGAAAGCCAGTCGACGTGTGGACACTGGTGGCTCCCAGACTTCTCAACCCCCGTAATTATCTCCTTCCTAAAATAAGTGTCAGCATGACTGTTGGTATTTGACAAGTCACTCTGTGCTCCCCAAGATAGCAGATAGGTACATTTTTATCATTTTTTGAGTAGCTAGACATGCATTTTAAGTCATATAACATTGTTCTATTTTATGGATATAATAGAAATATATCCAGGGAGTTAAGTTCCAATAACTGCACATGGAGCAAGCATTCCTATTTTCCTTTGTGCGTGGATTTTAAAATACAACATTCCTTATGGAACAAATGGTACTTTTCCCTTACAAGTCTGAAGCTCAGCAGTGGTCAGGGGGAGGCCGGATGAGGACCTACTGGGGAAACGAACCAAATTAAAGTGAAGTGTTTCTGTAGGACACAGGGCTCTCAGTGTGTATTTTTTGCCAGGACTGATTTCATGTTGCCCGCCTCCGGCCTCAAGCACAGTACCACTTCTCGGATTAATGAGAACAATCTTTCTCCAGAGATAAGAAACATGGCATTTCTCAATAAGGAGACAACCCGTCAAAATTATGCATAATAAATCCACAGTGCTAGGGCCTCCGTCATTTACAACCATTCATTTCTTCCATTCTTTTTAAAGCCCCTGGGGGAAGAGGAAAGTGACAAGCAGTTCACACTGAGAGACACGGAGTACCAGGAACTCCTGCCAATGCTACAGGATCTAAAATAGTCCTTTGGCAACTGAGCATGGAATGGATTCCAGGTCCCAAGGCAACTGTGCACATCAGAGGGGTGGGTCTCCTCCCTCCAGCTGGGGCCCAGTAATCCTGCCATCCCGCAAGCCAGCAGCTCTGCTTTGAAGGAAGCCAACAACCTTTGACAAAAGCCAGCTGGAGGAGCGTCCCTTCCCTAGCTTATACCCACACGTTGCTACTGAAAATGTTTTAAAGGTCCCAGAACATCCTATTTATGCTCCTCAGCAAGAGCAATGGCCGGGGTCCTCCCTCTTCATTTCAGAAGAGGCAATAGCAGCCTTCTGTTGGGGGTTCTTCAAAGATCAATTAATAGGAACCCCTGTCCCGGGAATTGTCAGTCAGCCCGGCTATAAGTTGGTTGGCGCTGGCTTACTTTCCAGTCAACAAGGACTTCCCGAGCACTCGCTGTGGGCCCCACTGCACAGCGGGCACGTTCAGATAATGTCCATCATCAGGAAGAGAAGAGCTCAGGGTAGACGGGTAAGAATAAGGTCAGCTCAGGGACGGTGCTGTGTGTCAGCCCCATGCTCGGCACTTGACATAACTGTCTCCTTGGCTCCTGAAAACAACCCTGTAAACTACTGTCACTCCTACATTGCAGATCAAGAAACTGCGGCTCAGAGAGTTAAGGGACTTGCTATCGCTCAGAATATGAAGGTGCGGAAGGGAACCGAACAGGGTCAACAGGGAGCTCCTGGAGGTTGCTGGGTGGTGAAAGCACCTGATCCAAGACTAGACAAGTATCTGAACAGCTCTAGTATCCTATAGGCAAATGAGCCAGGAGGTCAGTTAGCATCTGGTGGAAAATGATGAAGACTGATACGCGAATCTAAACAATGGATGCATGTACAGTGTATCTTAAAAAACACAGTCATTAGGGCCCTCCCTGGTGGCGCAGCGGGTTAAAGCACAGCACTAAGAAACTAAAGCCACTTCGCATGAGTTCGATCCCCGCCTGCCTGGAAACCTAAAGAGGGGAGCAAACTAAACTTGCCCCTTCCTGGCGGGAAAGGAAGGGTCACAGTTTCTCTCTCTGCCCAGCACTCTGGTCACCCCTCTTTCAGGGCAAATTGGACTTGGATTCCCCCAGGGTCTTTTGCTTTAACCTCTGACAGAGAGAATATAATCTTCATTCCAAGAATCAGGGAAGAACACGTGCAGCCTCATGAATTCTAACTCTGTTTCAAGTCTGTAATGGAAAATGATTCTCTTTTAAGCCGTCTATGCCAGTGAGCGAATTACAAGGAGTTTGACTTTCATTTGATGTCAGGGATCCAGGCTCAGGCAATGCTGACCAATAGTGATCATTTATGGTAATTTCAAAATGGAATTTTGACTCATGAATCAATGATTGGATGTTTGGTCTTAAAATATGTAATACATAGTTTTACAGCAAGTCAAAACTGCACACAGACTGGCCTGGTGGCGTACGTACGCTTTAATGTTGGTTTAGCGGGGTGAGAGGCCAGAAGTCAGATGCCAATAGAAATAGCATTTTGTGGACTTCCAGCCCCCAGCAACTTTCAGCTCTCCTCTCTGGCTGCCTCCTGTCTGCTCTGCATCCTGGACAGAACTCCCCCCCACCCCCCAACCCACTCCCCACTCCCATCCCACCTGTAAAGGTGTTGGTGTGAACTGCCTCAGCTTCCTGCAGCCTCTGGGTACTGAAGAAAGGCTACTGGCTCTTCTGTGGGAAGAAACACAAATCTAAGAATCCGAGGAAATGTCTCTAGGCCCCTGGAGAGCCCCCCTGAGTGATTCCTATTTTCTGGCACACAATTCCTGCCCCGACTGAATGGCTGCCCACTCATAGCCCCACGGGATGCAGCTGCTCAGACCCAGCGAGATAGGCAGAGGCCAGAGGAGTCCACTCAGCCCAGGCCAAGAGGCAGAGGGCCATCACCAGGTACCTCTAGCTAACAGTGCTGTATTGTTCTCTCAAACAGTTGCCCAGGGCAGATCTGCTGTGTTCTTACCCCAGTAAAATAAAAAAATCAAGCTGCCTTGGTTGCTTTATTTCTGCATTATGGGAAGACCAGGACAGGTAGAGAAACCAAGACCAGACTGGCCTGGGGGCGCACAGCAGTGCAGGCCTGGAGCCTGGGTGTTGAGTCCAGTGTGTCGTGCCCGACCTCCCATAATGAGGGAGGGAGCTTGGAGAGAGTCAAAAGCTAGCAGGGTTGCTTTGGGGCACTTGCTCAAACTGTTTTCAGTCTTTTCGGTTTGTTTTCTGGTCTTTTGTCAATTAATTCAGAACTTCTCTTGCTTGACAAATAAGCTTTTTGGAGCTTACTGTTCTAGCTGCGAGCAGGGAGAAGCAGCGGAAGCACATTGTGGTGCAGGCCCCGGTGTTGACCGAGGGGCACTGCCACTCGGCTTGGGGAGGGGGTTGGTATGGGGATGGACAGAGAGGGAAGCATGAGTAGGAGCTGGTCAGGCAACTGTGGTTTGTGGAGCCAGGGGAAGATGCTGCTGCAAAGTACCCCCCTGTAGGCAGAAGGCAAGGCTGGATTCTGCAAGCAGGGTAAGCCTGGGCCGTGGGGCACAGAGCATAAGGTAGCAGAGACACCAGAGAGAGTGCTAGGGGATTGCCCACCTGGACATCCAAGTTGAGTTCAGATTCAGGGTGGGCTGGAAGGAGGCATTGTAGGCTTCAAGGGAGGAGCAGTGATCTGCATGTGGAAATGCTCTTCTGGCTGAGAATGGAGCCAGGATGGAGGGGCCAGGCTGGATGGAAGGCGTGTGCAGCCATCCAGAAGAGGGCATCCGGGGGAAACTGCCCAGGCAGCTGCCAATAAATTTGTCCTTACTCCTTCTTCCATGCATCCAGCTGGCCTTGCGGGCATGGCCAAACTTCCGTGACCTCCTCCAGGCCTGCACGGAGCCAGAGGCTTGGAGAGCAAACTGGGCTAAGGGGAGAGCTGCCCTCCCCGGCCTATGCTCTCGTCCGACTCTGAAGGTCACCAGGTTTTGCAAATGGTCATGTGGGCCAGTAAGTGGGGAGGCTCCTGCCACTTGGTTTTGATTTCCAGAGTGCTGTGATAAATGCTGTTCATTTCTCCAGAAATGAATTTGGAGCTTTGCAGACACTCCCTAGACGGCTGGTAAATCAGGCTGGTAGATCAGGCACACCTGGGCCGAGCAGTCTATCTCACCTGGAAACCTCCCCGCTCCAGGGATAATGGAGACTTGTCTATCAAGTATCCCCCAAGCATCCACACACAGGGGTGGGTCAAGGACTGAGAACACAAGGTCTCTGCTCTAGGAAGGTTGTAAAACGGTGCCTAGAGGGAAGAAGGTTTTGCTGATGATCTTGACCTTGGTCCAGCTGCAGCACTGACCCACCTTCCCATGGCTCTGTGGGATTTAGACGTCTACAAACACTGAATAAATCATGAAAGTCTTTTGTCAAATAGATTTCTTTTCTTAAACTCTGAAGAAGGAAACACTTTAGCTCCGCTGGCTCTGCCATCCACCTTCCCTGGACCCAGGCCTCCTGTCCTCCCTTGCTGGCTCTGGCCCTCTAACAGGCTGCTGCCATACCACCCTGACATCTGGCCGGGTCCTGAGCTGGATGCTGCCGGCTGGAGCTGAAATGTCTTTGCCCGCAACTGACTCCACTGCGTGGGCTTTGCGTCAACACTCCCTTCCCTTCCTTTTCCATACAGCCTGTTCACCCGCAAGACTTGACCAGAAAATGCCTCATTTGCATAACGAAGGTTCAGGTTGGAAGTGGAAAGCCAGCCATGGGTGACAGTGATGGGAGCCTGTGTTGCCCAGTGTGTGGCATCGCTCTGAGCCTTGAGAGCTCCTTCACTAGCTCCTGTCCAGCAGCATCCACAACAAGCTGGCAGAAAACAGCATCCAAAGAAGGCTGGCAGAAATCCTGGAGGGCAACAACCACTGCCCCGCCCCGGCAGGAGACACAGGACAGGCAGAAGGAGCTCTACAGCCCACAGCAAGCCATGGGATTCCTGTGGGTTTGCCCTACCCTGGGCACCAGACTTTTATGCTGACTTAAGCAGGGTAAAACACGTAATCCCATCCTGAGTGTGTGGCACGGACTGTAATGGCCAGATGAGCATTGAGAAGGGGAGGGCGAGTGACATGGGCTGGAACACCACGGGCCATGTGGGATCAGGAGGGTGGAGCCTCTGCAAGTCTATTGCAAGATGGGATTCACTTACCCATTTCAAATCACCATTTGTAGTCTCTAAGACAGGTGGTAAATACGGCCGACCTGCTGCCTACCCAGCTGGTCACTAAGCAGACATTAATTGGTCACTAGGTCCATGTCCTCATTGCCCTGGCCAGATGGTGGGTAAATGCAAGGGAGAGGGGCATAGTGCCTTCCCTCGAGGAACTGGCCTTGAGGCTCCAAGGTCATGGAGCTTCAGGGTTACTGATGCTTGCTAAGTTTGGTGTCCAGTACATTGCCCCAGGCATAGACCCCATGGCCAAGATTAGCCCCTCCAAATTGTTCCAGTAACCCTTTGCCACAAGAACAAGAGCTTAAAATGGAAATGGATGACATATGAGAGAATCTTCTAATCTGTTGACAAGATTTTTTGGACGTCTTTTCCACATGGAAAACTAGGAAGTGCATGGATACTGGTTATACGCTCCTACTCAGGTCACCGTGTCACTGGACACAGCATCACTAGGAAGCCTGTGAATGGTGAATTGAATTCTGACTCTGCCCCTTCCAAACTTGAGTGGGTCATCATTGGCCTGTGCCTCAATTTTACCAGTTGATCAAATTCACTATAATTCCAAAAAAATACAAAACAACAAAAATAAAAAAATTCTACAATAGCAAGTACTAGTAGTATCATAAGGTGGGAGAATCTGTGTACATTTATTATGAGGCCGCAGCATAAGCAAGCTGTATGGTTCCCAGCCATGTGATAAATGCCTGAGAACATGAGCTTTTCATTTTCCTAGCCTAGCAGTTGCTCAGCAAAGTCACATGCAACCACCTTAGATGCCTGGATGATGACTGGCTTTCCTTAGTGTCCTGTGGCTTTGGTTTCCAGTGAAGCAGACTCTGAGATGAAGTTTCATCTGCCGGATGTTTATTTGGGAGTTTGTTTTTGGAATAAACACCTGTTGAAGGGAGGGGGAGGAAGGGAAGTGGAGGGAGCAGTCTCCCCGCAGGGCAGGCCCATGATGGTCTCAGCAGAACACACTGGCTCTGTGATTTTTCAGATTAGCCCACATGGTGCCCAGATGGCCAGGATTTCATAGACTGTGCTCATGTATTGTTTTATTTTGCTCTCATTATATTTAACCACTGACTGGAGAAACTAAGGCATAGAGCAGTAGCTACCTGCCCAGTGTGGGGGAGGAAGAAGGGCCAGGGCATAAAGCTAAACCTCTGGGGTGGCACACGGTAAGTAGGGAGTGATCGTTGGGATGAACGAACAAAGCAGAAATCTGTACAGGGCAGGACAGTACACAGCACAAAGTGCCTGGACCATTCATCCATTCATCTATTCAATAAACATGTCACAGAGTTACTTTTCTATGGGCACCAATGGTTAAAAAGAAGAAGGCACTAATCCTATCCTCCATGAACTCACATTTCCTCCGGTTACCATTAAGCACTTATTTTTCTTCAAAGTTCATTTAGAGGATCTACAAGATTGAGTGCTCTCACCTTCTATATGCTATGCCCCCTGCCATGATAGCGTGCAGGTCGTGAATCAGGAGGCCCAGGCTCTGCATCAGGAATGGGACGTTATTGGTTCTGGGCCACTTTGAAGGACAAAGATGTGCTCTTCAGAAGGTGCCAGCCCCATTACACACTTCCCTCCTGGCTGAAATTTTAGTTGGCTCATAGCCCATTAGAGGGATTCCACCCACTGGCATTATAGCATAGTGGCTAAGGGTGTTAATTTTGCCGTTACATCAACGTAGCCACGATCCTGGTTTTGCTTCATGCATGGAACTTGGGCAATTTTCTGAAGCTTGTTAAGTTGTAGGCTTTTCATCTGAGATGAGAACGATAGTATCACTATCTACCATATGGACTGTTGTGGCAATTAAATATGCAAATATATGTATCATGTTTAACATGGCCTCTCATGCTTAATAAAAACTTCTTTCTAAACATATTTAAAAACTAATCTTTTCTTGGTTGCCTAGAAGATGTGGGTGTTAGGCTGAAAGATCAATATATAGCTAAAGAATCATTTGGATTCACTGGAGGAGTTGTAAAATCATCTTCAAGACCACCGGGCACTGGAAAAGCGAGAGTCCTTGATGATCTTGACCCTGGCCCTCGCAGATGGCCAAAGCAGCTGCCAATCCTCTGGTGCACCGGCGGACACTTCTGAAGGCACCCACACCCTCAGGACTGACATTGTTTAATGAATGACCTCCCTGTCAGTATTTCAAAGGAGCTATCTAGGACCAGGTGGGACCACTTAGGAGCCCACCCAGGAGCAAGTAGGGGTTTCCTGAACCCATTCTCCAGTTTCTATGCAGTGCTAGACGTCCCTGCCTCTATTCTATCAGAAAGGTGGCTCTGGCTGTGTGTGTGTGTGAAAAGTGTATTAGTTCTGGGAAACTGTACTTTCCCACATGCATGCCTGGGACCAGAGAGAATCCTAATAGAATCCATTAATTTTGCTAGGCCACGATTGCTTTTAAAATAAGGAAACATTCCTAAATTAGTGCACAGCTCCTCCTTGATGCTGTTGTTGTGACTACCCACTGCTATGTTAAAATGTAATTCCTTTGTTTCTTCTAGAACCGCACTTGCTGCTAGTCCTGCTAAATTACAGTTTGTGGATATGTGTAGTCTCCGGCATGTGTAGGTGTCAAACGTGTCATTGATCTAACATTTGGTGCGTTTGTAAGCACATGGAGGTTAAACTCTGGGAGGATCCACAAGGTGGGGAGTGGTTGATGTTAATTCATAGGTTGCTTCTGCTTTTGTCTCAGTAAGGAAATAGGCTGCCATAGTAAAATCTTTTGGGGCTTTTATTTCATGGGGAAAATAGAAAATTGCCTTGTAAGGATAGCTGTAAGGAGCTATCCAGTAATTATTCAGAGTTTCAGGTACTAAAACTCACTATTTCTGTACTTTATGTTAATGGCTTCTATAAGTTAAGAAAAATTAAAACATATCTCACTTTCCCACTGCAAAAATAAGCAAACAGCAGCAGGATGGACAAAACTAAGAAAATAATTTATTTCAGAGTCTTTAAATACAAGGAAGACCTTTCAAACACATGGCCCAGAGCCTCCAGGAACAACAGTTAACAAAATTAAGGACACCGGACACAGAAGAGAGAAAAAGCAGAGAGGGACTCTGACCTCAGGGAATGTTGCGTGCGGCAGGGAATAGATAAGAAGCAATTGGACAAATGAATTAATTAAATGACATTATGACCTGATTAAGACTGTACAGAAAAAAAAAACAGGAAGCACGCTGCAGAATAACACAGACACCACCTACTCTGGCTAGTGTGACTAAGCAGACCTTCCTGAGAAAGCAACATTCAAACTGAGACCATAGATGAAACAAGGGCGTGTTCTTTTTCTCTGGCAATTTAGTTAACATCAATAAAAAGAGTAGAATAGAAAATTTACCTCTTCTCTGGCCAAATCAATTTTCCACTGTCTGCTCAGTGCCAGGCAACTGACATTCAAAGGCTTTGTGCAGGAGCTTTCTTAACCCCAAGCCCTGAGAGAGAGGATGACCCCACCTACAGAAGAGGAAATCCATTCTGGAAGGTAAGAAACTTGTCCTAGGTTGCAGAGAATATAACAGTCTTGGTAAAGTAGTACTGTTTCAGGGAAATACAAGTAATGACTTCTTTCATTTTTTCTAAATAATTCACCTATGTTTTTGGCCAGTGCCCACCTCGCCCAAATGAGCTAGAGAAAGAAAAAGTAAAACTGAGTTTTAAAGGAATTGCAGTGCATCTAAATGCATTTAGCTTGACTCGCTGATTAGTATTATCTGGTCATTAGGTCTTTTATTACCTCTCCTTCCATCCTCTCTATTCCCAGCCATCAATATTGGTACCTGGAACCAGGTAGAGCAAGGGATTACCTGTGTATTTTCACTAGCAACCATTATTATTTTTTTTTTAGTATTGAGGTAATGTTAGTTTACAATGTTGTCTATGACTTAAGGGTACAGGACCAAGCCTTTCCAGTGTTGTTTCCACATCACACCCCCACCCCCCGGACACCATAGTCAATGTTTTTCCCTCCCATTAGTGGTCATTTCCACTCGGCTCAAACATCTCTGTTGGTTGACCCATGCAAGATGTGCTGTCTACTCTTTCCAGGGATGGTATTTCCTCCGGGTGAATGGATTTGTTCTTTGGCTGATGGTGGCAGTCACTCTGAAGCACTCGCTCTACCCTCACTGCCGTGATCTCTTCACCTTGGTGGGTGTGCTCAGTATATTATCTCAAAATGGCCTAAATCATAGTTCCTTTCCACTGACTCATGCTTGGAAAATAAAAATTATTTTTTTTTATTGCTGCATAGAATGTTAGAAAGTCAGACTGACTCTATACCCCCCACACCCTCAACAACCCACAGGACTTTCAATGATGCTTTTTCTGCTTCACTTTCTTCCCTACTCCTGCATCATCAGGCACCTCTGCCAGCTCAGTGGCTCAGTGTTGAAAGGCAGGCTAGTGTCTAGCTAGAATAGGAGGGTGAAGGAAGATGCACATGGGGAGACTAGTCAGAAGTCTTTGCAGCATGAGAAGTGAAAAATTTATTTTTAAACATTTATTTATACATACAGAACTGGGGTACAGGCCAGAGGCTCAGGGGCGGCGAGAGGCTTCACCAGAGACAGAGTGGGGAGCAGAACAGGCAGATCAACAAAGTACACTGCTGAGGGGAGCAGTGGGTGGGCCAGGAGTGGTCTGCCACACCATGTGGTCACCTCCGGGAATCGAACTCATGCGGAAGTGGCTTTAGCTTCTCAGTACTGTGCTTTAACCCGCTGTGCCACCAGGGAGGGCCGAGAAGTGAAAATTTTTAAGTAAAATAATTTAAATGATTAAGACATAGGAATAAAAAATGTGTAAATGGAATTAGAACCAAAAAGACATTAATAATAAAAATTCAGTGAACAACTGAAATAATAGAGTAGATACAGATACAGATGAAGAATCAATAAATTAGACTATCTGAGAAGAATTAACATAAAGAAATAAGAATATTATGTCTAACCTATGTTCAATATGACTTTAAAATAAGGAAAAGGAAAAAGAACAGGAAAAAAGCTCATAATAAAAAACACTGGAAATTTCAAGAATATTCACGAGTCCTCAGACACAGGAAGAGCAACAAGTCTTAAAGAGAATAAAGTCAAATTCACACCTAGATGCACTGGGTGGAAATGAAGAATAGTAATGAAATAAGGAGACTGTAAAGGAAACCTAAGATCAGAAACAATTTATTTTAAAAGAAATATTTAGAACTAAGACTTCCTTGAAACCCCAGTAGAGAGCAGATGATAATAGAGTGCTACATAAATGTGCTTAGCAAAGATAAATACCATGCTAGAATTCCAAACTAGTTAAATTATTATTCAAGAGAATAAAATATAAGACACTTTCAGGCAAAACCAGAGTTTATTCTATACATCTTGCTATAAGAACTACTAAAAGATATGCTCACAAAAAGATTTGGGATAAAAGAAGCAATGGTACAGGTCATATTATTTTTGCATATAATTCTATTTCTCTGATATGTTTCAAAAGTAAGGTAAAATATTTATTTATATTTATCTAAAGCAATGTAGCTTTTATGGACTGCCAAAGAATTAAAACTCTTATTTGGATTAATTAATTAATACCATTTGGATTAATTAATTAATTAATTGTCATTGTTCTTATTTGGGTTAATTCCCCTGGTAATTTTCTTGCTTTATTGAGATTTGGTCTCAATCAAATGGCCTGAGGTATAGTGTATTATTTAAAAAGAAAAAGGAAAAGAAAAACCTGAAGTAGAACCTATTATTAGGAAAGAGCATTTTTCTGGTCAATATTTTTAAGTCCCAAAACTTTAGAAAGGCTTGTTTCCAGAGGCAAACTCTGGCTATTAACCAAAGTCCACTACCAAGAAGTTACTGAAATTCTCAGAAGAAAGTGAATCATCCATTTAGAAGGCATCCAAAAACTCAGGATATCTTGCTGATGTAGATAAATGAGTTGAAAAGAATGCTAAGTCTTTAATTCACATATTTTATTTGTGACTAGAAACTTCTCTGCGTGTAGTGTCTCTATGGGATAGTAAAAGTTTGTAAACATATGAAATTAATGAAACATCCCTATGGGAAATACAAGAGAATGATTTTTGTCTGGAAAATGGGGAGAGAGGCTGTAAAAATGATGGATGCTGGGAAAATGATATTTAAAGACCTGTAAGGACTATTTAGGTACCACTGAAGAGAATAGTGCTACAGTGGAAGATGAAATGTGGCAATAAAAACCTCTATTTGGGAAAGGAGCTTTCCAAGGAGAAAGTCTATAATTCTATCACTTGGCAAAGGTTAGAATCGTCTTCTGGGTTGCCAGGAAAGATGCTTAAATCATAGTTTTTATGGTTTCCTTCAATGGGACTTCAGGAAAATGGCCAAGTGTGCATGATGAATATGGATCCAATTCTGATGGATCTGAATTGGACACTATACTGGGACTTGAATGCTCAGTTTGGCTCCTTCCTTAGGTTCTTGGGTCATTTTTCATCCAGGGCCGACTCTGTGCCAGGCTCTGTGTACAGTCCTATTTCATTTCTCTGGGTCATTGTTCTCCTTGGCAATTATCTCACAACTCTTTCCTCCCTTCCAATAATTTATCCATCCATCTCTCTCCCAGCTTTCTCATTTCATTGAGTCCTTTCTCCTCCCCTCATTCAGGAAACAAAGCTGAAGAGAATGTTCACAGTTTCTAAAAACAATATCACACAGCCTTGTTCAACACAACTTCTGATTGCAATGAGTTAACCTCCTGGGGTACTACAGGGAGCCAAACTCTCCACAGGGTCACTGGGTCATTTCTCTTCTCACCAACTCACAGACAAGAAGCCAGCCATTCTTTCCTGAACTCCCTGTACTGGGGTCATTTTAACATCATCCCCGTACTCCCTCAATTCTGCATGAACTTCCACGTCTTACTTTCCTATTCTTCTTTAAAAGTGATAATATCAGGCCCTTCCTGGTGGCACAGCGGGTTAAAGCACTGCACTAAGAAGCTAAAGCCACTTCTGCATGAGTTTGATTCCCGCCTGCCCCGGAGGTGACCACATGGCGCGGCAGACCTCTCCTGACCCTCCCGCTGCTCCCCTCAGCAGTGTACTTCGTCGATCTGCCTGTTCTGCTCCCCACTCTGTCTCTGGTGAAGCCTCTCACCCTCCGTATCTCTGGCCTATACCCCAGTTCTGTATGAATAAATAAATAAATCTTTAAAAAAAAAAGTGATAATATCAAATAAAAAATCTAGAAAGAGTTGTCTATCTGTAGAGTTGCCACTCTGTCTTCTCCTTTTCCCCACAGAAAACTTCCAATCAAGCATTCATCTGTACTCAAACAGTTCTTGGGCCTCCCTGGTGGTACATGAGTTAAGTCAACACTATGAAGCTGTCAGCAGCCACTGCCTAATGAGTTTGATCCCAGGCTGGGAGCTGACCTACCTGGCAGAGACCTCTCCCGTCTAGCCGGCTGCTTTCCTCGGCAGTGTATTTCAGTCAACCTTCCTGTTTTTGCTCCTCACTCTGTCTTTGGAGAATCCTCTCACCCTCCTCCCCATATACCACTCCCCAGTTCTTGTATGCTTAAATAAAAATAAATCTTAAAAAATAAATAAATAAATAAATAAAACAGCTTTTGACAAGTTCACTGACAGCCTGCATGCCGCCAACGTCAATGGTTATGTCTCAGGTCTCGTTACTTGACACAGTCAACTGCTCCCCTTTTTGAAAGTTTCTTCCCTTAGCTCTAAGTTCACTATGTCTCAGGGTTCAGTGAATGTAGCTTTCCAGTGTCCTGCCCTTCATAATGTTCCTCTTCAGCTTCCTAATATTTAGATATGGAATGCACCAGTCCCGGGGACTCTTTGCAAAGGCACGCCAGCCTAGATCATCTTTACATTTCCAGGACTCTAAACACCATCTCTCTTGGTAATTTCCAAATTAAATAATCTAACCTGACTTCTGTCTTGAATTGACTTATTCTAGTTTCCCATTTGACAACTCCATCTATAATTGAATATGAATGTCAAACACTAACATTTCCTTACAATTCATGTCCTAATTTACTTCTCTGTCACTGCTCTCCTCCTCCTTTGCCAGTGGCTCCTTCTATTAGTTGCTCAGGACAAAATTCGACCCTGATGTCATCTTCGACTTCCTCTATCCTCTCAGTCCACTTCCAATCTGTGGCTTTGGCCTCCAAGTAGATCTTAAATAGACAGCTTCTTCTACCTCCACTAGTGAAAATTACCACCACCTCTTGCCTGGACTTCTAATTGACCCCCTCAGTATGTTTGTTCTCCTGCATAGCCTTCAGTGATCCTTCTAAAATGTAAATCAGGGCCTCCCTGGTGGTGCAAAGGTTAAAGCACAACACTATGAAGCTGTCCTCGGCCACTGCAGCACAAGTTCAACCCAAGGCCAGGGGACAGGTGGGTGACCTGCATGGGCAGCAGACTCTTTTGACCTGCTAGGGGCCAGAGGGGTGACCCTCTCCTGACCTGCCCACTGCTCCCCTCAGTAGTGTATTTCAATCAATCCACCTGTTCTTTTCCCTAACCTGTCTCTGCTGAATCCTCTCACTGCCCCTCCACCTCTGGCCTGTACCCCAGTTCTGTATGCATAAATAAATAAATCTTTGAAATAAAATGTAAATCAGATCACTGTCTTCTTTTATTCTAAACAAAAGCCCATTTAGGTAAATTATTAAATCCTCCCAAGGTCCTGCATAACCTGGCCCTTAATGGGGATGTTATCTGTGACCTCACTTCTCTTGCTCCTTTCTCTCTCTCACCCCATTGTAATCAGTTCAGCCCCCAAATGCTCCCATCTTTGCCTTTGCCTTTGGTATTATTGCTTCTTGAATGCTGTTCCCCAAGTACTTGATTTGTTCCCCCTTTCTTCCCTCTATATAAGTAGCACCCACTTCCTGTCACTTGGCTGCTCCTTTACCCTGAAGTATCAGAAATATCTTGATACAAATTTTTCTCTGATTTCAAGATATTACTCACTGTCAAGTAAACATTTAAAAATAATTTAGGATTTATTGATTTGGAACTCATAGTTTAGGTGGAGTTAGGCACATCATATATATATATTTTCCCCTAAATAAGTGCAAATGACTTATGGGGGGAGGGGTTGCCTTGTGTGGTGAAAAGGAAAGCAGATTGAGATTTAGGTGAACTGGATTCTAGTCTTCAAACTGTATGCTTGTGAGCTTATTGGCTGTCTTCCCTAGAATCTTACCTCTTGGCATTCTCTCCACTTAAAATAAGACTGTTTAATCATGTTGCCACTGGGAAATTAACCTGGTATTCTGAGCTAGCACAGCTTACAGTTGACTCTTCCAAGCTATTAAATAAACATGTGTCAAATGTCTACCATGTTCAATGTAGAGTGTTGATGACAATGAGGAATAAAAGGTAATATTTGTACTCAAACAGCTCATGGATAATAGAAGACTTTGAAATTTAGAATTAAATTATGCATTTTGTAAAATGACTAGTATAGTTGTATGTCTTCCCTCATCTCTAGAGTCAATAGTGAGAGGAGTGAAGTGACGTAGGCAAGAAAACATGTAAACAGAACACTTTGGGTTTTCCAAAGAGCTACCAACTTTGATCACTCCAATGAGAGAATTCATTTCCTCAACATTAGCCACTTAAAAAAAATCAGAAAAAAAAATCAGAGTATAGGTTCCAAGGCTGAATGATTCTTTTTTTTTTATTTTGATAACCTTTTAAAAGCAGTAGGAGAGGTCTCATTGGGAGATGGCCCTTATATTTTTGCAGCTTGGAGTCTCTCTAGACCAATATGCAAAGGCAGGCAGGATCTGAATGTCTAATAATGAATAGCCTGTCCACCTGTGTACACAGTCTAGTGTTTGGACAGGATGAGCTATGATTAATTTAAATCAATAACTGAAAAACAAAGCCACCACCACTCCACCTATTCTATAAAAAGGGATCACGAAATTCACAAAGGTCACCTGAAATGGCCCATAAAGAACAGTCATAGTTAATGCCTGGGTCAACGCCATCCACCTTTGGTTTCATTTATAAAAATGATAAGAGAGAAAGCCTCAGGGATCTCGACACACCCATTCTCCCCAGGAACTAATTTATCCTAGATGATCAGGGAATCCTTTGCTAAGGAATTCAGTTCCTTGAACTTAATCTTGCTTAGTGATTTTAGGGTGAAGAAAACAATTGCCAGAATGAAAGGGAAATATTTTATGCTTTGGCCAGAATCTGATGAGCAGAGAAATGAGCGAGTGAAGCCTGGTGAGTGACAACTTTCTCTTAATCCAGAGCTGCCTGGAATGAGGAGGAGCCCCTGGGGGCAGTGGGGGGAGGGGAAGAGGGTGGAGGCTGATGGCTAGGTCAGTGCATAGTAAAAATCCCAATATAGCTTCCCTGCAGGAAAACTGTGTCTGCCTCTCACTTCATATCCACGGCCTCAGGATTAAAAAGCATCGACCCCAGTATTATCACATTGCTCTGGCAGATTCATATTTCTACTTTGGAAATATTCTCATCAGTCCATTCCTCTCCCTGTAGCTTTTTGACTCCTGTAAAGATGCCACAGAGCCCTCTAAGCCTGTATGCAAACCCTCTTTAGATTGACCCATCCTGAGTAACTCATAAACTGCATTTTGCCCAACTTTTGTTAGTCAAATGACTCTTCTTTCACATCCATAGCCGCATTCACCCTTGTCCTGTTTCATTCAAGCATTTCAACCAGTGAAGCCACTCTCAGAGCACTGTGCAAGGAGCGTGAAGCCTGACTCTGCTTCTAGCTTGCTGACTGGCTAATTACAAAACGACAAGGAACCTGTTATCTGAACATCTAGCAGCTCAGGCCCTATGCTAAGCACTTAGGGTTATGATTTTAGGCAATATACCATCATCTCGCCTAAGGTCACACTCAGCTGGTCTCTGGGAGGAGCCTGATAGAGTTATACCCTCTGAGTCCAGTAACTGGCTACTTACTGCTAATCTTCCAAAGCTGGGCCCGACACTCGTGCAGGTAGGGCCACTTCCGTGGTCACCTCTGGGGTGAGTATTGGTGCTGGGACAGGAGGGTTGGCTTCTGACTGATGATGCCAGGTGAGCAGCCCAAGCTTGGGCATGCACTTCCCAGAACAGCATCCTCATCCTGCATCCTTCCTGCCCCCTGAAGGGCTCATTTCCTACCAGCCCTTTTCTACTCTGCCACCACTTACTATGCACTTGGACCCCAATGAAGGAAATGCCACAAAATCCTTCCTTTGCCAACCCTGAAAATCAGGAAACCTTTTCAGCTTTGTCAAGTCCTTTTTTGTTTTCAAGTTTAATAACCATGGGAGGATAGTAGGTCAGTTAATAAGGCGCTGAAGCTTCCAGTTACTAGAAAATTTTAAAATAATGGTAACCATTTGCCTAAAATCATAACCCTAAGTGCTTAGCATAGGGCCTGAGCTACTAGATGTTCAGATAACAGGTTCCTTGTCGTTTTGTAATTAGCCAGTCAGCAAGCTAGAAGCAGAGTCAGGCTTCACGCTCCTTGCACAGTGCTCTGAGAGTGGCTTCACTGGTTGAAATGCTTGAATGAAACAGGACAAGGGTGAATGCAGCTATGGATGTGAAAGAAGAGTCATTTGACTAACAAAAGTTGGGCAAAATGCAGTTTATGAGTTACTCAGGATGGGTCAATCTAAAGAGGGTTTGCATACAGGCTTAGAGGGCTCTGTGGCATCTTTACAAAAGTCAAAAAGCTACAGGGAGAGGAATGGATTGATGAGAGTGGGTGGAAACTCTCCCCAGCATCCCCCCTTCCTGAGCTCTCCCAGCAGGGTGCAGACCTCTTTTCCTTTGGGTCCAGAAAGAATGAAAGGAGGAGATAGTAAGAGAGGGAGAAGCTGGAGGTCTGGCAGAAGGAGACGTGTTTTCTTAGCTGTGGATGTTTCTAGTCTGTATCTCATCTCTTGCTAGCCAAGACACGGCCCACTCCCCCTCGGCTCTCCTCGCTGCTCCTCTGAGCGCTGCCTCCGCCCCAGATACTTATTCCCACTTGAGTCTCCGGGGGCCGCAAAGCCCAGCTTCTCTTCCACAAGCCTTTTCCAAGACTCCCCTCCTCAGAGGGACACCTCGCCCGCCCGCCCCCACGCTCGCTGGCCATGTGGAGTCTGTCTTTCCCTCCCATCGCTTTACACTTGTGTATTTGGTCTTTGTTCGGGGGCTGGCTCCACTGTACACGCGCGCGTTCTGCA
Source organism: Condylura cristata (assembly GCF_000260355.1). Taxonomy (NCBI): domain Eukaryota; kingdom Metazoa; phylum Chordata; class Mammalia; order Eulipotyphla; family Talpidae; genus Condylura; species Condylura cristata. The sequence continues at coordinate 20,101,654 of NW_004567121.1, forward strand.
GGGAATGACTAACGGCACACACGCTGTCTTCTGTTCTTTTAGGGGCTGAGTGAGAAGACGAATGTTTATAACAAGACCAAGGAATTCCATCCTCCTCTGGAAAACTATGTAGGAGAGGATCCTCGTGGATAAAGAGTAACGTCTTCTGGGCTGCAGCCAAACGTTTGCACTTGTTTTCAAAGCCTCTGGGCTCGCCTTCTGTTGCTCATAGTGCATGTGCTACTTTACCACTGCCCCCAGCTCGCTCAGAGGCAGCAGTGACAAGCAAGGGAGCATCTCATCAGCTTTCACAGAGCAACAAATTCCAGTTGCAATGATGTGTTAATTCTGCCTTCATGGACTTCTCCATCAGACACCTTAAAAGGTAGGGCAGGCCCTCCCTGGTGACGCGGGTTAGGACAAAGCCGCTTCAGTGCGAGTTCGATCCCGCCCCGGAGGTGACCCACAGGCGGACCTCAGCAGGAGAGCCTGACCCGCCCGCTGCTCCCCTCAGCAGTGTACTTGGTCAATCTGCCTGCTCTGCTCCCCACTCTGTCTCTGGTGAATCCTCTCACCACCCTGTACCTCTGGCCTGTACCCCAGTTCTGTATGCATAAATAATTTTTTTTTTTTTAAGGCAGAGCAGCTCTCCTCTGAGAACTGAGCTTGGCATGAGCGCCAAATTTTTATTAAAATATGATTCTTAAAGGAGGTCTGATAGTCAGCAAATGAAACCTGGGTGTCAGAGGTAGACACCAGAATACCTGGGTCTGCCTTTCCCTTCACTCGCTGCCCTTTCACCTTCAGGAATTTCCCCAGAGAAGATCACCAACTAGGACCAGTAGATGGCCATTCTTAGATATCTGGCTTTCATCTTACATAAGAAAAATGTGCAAGGGCTCATGTTCAGAAAACAGATTAGGCGCCTTTTCCCACTATCAAAACAGACAGTGGGGACTGACGTACTCAGGGACCTGCCCCCGCCCCCCTACCCCCACCCTCCAATCTGAAACTGCTTAGAAGATGCCTGTGGAGTCCTGGTTTGCTCCACCTGAGTTCCATCTCCAGCTGTGTCTCCAGGGAAGTCTGGGCAGGGATTGAGGTTGTGATTATGTGGTTATGTTCCTGTTAGATCAAGGCTACTGGGAGTTTTAAATACCAAAGTCAGCAATCAAAAACCTAATGTTTCCCTCCCTGGTGGCGCAGTGGGTTAAAGCACAGCACTGGGAAGCTAAAGCCACTTCAGCATGAGTTCGATCCCCGCCTGCCCAGAGGTGACCTACATGGCACAGCAGACCTCTCCTGACCCGCCCGCTGCTCCCCTCAGCAGTGTACTTCATCGATCTGCCTGTTCTGCTCCCCACTCTGTCTCTGGTGAATCCTCTCACCGCCCCTGCACCTCTGGCCTGTACCCCAGTTCTGTATGTATAAATAAATGAATCTTAAAAAAAAAAAACCCTAATATGACTCATCTCCAAATTTACTTCACCTAGATTCTACCTCGTGTAGGAGGAAACAAGGACTCCATCAGTCTGAAGTGCCCAGGGAGTGGCTGAACTGATGGCTTCTAAATTCCCCCACCCCAGAGAAAATGGTACAGGAACATCTGATACACACAGTGGCCCAGGCTCAGCTAGCAGGCTGGCGGATCCACTGGGTCCACCCTCTGTTTTCGCCTGCTCCCCTCCCACTCATCCCTGGGACATCCTTCAGAACCCTACGGCTCTACAGGCGAGGTTTGGAAATCACTGAATATTTAAAAAATGTGAGTGGGAAAACCACACGTGAAGAATTATTACTAAGGGCTCCCACAAGTGTCAGGCTTGTGCTTTGGGGAATTATGATTCATTAACCAAATAAAAACTTACCGCCATTACTTCAAGGTACTTTATCCCAGGAATGCTTTGCACGCAAAATAGATTTATTGCGTTGCCACAGTTACCATTTAAAACTTTGAGTAAATACTGTCCCGTGGCTTTGGTTCTACTGAAATATTCAAATTTGACACATTTTTAGTGTGACCCAGACAAAGTGACAGGCTTAGCATCTACATTTAGATATCTCAAAAATGCAAAGATACCATAGGAAACTCTCAGTTGAGACAGTATGAAAAGACACAAACATATAGAAAGTGAAGTAACAGTGAAATATGAGTGGCCATTCAAGAAAAGTGAAGAGATATTCTTGCAGGACAATCTATGGTTGAAGGCCACATCCATTGTCCAGAAAATAACTGCGATGGGACTTAGTAGTAGAGCTGCCTGGTAGCCAAGTGGACCCTAATTATGCTGAGTGCAGAAATGAGGGTGGTCAAGTTCTGCCTTGCCTGGCTCTGGCTGTGCGTCCCCTGCAATGGCCACTTAGTCCTGGAGACCTCAGAGAAGCATCGTGCAAGGGCAATGGGCTTTGGTGCGAAATCCTGTTCTGGACCCAGCAACCATCAGCTGTAAAGGTGATGCTTCCCATTCACCTCTCCTGAAGGGCTGGCACCAGGGGGTGCCATTTACCCAGATTACAGTGTGAAGGGTCCTCTTGAATGAGGCAGCCTGGTCTCTGCCATTGGGGAAAGGGATTTGGGCTTTAGCATGTAGTTCCAAAATGAGAAACCAGAAGTCAAGGGGAGTGAACTTTTTTTTTATTTTAGTTTTACATCATTTTGTGCCTTTTTCCATCTCAGCTGTAATCCCCTTGGCCTTCCCATCACCAAATGACCCGTGTGCCATCACCAAAGGGGAGTGAACTTTTGTTTAGGACAAAGATATGCTAGCAGTGAGAGAAGCTGGCCTGACAGCTGTAAATGGAAGTATTGGGGAAGGGATTTTAGTTTATGCTTCTATGATTGATACTAATGACAGTGGTCAGTTAATTGTCACTTTTGTGAAGTGACTGATCTTGTGGCCTTTTTTTGTTCTCTCAAATTTTCTCTTTCTTTTTTTTTTTAAGATTTATTTATTCATACAGAACTGGGGTACAGGCAGAGATGCAGAGGGTGAGAGGATTCACCAGGGACAGAGTGGGGAGCAGAACAGGCAGATCGATAAAGTACACTGCTGAGGGGAGCAGCGGGCAGGTCAGGAGAGGTCTG